>NW_017729008.1:4641307-4641732 GCF_001723915.1 Gavialis gangeticus | reverse complement strand
CGCCGGGGGAGGGGGGCGGCGCGGGTCCACTCCCGAGACCCCCGGGCGGGGCGGGGGGGGGGTGGTCCTGAGCGGTCAATCACTGAGCCAGCGGCAGCTGGGCTTCCAGGGGGTTCACAGCCAATCTCAGGGGTGCACATGCACCCACACACACCCACAATGTGTCACCAATGACCTGCCCCCATCACCAGCGACTGCTGGCCTTTCCCTGCTTACTTCCAGCTCCAGGTCTTCTGCCACCAACCTAGCCAGGCCTGGAGTTACCACTGATGCTTCTCTCTGGCTGGGTCAGGCTGAGGACAGGGCCATGGCCATGCCTGAGGATGCTGCTCATGCTGAGTGCCCCAGTCAGAGCTGCCATCCACAAGGTAGGGTGGTGCAGGGGGTGCAGAAAGTATAGGGTGGAGAGGGCAAGTGGCAAGAAG
>NW_017729008.1:4639212-4641296 GCF_001723915.1 Gavialis gangeticus | reverse complement strand
AAGCAGCTCGAATATTTGACTGAGCTTTGACCTCGAGTTGAAGCGGACCCGCTTCGACTCGAAGCAGGTGGCAAATTGAAGCAGGACCCGGTTTAATATTCGACATCGCTGTCGAATCAAATATTACCTGCTCTGCACAGCCCTAGTAAATAGGCAACTAAATGGTAGATACAATGCAATGTAGATAATTGTGAAGTGATGTACATGGGCAAAAATAACCTGAACTATACCTACCCAATGATGAGTTCTACTTTAGCTGGTACCTTAGGAAAGAGATGTGGTAGTCATTGTAAAAACATCAATACAGTACTCAGGAGCTTTCAAAAAGGCAAACAAAATGTTAGTAATAATTAAGAAAGGAACTGTAAAGAAAACAGAAAGAATCCTTTATGCCCTTTTATAAATCTGTGGTGTCTACACCTTGAATATTGTGCTCAGTTTTGGTCCACACACCTCAAAAAGGATATTGAAGAACTAGAGAGGGTACAGGGCAACAAGAAAACAAAAATGATTAGTGGTATGGAAGGGTTCGCATATGAAGAGAGACTAAGAAGATATAGAGAGAGCTATTCATTTTTTGGAAAAAAGAAGCTTGAAGGGGAATATAGTAAAAGTTTACAAGATACTAAGTGGTGAAAAGAAAGTATAGGGTGGAGAGGGCAAGTGGCAAGAAGGAAGGTGCAGGCATGGGGGGAAATGGGTGGGGGAGCAGGTGACGGGGGGGAGACAATTATGACAAGCAGTGGCAGGGGCAAGCATGGGGCAGGTGGGTCAGATGAAAAGTGGCAGGGAAACCAGGTGTCAGGGGTGGGGAACAAGTGGTGGGAGCAGCCAGAAACAGGGCAAAGACAAGCATGAGGGGTAACAGGCAGGGAAGCAAGGTGTGGGGGGCAAAGGGCAAGGGTCAGTCCCCTTACCCCCCAAAATGCTCTGAGATGACATCTTTAAGGTGACCTTCCAATAATTAGATGTTATACGTAGACAATTATAACAAATCTTTTATTTTACAGGTATAGAGTCTAAATATTTAGAGGCCATTTTGAATTCAAATAATTTTGGATTCAGGTAAATACAGTACTTTCTGCTGCTTTTCTCTGTAGCAAGACTGTTGTTTTTTTTTCCCTGTAAGTAGTTCTTTGTATACTTTCATCTAAAAAACATTGTTTCCATATCACAGAACTCATCCAGAATTCTATCATCAACTCACTTGCTGCTTCAGGATCAAGCTACAATGTTCACCAATAGCTATGGATGTAAGAAGTTTAAAACAAGACCCTGCCCCTTAAGGTTGCTGAGCCTTACACAGGCATTTGCCATTATGGCAGCTACATGGCATTCATAATGTCCAGGCATACTTCTTTTCCAGTGAAGAAAACAGCTTCCATGTTTAATACATATACCTCAATTTGGGAGGCTGATTTGGGGGGCAAAGTTGCATGTTGTGTGTGGAAAAATATGGTAGTGCTGAGGAACTTTTCAGTCTCACCAAACCAACTTCATTTTCTCCCTGGAATTCATTCCATCAGAATAGTTTCAGTCATTTCTTTTAGTGTTTCCTGGTTTTTCATAGCATGCCTGAAACATAGGATATGAATTGACATGAATAATGTAAATATAATCTATACTTATAAAGTAGGAAAACACCCAAAGGAAACATTATTTAGAAGCATAGACTCATAGAATCAGAGAAAATTAGGGTTGAAAAGGACCTCAGGAGGTCATTTACTCTAACCCCCTGCTCAAAGAAGCAATCCCCAATTAGATCATTCTATCCAGGGTTTTGTCAAGCCTGACTTTATAAACCTCCTTGGATAGAGATTCCACCACCTCTCTAGGTAACATATTCTAGGGCTTCACCAGACTCCTAATGAGGAAGTTTTCTTAAAATCCAACCTAAACTTCCCTTTCTGAAATGTGAGACCACTGCTCTTTGTTCTGCTATGTTCTGCCAGTGTATGACTGATTACACTGCTGACATCCATCTTATTGTCCGCTGTAACCCCCAGGTCCTTTTCTGAAGAACTGTTGCTTAGCCAGTTGGCCCCAAGCCTGTAGTGATGCAAGGGTTACTTCCATCCTAAATA
>NW_017729008.1:4631685-4634212 GCF_001723915.1 Gavialis gangeticus | reverse complement strand
CTATGTTCTGCCAGTGTATGACTGATTACACTGCTGACATCCATCTTATTGTCCGCTGTAACCCCCAGGTCCTTTTCTGAAGAACTGTTGCTTAGCCAGTTGGCCCCAAGCCTGTAGTGATGCAAGGGTTACTTCCATCCTAAATACAGGACTTTGCACATGTCCTTGTTGAACCTCATGAGATTTCTTTTGACCCAATCCTCCAATTTGTCTAGATCACTCTGAATCCTAGTCCTACACTCAAGCCTATCTACTATTCCCCACAGCTTGGTGTCATCTGGGAACTTGCTGAGTGTGCAATCCTTCCCAACTTCCAGGCTGTTAATGAAGATATTGAACAAAACCAGCCCAAGGACCGACCCTTGGGGCACTCCACTTGATACTGGCAGCCAACTAGACCTCAAGCCATTGATCACTACCCTTTGAGCCCAACATTCCAACCAGCTTTCTGTCCACCTTACAGTCCATTCATCCAAACCATACTTTCTTAGCTTTCTTGCAAGAATGTTGTGGGAGATCATATGAAAAGCCTTGCTAGAGTCAAGGTATATTACATCCAGTGCTTTCCCTGTATCTACATCTCATCATACAAAAGGAATCTGGTTGATCAGGCATGAATTGCCCTTGATTAATCCAGGCTGACTGTTCCTGATCACTTTCTTCTTCTCCAACTGCTTAGAAATCAATTCCCTGAGGATCAGATCCATGAATTTTCTGGGGACTGAGGTGTAACCAACTGGGCTGTAATTCCCCAAATCCTTCTTCTTTCCTTTCTTAAAGATGGATACTATATTTGCCTTTTGCCAATCTTCTTGGACCTCCCCCAATCACCAAAAAAATTCAAGATAATGGCCAGTGGCTCTGCAGTCACATCAGCCAAATCCCTCTGCATCCTTTGGTGCTTCCATCTAGCCCCAATGGACTTGTACATATCCAGTTTTTCTAAGTAGTCCCTAGCCTGTTCTTTTGCCACTCTTGGCTGCTCACCTTCTCCCTAAACTGTGATGCCTGGTGCAGTAGCCTGGCAGCTGACCTCATCTGTGAAGACCAAGGTAAAAAAGGCATTGAGTACTTCAGCCTTTTCCTAATCTGTCACTAGGTTGCCTCACCCATTCAGTAAGGGACCCACTCTTTCCCTGACCTTCTTCTTGTTTCTAACCTGTAAAAACCCTTTTTGTTATCCTTCACATCCCTTGCTACCTGCAGCTCCTTTTGCACTTTATCTTCCTTGATTTCATCCCTGCATGCCCAAGCAATATTTTTATACTCCTCCCTAGTTGTTTGTCCAAGCTTCCACTTTTGTAAGCTTCCTTTTTGTGTTAAAGCTCACTGAAGAGTTCTCTGTTAAGTCAAGTTGGTTGCCTGCCACATTTGCTATTCTTCCTGTGCATAGGGATGTTTTGTTCCTGCATCATTAGTAAGGTTTCTTTAAACTACAAGCAGCTCTCCTGGAATCCTTTTCCCCTCAGAGTGGCCTCCCAGGGGATCCTGCCCATCAGTTGCCTAAGACAGTCAAAGCCTGCTTTTCTAAAATCCAGGGTCCATGCTCTGATGCTCTCCTTTCTTCCTGTTGTCAGGATCCTGAACTCAATCATCTTGTGGTCACTGCTTCCCAAATTGCCATCCATTTGTACATCTCCCACCAATTCTTTCCTCTTTGTGAGCAATAGGTCAAGAAGAACGTAGCCCCTAGTTGGTCTTTTCAACACTTGCAGCAGGAAGTTGTCTCCAACATTCTCCAAAAACTTCCTGGATTTCCTGTGCACTGCTTTATTACCCTCCTAGCAGATATCAACATGATTGAAGTCCCCCATGGAAACTAGGTTCAGTGATCTGGAAACTTCTGCTAGCTGTCTGAAGAAAGACTCATCTCCTGGTCTGGTGGTCTATAGCAGACACTCACCACATCATTCTTGTTGCTGTCTCCTGTAACCTTAACCCAGAGACTTTCAGCAGGCTTATCTCCAGTTTCATACCAGAGCTCTAAGCAGTCGTTTAGACAATTCATAAGTTCGGCAGTGACACATTCAGATTACTGACAGTGTTTGTGGGTAGGATAGAAATAAAAGTATCAGAAGAAATGAATGAAGCAGTGTACAACCATGTATAACCATATACACACACACACAATATGCACAATAATTCTTCAAGGATTAAAGGATTTAAGGAGAATATGGTATTTGGCATGATATGGAAGTTAAGTTCTCTTAGCAATGGATTCATGGCATGAGAGACCTTACAAGACAAATGTAACATGCAGGGAACAGGCATGTTGTTCCTCTCAATGCTAAACCAATTTCTGGGATTTTTATCAAGATTTATTTTTCCATGTCATTTCTTTGTTCAGGATTACATTATGTTCATTGCCATACCTCCAGATGATTTCAGATTCAGCTCATGCTCCATTTTACCATTGACAATGGAGTATAATTGACTGTGCGAGATCATAATTTTATTTTCATCACATAAAACCTAGTTAAATTTGATGCCCAATTATTTGCTGTAGTCCATCAAGTGTAAAGGTATT
>NW_017729008.1:4616078-4626685 GCF_001723915.1 Gavialis gangeticus | reverse complement strand
TTTGATGCCCAATTATTTGCTGTAGTCCATCAAGTGTAAAGGAATTTAAGATCCAGTTACTTGAAAGATCACTTTTTTCCTATTTATATAGCACCACCTGAGTCCAAATTTAAATCTAAATCTGTTGGATTACTTTATCTATCAGTAATACATTTTAACTTTTACAGTCAGCTAAAAGATGTGCACGCCAGAGGAAATCATATCTCTAGGACATACAGGACTAGCAACCCATCTAATTCCAGGTTTGGTGAGCTCCAATGTGTAATTTAAAACCCATTTGCTAGGCTAGGCTTTTGACTGATCTTTATAATAAGAATTGGGCTGCTTCTTCAGAGATGGAAAGTTCCATTAGAGAGTATTTGCTGATTGATGATGGTTTTCATTGATATATGGTACTCTAATGTTTGGTGATGGATATCAGTAGGAATGTATAGAGAAATAAATACAATCATCAGGGGACTGTTGACTTGAAAGATGTTTGCCTGTGTGTGTGATCTTGTGGTCAGATTGATACTCAAGTACAACATTTCATTTCATACTTCATCGAGGTCAACCTCACACTGACTATGTTTTTCCTTACACCAGCTGTGTTTAAAGCTATTATTTCTGACTTTTTTCTGTTCCTTCAGAGAATGAGCCTGACAATGGAGTAAAAGTTGTCTTTTATTTTGAAAATTTCAGTGATTTTGCTTTAAGAGAGTTGTTGCTCTAGGAAATGCATTGACTATATGTGCTGACAGACTCTTTATATATTTTGGTTCCCTACTTGTACCTTGTATTTAAATTCTTGTGGGTTTATTTTTATAAGCAGTATTTAGAATGGTTCTTAGATCATTAAGGATATAAGTATTCTGTTAAATGAATTAAGTCATTTTCTAATTGTCATCAAATAACATGGAACGCTATTTGAAAGGCAATTTTGATGCATCTCCCAGATTAAAGGGTTTATAACATATTGCACAATTATACATTCTAAATTAACTATGAGTATATTATGGTATGATATAGGATAAGCAGTATAGCTATTATAATCAAAGTAATCACAGACTTATAAGTGATTATGGATGTTTTCTTTGTGGATAGTTACTTTATTGCAGCTTTAAAGTGATTGATTTCAAAATGATTTTTAAAAAAATCTGGCCCTCTCCAGATGTTACTTTGAGCACTCAAAAGTTATACAGCCAGTCATTAGTTGCAATGCAAAATCTTAGAGGTTCCCATGGGACACTAGTCATGATTTTATCAATCTTATGAAGACACTTTAAAAAAACTCTGTGACACTCTCTGCTTCTTCCTCTGCCTCTTGGTTGGGTCCTGTTCTGCATTTCACTTTGGCAAGGGGTGAAATATTTTCCACATGTGGAGCCTAATCCACATATACTCAGGCACATCCTCACTGAGCTTAATAAAATGTTTATCTGATCCTGCAGGGGAGTTATCTCCTTTGAAGGCATGCAGGGGAACTCCAAGTTGCTATTCAACAGAAGAATCTGGCTTGTGTGCTACCTTTGGTCCGCTAGAACAAGTTGGAACCTGGAGATGAGTTCATAATTACCACAACTATTAATACAATGCTAAACCCATTGTGACCTGACTAAGAGAGGTTCCCCCCACCCTGGCTGCTTAAGAGAAATCCTGCTGTACACTGCCCTTGGCTTTTCACCACCATTCTTCTACATTGAATACACCCAGGTGGGATGAGTGTGGGGGGTGCTTTGCTTTTAGGACTTGGGGTAGGGGCTGATGTACTGTCCAGGACAATGGCCACAGTTGTGGAAGGGGAGGGGAGGAGGAAAGGGGTTGGATCAAAGGCAGGGGGAAGAGATGAGAGTGCTGGAGTGTCCCATGAAAGCTTCTATGGATGTGTGCCCCAGCAGCCACCCTGGCACCGTGACATTATTAGCTGCGATAATGGTATACACATGGAAATATTGCCATTCCATCAGAGGCTTTCTTTGACTGGAAGGGAGGGAGGGAGGGAGGGAGACAGGGAGACAGGGAGGTCAAGGGGGTGTTTGGCAACATGCAATTTCTTTCTCATTCCTGCTGTACTGCAACTCCAGTGGTTTTCAAGGTAGCTGCATGTTTTCTCATGTCTCTGACTTTGGTATTCTCTCTGCCATACAGCTGCATAGTGCTGTCAACGGGGGCAGTATGCAGAGCATGTGCACTTGTATCTTTTTTTTATACTTTCCCTTCAGAGTTCAATAAATTCTTTTAGTGCCTTTCCATAAGTGCAAGGAGGAGCGTGTGTGTGGGGGGGTGGGGGAGAGGGAGGAGGGTGTGTAGGTTCAGTTCCAGTGCTCTGGACACCTGGGAGAAGTGCTTAGTTTCCCTCTGTAGCTGAGCATGGCCCTGAGAGATAAAGAGGGAAAGGCCATGTCCATGAATTAGATTTTAGTTTCCACAGGATGGGAGATGGGCTACTAATGGACGAAACCCAGGGGCAGCCTTGGCACCTCAGCTGTGCTCCAGGAAGTGAGGAAGGGGAAGTTGTGACTGGTCAGCCCAGTGCTGACAGAAACATCTTGAGCAGTTAAGTGGCCTGGGATCCACACTTTTTGAGCAGTCAGGGTGGGGCCAATTCATTGACCCTCCACAGCATTTCATCCATGCACTGGGCATATGTCCCCCTTCTGGGGTTCTCTGCCACAATGACCTGGGATAGGGCTGTGACTTCAGGGATGGTGTGTAGCAGCCCTGGTCCCCTAGGGTCTGATGGATATGGGGAAGGTGGGTGGGTTAGTTCTGGTGACTGCCTTCTGCAGACAAGCTTGCAGAGAAGAATTTGGGCTCGCCAGGGCATCACTGTGCTGTTTCCTCCACACCCTGCTGGCTGTGGGCATGGCCACTTCCCTCCCTGCTCTCCCCCAGGGGCTTTGCATTTCCCCTTGTTCTTGTCCCCCCATCATGGCTGCATGGAGTAGGGTAGAGTCACACCTGCCCAGGCAGCAGGGTGTTGTCACCCAGTGCCAGAGTCTCCACAGAACATGGAGGAAGGCTGGGTATAGGTGTTGCAGCAGTTGCCAGCAACTCCTTCTCATGACCAGCGGTGCTGTATGTGTGAGGGGTGATGATGACCCTGCTAGTGGTGAGGAAGTGGGGCAGCTCCTCATAGAAGGGCCTGATGTGCCTCCTGCTCCTGGAGATTTTATTGGCATCATGCATGCACATGAATTGGATTTTTATCCATTTCATCTTGTCCCAACAATGCACCCAATTACTGTCATGCCCTGTACTTGCATCTGTCTAGCAAGGCACTTAAACACATCCCTGTTGTGGTACCCTTTGTGGAGCTAATGCTGGGTCTTCTGCTCACCCCAGACTGCAGTAAGTTCCCTCATCTCCCTCTGCCCCCTGTCATGTGACTGGGGCTGGGTACTGGGTACAGAGAAGCACACTAGCACTTGGCCTGTGTTTGACTGTGTTGGCCAAGCACCCAACAGGCCCCACCCCTGGGGGGTCCCAGTGACAAACAAGCATAGCCCCTCCATCCATAGTGGTACCCATCAGGTCTTGGTGTCCATAGGTGGGTGGAAGTCCAGCTGCAAGGAGATAGATGGGTGGATGGATGGATGGATTGAAGGAACAGTTGGTGCACATAGGTGCAGACATAGGCAATGCACAGGGGGCACATGGGGGGTACATGTGCACCCCCTGAGAGTGCTGGTGCACTCCCCCCCTCGAGAGCAAGCATTCTCTGCTTAGGTAATGAGCAGAGGGGCAGAAGGAGTGCTGGTGCCCTGCCAAGAAGTGCCTCTGGCACTTCCAGGCTCAGTGTTTGGCCACGGGAGGACCCCCCCCCCCGCTACCTCAGTCACCTGCAGATGGTCCCTGGGATGGAGTCTGCTTGGTCCTTTGCCAAAGCAGCAAAACACAGGCCAAATGATAGACAGCTGTGGAGAGGCCACCATACAGGCTTGGATGCCAGAAGACAGCAATGTAACTTGAATAAATAGGGGAACAGTACATAAGTTTGATACATCGGTCTAACCTGAATTGATCTCATTTGAATGTATGTTGGATGAGGTCTATTTTTATACTGGTCTATGTGCACTGAACTTCTGTATGGTTACAGGTTTATATTGATCTGTGTTCACTGAGGCCAAATTAAGTGTAATGTCTGTACATGCTCTCCTATGCTCAATAAATATAGATAAATATATATATCTTTCCTCCAAGAATTTGTCCAATTTGTTTTGAATCTAGCTGAACTGTTAGCATCTTGTGGCAATGAGTTGTACACTTTAACTACATGCTGTGTGAAAAAAAACTTCCTTTTGTTAGTTTTAAATTTACTATGTACTACTTTCATTTTATGATCCCTAGTTCTCGTATGTGAGAACTACTAAATAATAAATCCTTATCTACTTTCTCTTCACCATTTAGCATTTTGTAAACCATATCTCAAGTGAATTTATAGACAATTATATAATAGTTATGATATCCTAAAACAGATTCCCCCTGCCCCCGCTTTTGGCTGCATATTTGGCCAATACAACATGTTTTGGAATCCTGAGAGCATAATGTCACAATGAATTGAGAGGAAGGCTAACCACAATAATTTTGCGGCTCTCTATAACTCCATTTAATAACAAAAAGGCTCTTTGGCTCTTCAAGGTTGAATAGCAGTGGATTAAACAACTGAGGGAACTGGGTGATGTTTGTGCTTCAGATGGATCTGTCACTACCCATTAAGCAGGAGGGATGGTTAGCTGGAATGCACAGAGCATGTCATACATTATGGGTTAGGGCCCTGGAAACTTAGTGAAGCAGGGGGCACTTTTCTACAGCCAGAGAAATAAATAAATAAATAAAAACTACTGCTAGCTCTTATGCTATAATTGCACTATTCTCCCCAGCTCCATATATCACTGTGAGTGTCACTCCTTCAGTGGACTGTGACAGTGAAGCAATACAATAGGGCAGAACAAATTATTAAAAAATCAAATCTTGTATCTGTGATTGCACTTTCACCGATCTACTATCTGTAAAACACCATCATCATAACACTGAACTGGCAATTACATTATTTCAGCACATCATTTCCAGTCATTTGTTACATATAGCAAGCCTTCCTCCTTCCTGACCCAAAGTTCATTTATTAATAAATGTTCCAAATAGGAGGGTTATTCTGTAGGTAAGATAATACACTTATAATATACGATAATAAAGATAGAGCACTGATAATTGCAAAACATTGAAATGCCGATTATTGGATTATGGCATATATATTTCTTTTTTGTTCTTGTATTTTTATAAGAAAGTTGTAAAAGCAGTAGTAGATAACTACATAGATATATGCAGTTACTACTAGATGACAACTGAAAGAATGGCTATGATGATACACTGCTTTCCCCATAAAAGTGCATACTACCAATAGATTGTACTTTCCTCCTCCACCATTTCTACAGCTGTTAGATTTTTGCCTAGAGCTAGAGCTTATTAATTTTTTAGGGTCCCTAGACTACTCAGTGCTGTAACTTGTCTATATTTAATGTTCTTGGCGTATCACAACTGCATAATCTAATGTACTCATTGTAACATTTTTCTGTCTTCTAACAATTTACAAACTTCACCTAGTCAATGTTAATTTTTTTAAGTAAATGAAAAATAGGCATAGATAGCAGCACTTCTTGAACCAAGTGTATTTTAGGAATACCTGGATTTACAGCTTATAGTGTAAAAAAACAAACTGAACCACAATGGATATAGAAAAAACCTTATTAAAGAATGTACTTCACCCAGTGGATTAAGGACCATGTTATATATGTAAAGGCTTCTTTTTGTCAGTGGTGCATTTTTGTGGCTGAGGGAGAATTTTAACACTTGAATTAGTACATGAAATACTATTATGCTATTAAGATAATATTTCAAAAGGTCATCAGACACAACTTTTTGTTTCTCCAATTATAAAAATGTACTGACTCCATTTTAATAGTAATCTTTTAAATGACTGCATGGTTCTCTGATAATAAATACTAAATAAGAAAGCTGGGAAAAACCAAGTTAATGTAAAAATACCAATGCCTAAGCAGCTTGTGTTGTGTCTTGACTTTTAGCATAGTTCATCTCCCACTTGTATTGTTTTTATACTGGCTTTATAAAGTCAGTTTAACCTATTGACTTTAGTAGTATGAATAAAATAAAAATGCAGCCTATTGTAGAGGTTATACTCTATTGCTATTCCATGTTCCAAAAACCATTTGACTTCAATAGAAGGTCTACATGTGGAGCAGGTTTGTAGTTTCAAAAAACCCTGTATCCAAAATCAGGATTAAATATGTCAGAGTATTTCAAATCTTTCAATTTTAGTGTTTCATATATTCATAGATTCATAGATTATAGAGTCGGAAGGGACCCAATGGATCATCATGTCCGACCCCCTGCCCCTGGCAGGAAAACAGACTGAAGTCAGATGACCCCAGCCTGGTGATTGTCAAGCCTCCTCTTGAAGACCTCCAAGTTAGGTGATAGTACCACCTCTCTTGGAAGCCCATTCCAGACTCTGGCCACCCTATTGTAAAAAATTTCTTCCTAATGTCTAACCTAAATCTACTTTCCACTAGTTTGCACCCATTATTCTTAGTTACTCCCTGTGGCACTCTAGTAAACAGCTTATCATCAATTCCCTGCTGTCCTCCCCTGAGAAACTTATAGGTGCCTACAAAGTCACCCCTCGGCCATCCTTTGTAAAGGCTGAAGAGGTTCAGATCTCTCAACCTCCCCTCATAGGGTCTTTCATGGTGGCCACTAATCATGCAAATGGCCCTCCTCTGAACCCTCTCCAGATTCTCCATGTCCCTCTTGAAGTGCAGCATCCAAAACTGGACACGGTACCCCAACTGTGGCCTGACCAATGCTGCATAGAGGGGGAACATCACCTCCCTCGCTCTGTTGGTCATGCATCTGCTAAAACACGGCAAGGTGTGATTAGCCTCATTGCACTGCCAGCTCACATTCATCTTGGAGTCAACTATGATTCCAAGCTCTCTCCAAGCCTCTGAGCTGCTGAGGAGGTCATCCCCAAACCTGTAGGTGTGCTGGGGATTCCTCCTTCCTAGGTGGAGTACTTTGCATTTATCTCTGTTGAATTGCATCTGATTGCATCTGATTGCAGGAAGATTATATATGTTCTATTTGTGATGTATAATAAATTAGGATATAAAGATATGGACAGAAGAAAACCCCAGTCATTTGTCCCAGACATTTCAGGAAAAATATATTACTTGTGGAGTAAAGTTTAGCTAGGCTAGAAATTTAGTAACTACTGTCTCTGAATAGTGCAGTAATAACTTATCTAATTCTGATTCTACCTTTGGCCAGCTGGAGGACTGCCATCAGCCCCTATCCCCCAATCTTATCCCTTGACCTACTCTTATATTTTGGACCCCATTGATCTCCCCTCCTACAGATGGGGGAAAAGGGCCTTGTCTGTTTGCTGTACCAGCCATTAGGTGACCCTATTTCATTTCCCATCTTCTTTAGGAGATGTGTTCTCTTAATCTGGTTCCAATTCTGGTTTATCTGGGAATCAGTTCAATACTGAGCAATAACCTGATTTGAATACCAGTCAATTTCTGAAAAAATAATAATTCTGCAACCCTATCCACCCACTGACAGCCTAAATTGCTGAGAGGAAAATGAACCCCCATACACATATACAGTACCTCTGCCATGTCAGTGACTTGATTAGTTTCTCAGAAAGTAAATTTGTACTTTTTGGAGCACAAGGAAGTTGCCTTACCAGATCAGATTCATTATCCATCTACCAATTCACCCTGTATCTGTTGCATAAAAGGAATTTTGAAAAAAAAAAACCCTGCTTACCTTAAAAAAAGATACTTATTAACACCATCACTTAATGGTTTGATTAGATATTGGGTCGTATAAGTTTCTGTAGAATTAACTTCAGATACAATATGAAAACACTAAGCAAAAACTTTCCTCTCACAATTACATTTAGTGTGGCTGTCATAATACTGTTACATGGTGTAACAAATGTCACAAGCTATAAAACAAAGTGTAGACACAAAATATCAAACAAGATGAAGGACTAGTTGTATTTCTCTGCAAGTAATCTTCTAATATGCTTTCCAAATGTCAGATAAAATCCTGTATAGAGCACTATATACTTTCTGGATTACATGAAAGGTTCCATGGGACCTATTACACTTTATAACTAGACATGAATGAACACT
Source organism: Gavialis gangeticus (assembly GCF_001723915.1). Classification (NCBI taxonomy): domain Eukaryota; kingdom Metazoa; phylum Chordata; order Crocodylia; family Gavialidae; genus Gavialis; species Gavialis gangeticus. The sequence continues at coordinate 4,618,484 of NW_017729008.1, read as the reverse complement.
TCAAAAAGGTATTCACAAACATTGTGACCCATCAAGCGTTCACTTTAGTATGTGCAACCTGCTTTGTTTTATGTAAATATTTATATGAGGTATATATACCTTTTATTTATTCATTGGGGTGGGGGGGAGGCAGAATATTTTGCAGGAAGGGAAAGCTTGTGAATATTGAAGCAAGCAACTCTGGTCTTACAATCCTCCGGAGCATTAATACCTGAAAGACTTTGTATTACCAGATCATAGCAATATTATGCAGTAACCACCAAGTATAAGGACCTATCAGCAGCTGAATTCTTAACTAGGAGCTGTTCATGATGTGTTTTGTTGAGCCCTCCAGGCTATATTAAAAATTGAGATTAATCATTTATCATATTATACAAGCTGCATAAATTCAATACACTGTAAGAGTTTAGCCTATATATTATCAATTTATTAAACCTGGTATTTGTCCCTGTATGTGATAGAAAACATCTGAGACTCACCATTTAAGAAGATTGCTTAAAGTTGTCTCTTAATAGCTGCCCACCATTGTGCAAGATAGGAAAAAAAGAACATTTTAATAAACTAGCAAATTGCCCATCATGAATGATGGAGTGGCAGGCATGGAGACAGAGAGTCACCACCCAGCACCCTGCGGGTGCCACTCTTCTGACTCTGGCCCCATGAGGCCCCCCCCACCTCCCACTTCTGCCCCATGTGCCCTCCACCCTCTGTGTCCAGCCCTATGGGCCCCCCCACCTCCTGCTACTCCATCCCATGCCACCACTGGTTCCCAGTAACAGGGCAGAAGGGGAGCTTGTACACAGCAGTGGCCATCAACAGCCAGCAGCACACAACATGCCCCCCATCACTATCTCCTCTTGCCCTCTTCTTCCTCCCTCCTTCCCTCCCCCCCCACCTCCCCTTCTCTGCCAGCTGTTATCAGGCCCGGGCAGCAGCAGCGGCAGCAGAGGGGGAGGCAGCGGTGGCGAGGAGGTGCTGCCACCAGAAGCCTCCCCTTCTCACTCCCCTCCCTCCCTCCCTTCTTCCCCTTTGCACCCCGCTCCCTGCTTGCTGTTGTTGGGGGAAGGGGCAGTGCAGCAGTGCACTTGCTTCTTCTGTCCATAATGCTCCAGGTCCTTGCAGCTAATTGGCACATGCTGTCTTGGAGGTACATGTACAATTGTCCCAGAGTGTTATGGACAGACATACAGACAGACTAAGGCTTTTATTATATTAGAATATTAGCAGTAATAATTGATAAACCCACGCTTTATGGTTATTGTCCTCATAGGATCCAAATCCAGAGACACTGAAATGTGGCTCTAGCTATGAGATTTGTGGCTGAGACCCAGGCCTAATATAGACTGATTCATTAGATACAATTTAACTTTACATTTTGCCATTGAAACAGCTGTAGTACATGGTACTATAGACTTGCAACATCTCGATAGGAGTAGAGGCAAATTCTCAGTTCTGCAAGAGTAATAAAAGAATTCTGAACCTTTTTTATGAGATATATAACTGTGCTCCTGGTCAGCAGCATAGCTATGGAGACAACTTCATGAAATGGCATAAGTATGCCCGCACATCCAGTCCTTTCTGCCTAATTGAGGTGCTATATGCACTGTTGGAAAGGAAAGTGTTTTTGGCATTTTTCAGAGCACAGAGACTTGAATTTTGCATGGCCTTTACATGGACTCTACAAAAGGAGAGGAAAATGTCTTTCTACTCTCTTTTTGGTCTTATATATAAAGCTCAGAAGACACCAACAGTAAAACTAATAGAAGACATCTGCCAGTCCATAGATTACTTTCTGTGTATATTTATTTTCTATAGGTGTTTCTAGGAACCAGGGATTACACATACGCATCTGCGCACATTCACACGCGCGCACACACACACACACACACACACACACACACTAATTTAGCATCAAATGTAAATGCGAAATGGTCCCCATGACTCCAAGTGTAATGTTTTTATTTAGTTTCTGGGCATGTGTGAAAACATCCAAGTATATAATGGGCTAATAATTAATAGCTCACTGGCTAAAGTACTCATATATAATGACCTCTTTGTAGTACCACAAACCACATGCCTGGCATGTGTCCTGCACTGCAAATTTGCAGTATGGGAGCAACATTTGCTACCCAGATATTCCAGTAGCACAAAAAAAAAAATCATAAAAAAGTGGGATGCTGTACACCACAGAAGCACGCACCAGAGCAACTGGAGGCTGGATCCTCCAGAGAAATGCTCTGGCTGCTGGTCAGAGCGTCTTTCCTCCTCTATGTCCGCCTTGGCTCCTCCAGCATGGCAGGAGCTGGGACGTGTGGGGAACAGCAAATTTGTGCCACTACTTTTTATGCCCCTGCATGTGCACACCCTTGCATGTGGGGACATGGCCATGGATTCAAGTCCCTCTCC
>NW_017729008.1:4604273-4611078 GCF_001723915.1 Gavialis gangeticus | reverse complement strand
TGGGCATGTGTGAAAACATCCAAGTATATAATGGGCTAATAATTAATAGCTCACTGGCTAAAGTACTCATATATAATGACCTCTTTGTAGTACCACAAACCACATGCCTGGCATGTGTCCTGCACTGCAAATTTGCAGTATGGGAGCAACATTTGCTACCCAGATATTCCAGTAGCACAAAAAAAAAAATCATAAAAAAGTGGGATGCTGTACACCACAGAAGCACGCACCAGAGCAACTGGAGGCTGGATCCTCCAGAGAAATGCTCTGGCTGCTGGTCAGAGCGTCTTTCCTCCTCTTTGTCCGCCTTGGCTCCTCCAGCATGGCAGGAGCTGGGAGGTGTGGGGAACAGCAAATTTGTGCCACTACTTTTTATGTCCCTGCATGTGCACACCCTTGCATGTGGGGACATGGCCATGGATTCAAGTCTCTCTCCTGCCTGAGGGGTTTGAATGTAGCTCTTTTCAAAGGTGTCCGAACTACAAGACTATAGATTTTTTTAGCTGGCCCCAATCTCTCTTGTTGAATTTGTTTCATATTATATAGATAATATAGTTATATAGATCATTAAACATTCACTGGCATAGGCAGGCATTGGCCCTCTGTTATGAGTTACTCAGTCAAAAAGTACAAAGTCATCCTAATTTTCTCACCTTCTGGCTCAGTTAAGAAATGTGGCCCAAATCCAACTGTAGCTTTAAGCATCTAAGTGCTACTTAGCTGTTCAAAGGAAAAAGTGTAAGTGACAATAAGTGCCACTTATGTGGATGCTAGATCCTACACCCATCTACATAATTACGCTCAAGTTTCTGAGCATAGTTAGAAAGGATACACTGCAGCCACTTATTTCTGTTCTGTTTGTTTTCTATTCCTTCTGGAAAAGTGCATAAATCCATATAAGTTCCTAAAGTTTTAGTCAGAGAAAAAACATAACTAGAAACTTTGAGGAGAAAGAGGAAAGTCTATCCAGCTTTTAGCCCAATAACCTCCTAGTTAGGAAGTAGGAGACCAAAAGTAACATTTCATTTTCCTTTCTGAGCCTAAACAGCAAATTTCCAGATATGCAAGTGGTCTTTTTGCCAGTTATGCACAGGCTGTGATTCTATTACCCCTTTTCTATGGACAGGCAAGTATGCACCTATAGACTGAGCACTCACAGCAGGCTACATACTGACTGGGCTATATAGGTGCATCTATCCTGGGTAAGGAACTGTGCATAAGTCATAAACATATAGTTACACAAAACCCCATGGGTAACAGGTGATAGGCAGAAGGCAGGATAGATTTGCACCTTATAGATTAACTAAATAAGAGATGCATAAGATTTCATAAGCAACAGCTCATTGCATCAAATGCTGAGGAGGGACTGCAGGAAGCAGAATTCCTACATATAAAACAGGAATTTTAATGCAAGAGAAGGGAAGAAAAAGAAGGGGGCACTTCTGGGATCAAGGTGGGTATAAGAGAAAAACAAAGCAGTTAGCCCACTGAAGGAGCTAAGAACTACAAGAGCAAAGAGTTAAGAGCTCAGACTCACAAAAACAGTATGCATCTATTTAGTTAGTTTATAAGGTGTATCTCTTCTTGCCTTCTGCTAGACTTCATTCTAATAGAATAAGAATCCAGTGTCTCAGTTTAGACCATACTTAACACAACCCAGTCTGTGGATTATTTTTGGTTCCATTCAAGTTGGTTTTTAAAATGTTGTTGTCTAAAAACAGCTAATCTGAGGTCATCCATGGAATAACCAGAACAGTTAAAGTGCTGAGCCACAGACTTGTGTGTCTTTCTAGAATTAACACCAGATCAGTGATCATTCATTCTTTTACATAGGGATGTCTCCAATGTCCTTCCAATGTAGACGGCAGAAGAACACTAAGCAGGTGATGGACATTGGTAGAGAAGTTAAGAGAACCTGGCAATATATGCCATTTGATCTATCAAGGATGTGTTTTGTGGTGATGGTATCTGGGCCCAGAGCAAGGTCTGGTAATTTGGTGAAGATAGGAGTTAGACAGTCTGTTTCTGGAAAATGCAATAGACATTGGAGGAGGAGGAGGAGGAAGGCCCTTCATTCTTGTTTGAACTCTTGCTGTCAATGGGCAAGTGTGAGTGCAGGGGTTCAGCTTCAAAAGAAGTGCTGTAGAGGGTACTCATTAATGCCTAAGCTATGTCCTAGTAGCTACTGTCTAAGCAAGCCAGAGATACAGTTTAACGCCCCTTTTAGGTGAAGGGGGCCTAGAACCTTCAGCTTCTTTACTGATTGTCCTCAACACTGTTTTTGGGACTAATGTCTTATTCACCTGCCTTATTTGTGGACTGACTTCAAATATGAATCACATACATTTGCCTGGAGAGTATATGGACTACTGCATAGTCTCAGCCTACATCTGCATGTTTAGATGTCCATAGAGCAGGGGTAGTAGAACTGAAATCTGTAAGTAAGTGCCCAAGATGCAACATCTGTAGCTAGAAAATTGTGTTTTAGGCATACAAAGGGTAATAATATTCTGTCCTAAAGTTCTAGATTTCCCTTAGCCAGGAAAGTAACTTATACAACAGGCCATGGACTAGACAGAACCAAGAGTGGGGTTATGATTTTATAGTTTTGAAGTACACAAGAGAATTGAGGGTAGGCAGAAGGTTAGATGGAATTTCTTTCAGAGTTCCACATTGGATGATATCAAAAACAGTGTTTGCAAGGGACTAATGAGCCCATAAGTATTATACAGTCATAACAATCATTATTGCTGTATTTATTCGTATGTTTTATATTTGGTATGTTTCATATTTATAGGTAATAAAATATACACAGATATATACATAAACACAAATAAAGCAAGATCCTTTTAATCTTTTTTTAAAGTCTGATTGAACTAATGGATAGACTTAATATGACAACTCCTAAGGTGCTGTAAGATAATCAAGGACTATTTATATTTTCTTCAAAATTCTGGTTAAACAGAGGAAAACCCACAGCTTTCTACAAGATGAAACATCATACATTCCACTTGGTTAATCTACATTGAGAGATCCTAGTTATTCTATTGTTTTGCTCCCTAGAGCAATTAAAAAATAAAAAAAACAACAAACATCAGCCTTTTCAGTATTTTCTGTCATTATACTAGTGGGCCATTTTTTAATGTTTTACTTTTTTTCCCCTTCCTTTTTTATATATTGAAACATGATAAAGTGCTATTTTAAGAAATATGATGATTGACAGGTGGAAGATGATCCTGCTTTAAGTGGGGGTCTGGACTAGATGACCTTGTGTGGTCTCTTCCAACCCTGCTTTCCTATGATCCTATGATCATAAGATTACCGAAACAACAGCATCAATAAAAGCCTTTCTTCTTCTCTGTTTCTTTCCTAATTTGTTACTAGATTTTAGTCCTTAAAACAATGCAACAATACAAAGTTGATATAGTCTGGTTGCAAGAACTGCTGTAGTCAAAAGACCTAAAACATTCTTACTCAAGTGAACTATGATTGTTAAGAAAGCCCTGGCCAATTTACCATGTGTTGCCTTAGGCAAGTAAATATAGCAATATATTTTACAGTGCTCTTGACTTCTTCATAGCTTTCTACTGACAAAAATGTGATGCTACTGTAATACATGAAAGAGATACACAACTTTAATGCAGTTATATGAGAGGTGAGAATTTTTGTGAGAGATTTAGCTTTTTGGACCAACTCTATAATTAATGCAGTTCGTTTTTCAGTGTAGAAAAAAACACATTACATTTGTATCAAAAATTAAAGTGATTGTTAATTTCTTTGAAACCTGCTCTCCAAGGGAAAATGAAATTGTTAAGTGCATTTAACCAGGACAATGTGATTTACTCAAACATTATTTATTTTAATTTGCCCTTCAATCTCATTTAGAGCATGTATTGCCTGTGGCTGCAATCAGAGCTTCTTAAATTCCTTTGAACCAGATTAAAGATCAAAATCCTTCTTAGTGCCAACTTATCACATAACAAATACAAACTCAATACAATCAGCTAGCTTAAACCAAGATTCTGATGTTAGTTAGCAAAGCCAATAGAGATCAAGGAAAAATGAAGAAAACAAGGTGAACTGGAATAAAATATGAAACTTCCTAGTATTAGCAAATTCTTAATAAATCCACATTAGTGTTGGATATATATTCTATTCATATTCAGTTCATGAGTTTAAGACATATTTTTGTCTTCAGTATTTCCTACTGCCTGTACCAGAGCAGTGCCCCACTCAATGGGAGTGTCTACATATGCAATTAGCGCACATGAATATACTGAAGTGCTTCACATTTTTTTGCTCCTGGGCACTCTGTTTGAATATGCACCTGGGAGCAATTAACTCCACAGCAATCAGCTCCAGAGTTTATTCATGTACAGCACACAGAGCTGGGTCAAAGTAGGCCTGGGTAGCAGGGGGCCCTGATGGTCAGCTTGCAAGCCCAGGGATGCTCCTCCCAGCTTCACACACTGCAGAGGGACTGGCTGTGGTGTGAGGGAGCTTTAGTGCGGGGCTAGCCAGCAGGCAGCCCTAGCACAGGAGCAGCCTCATGCCTCAGGCCACTCAAGTATCATCTACACATGTGGTGCTGCAGTTTTTTTTACTTCTAAATACAAGTACTATACTGGTGCAGAGTATATTACTTTACTGCATCCTTATAGCTGTGCACATGTAAATGCTTAGGTGTTCACTGCACAGTAGGGCTGTGCAAAGCTTCAGTCCCTGATTCAATTTGGTGGAGATTTGGTTTGATTCAGTAGCCAAATCTCTGAATCCAAATTTAATCAGGAGACTCTTTAATCTCTCTGAATTGAATTGTAATCCTCTGAATCAATTCTGTGATTTGGACAGAGATACAGCTTTAAATGTTTTTTTCTACATACCTCAAAGTACCAGGCAGCTCATGAATGCTGAGATGGTGGGATGGATGGAGCATACAACAGGAGCACAGCGCCCCCCGCCCCCAGTGCACTTGGCAGCAGACCCGGAAGTAGACCAGAAGCACTTCCAGTCCACTTCTGGGTCCCTGCACCCCCTTGGCTCAGCAACTGGTGCCTTCTGGGTCCAGGGGGGCACCTGGCATCCCCCTGTGGTCAATCACCAAGTCAGGGCAGCCCCCCAGCACACCCCTCAGAGGACCTGGAAGTGGACCAGAAATACTTCTGGTCCACTTCCAGGTTTGCCACCAAGCACGCGGGGGGCTCCTTCACACTCCTGTGGAATGTTCGATCTGCAGCAGCATCACAGTGTTCATGAGCCACGCTTGGTACCTTGAGGAATGTAGAAAAAACATTTAAAGCTGTGTCTATGACTGAATTGCTGATTCTCAAAATCAGCATTGAATCTCCAGATTTGAATTCAGCCGAAATGAATAGGGGACAGTGACCCGAATCAACAAATTGAATCACTGTCCCCAGTTCAGGCTGAATCTGAATCAAATATGGCCTGTTTCACACACCCCTACTGCACAGCTAATTAGTCAACTGTGCAGTAACCATCTTGTGTTAATCTGACCAATATGTGGGGTTGTGGAATTAATAGTCCAAAACTCCCAATTCTACCTTTGGATTGTACAGGAACCAAGGACAGAAAGTACACATAAACCAGTATAAGCGATCAGAAACTGGTTCAAATTTGTAAAAACAGAAATTCAGTGGACATAAATTGCTTTCAAAATGATCAAAACTGGTTTAAAATAAACCTGTAGTATCAGACTTTACTGATTAGGTTAAATTGGTGTATTGAACTTCTGCCCTAGATCCCCTCCAAGTTAGATCAAGTTAACTCAAAGTCCCCCAGCATCCCAGGATGCTTTGCACCTCCCTCACAACACTCCCCTTGGAGGGTGGGCAGTTTAGCCTGGGCCCAAGTTGTCTGCTCCAGCCAAGCAGGGAGGCATACTATAGTGTCTCCTCGCTTCTGACCTGGGCCACTGCAGGCATGTGGCCACATTTCTAGAATCAGAATTGAATGGCTCTTCACTTGCTTGTTTGTTCAATCTACACAGTTTAGACTAATCTGCAAAGATTGAATTGATTCAGCCCTGGGCTTTTTGACTGTTGTACTTAGCCTAGGTGTCTAAATCAGAGTTGATTTTCTCATAAGGCTGATGTGACTGCTGCTTTGAACATAATTTGCCTTAAAATAGTGGAACTAACTACATCCACTAGCATGCTAATCTTGTAACAAAACTTTGTGGTTACTAATACAAATTCAGTAGAAACAGTCAGAGGTTAAATTACGCACATACTCATGCTCATTAAATTTACTGAACTGTACAATAGTAGTGGAAATCTGAATCACACAATATATATGTATTTTTTCTTGTCTATGTTATGAGTACCCTTAGGCAATCTACATAGAATGCAACAAATCTAATTTACTCTTATTTGCACAGTCTTACTTTCTCTCAGTTTTTATCTCCACAATAGTCTGGTCATTTTCATTTTGTTTCTAGTTAATTGTTAGTCAGTGTTACTTAAAGTCTGTCATCATTAGTAAAATGTTGTAAAGTTAAGGTTGCAGAGACAGGATGGAATGACAGTTCTGAAAGCAATTCTTTGGTATATTAAATATTTACTATTATTATTATTCTGCTTCTGATGTTGCCAGTGATGATCATAGGATGATAGGGGGTCATAGATAGAGTTAGGAAGGACCTCACAAGGTCATCTAGTCCAGTCTTTTGCTCAAGGCAGGTTTATCCCTGACTAAACCCACCAAGTTAACTGTCTCTTCTCTTATTGGCAGAATAATTACTAGATAACTATACTATTAAAATCAAAGTTGTCTAAATTATTACCCT
>NW_017729008.1:4598810-4599273 GCF_001723915.1 Gavialis gangeticus | reverse complement strand
CTTTTGCTCAAGGCAGGTTTATCCCTGACTAAACCCACCAAGTTAACTGTCTCTTCTCTTATTGGCAGAATAATTACTAGATAACTATACTATTAAAATCAAAGTTGTCTAAATTATTGCCCTAATCTATCAACAGCTCATTCAAGTAGTCCATCCTAAAGAGATCAGAAATTCTGGGGTGCTTTTCCTGCAGCTGCTGCTCCTTCTCAGAAGTTCAAATGATTTTGAATCTCCCCTGTCTGCATTTATAATTTTACAACCCTCTACAAACCCAAATTACACTGTTGCTATGCCTCACCAAAATCTGCCCCCCCTTACAAAACAAAATAACAGAACTCTTTTGAGCAAGTGCAAACTCAGTTTTAACCTTTGTTTTGTCTCACCACAAAAATCACTATTCTATAAAACAAAATAAGAGGAACTACAGTTATCTTAAATTCTAAAAAAATTTTTTTTTTGCCAG
>NW_017729008.1:4591273-4593810 GCF_001723915.1 Gavialis gangeticus | reverse complement strand
CAAAATAAGAGGAACTACAGTTATCTTAAATTCTAAAAAAAATTTTTTTTTGCCAGCTATAGACTTTAGCCTTTAAAACAAGCATTGTTTAGGCTAAAGTTCTGGCCTCTACTGCTCTCAGAAAATCCACTACACCAGTATAGAAACTGTTTTTCAAAATCAAATGGCCTCAGTAGCTTTCTCATTGTAAGGCCCCTTTGAGATGCCTGATACCCAAACATGAGTAAGTAGTAATTACGGCTATGTACGGACATTTGGGTAGGTATGGGAGAGGTTAGATCAAGTTAAAAATGGCCACCCAATCTAAGTTGGGAAGGGGGAATTTCCAAGGGGCAGGGGTTGGGGGGATGGAGGAGCAAGCAGGCACCAGGGAGAAAAATGGGGAGAGCCTGTGGGAGGGATCAAGGAGGAAGGTGGGGTCCATGGGAGGGGTTGGGGGAATCAGGGGGGCAGCCAGAAGCTGCATTAGGGATTGGGGGAGCAGGAGACAACCATAGGGAGTTGCTGGAGTCTGGGAGGGTTTGGCAGGAGCAAGGGGGCTCATGGGGTACATGGGGGACCTTGGGGGAAGGAGAATTATCATCCCCACCCACTAGAACTAGGGGCTATTTTTAACTCCCTGACTCCCAAATGAACAACCCCCACTTCCATGAGCCAATGCCCCCATTCTGCCTACCCTCCCCCCACCACAACTTGCTTGGCTCTCAGCACTGGCAAGCTCCACTGGAAGTAGCTTGTGGGATGAGGGGATTTGGTAGTCTAGGAGATGGAGGGCAAGGAGCTAAAAATAGCCTATGCCAGGGCAGAAGGTAGGAAACGTACAGCCCTTTGGCTGAGGCTAGTGGATGGTTTTTCCCAGCCCTGGGGCAAAGCTGGAAACTGAACAGGAATTCAAGACAGTTCAATTGGTCTAAAAATGGACAACCCAATCTAAGCTGAGTGTACCTCAGAAGTAGGATTATCTTGGCTCAGATTGGTTATTATAACCATCCTGAACTTCTGAACAGTTTGGATTTAGGTCCACCTAACTGGTGTAATGTCAGCACCTGAGCGAACTAAGTTAGATTGGGTAGCCATTTTTAACACAATTTAACCTCCCCCTAACCTCTGAGAGTTTCTGTATACAGTCTAGAACTCACTAACCTAGCCAAGATTCTACTGCTTATCAAAAAAACACCTAGAAATCTTGATATGGGAAAGATACTTGAATAGACAGTGAACATTACAATAAAATGGTGTTTGCAAAATAGGATGGGAGCTCACAATCTGATACCATAGTATCCTCCAATATTTTTTTCTAATTCTAAAACTTATCAACAGTCTGTTTAACTTACAGTAACAATGACCACAGCAACCACCACTACAAAAATAGCTTTACCATTTCATGGCCCAACATTTAAATGAGAAGTTTTTCTGGGCATGTCTACATGAAATGCTTTACCATGCCTTAAACTAATTGACTGCACAGTAAAGCATCACCATCTACAGATACAGACCCTTACTGCACAGTAAGTTAGTCTACTGCCCAGTTAATCCGCTACCTGCAAATCCAGCAGGCAAATTAACCATGTTGTAGTTACTGTTCAATAGTGCATGTATAGATGCCAACCAGAAGCAAATTTACACCTGGTCAGCTGCACCACCTTTGGGCTAGCGCCCGTGCCACAGGGCTTGGAGATTCTTCAGCCTTGGGGCTGGAGAATCTCTATGCCTGTCCCAGCCTGCCCCTTAAAATGCTATGGTGACCCAGGGCTCTGGGCCACCTGCAGCCAGCCTCTGGCCACCAGATCCCACAGCAGCTGCCCTGGGCCCACAGCTTGCCCAGACCCCAGTGTTTTCTCCCAGCATAGATTCACCACCTGCCTGCCTTTCCTGTGCCATGCCCTTGGGCACTTCAGGCACCTGCCCAGGCCTGGCAGCACCCAAATTGTCTTCTGCAGCCTCTGAAGGCTGTTGAGGGAGCGATTCTGGCATCATTCTTGACACCACACACTGCCTCCTGAGGGTAGAATTGGACCCAGGAGGAGACAGTGGACCTTGTGGGACTGTGGGGCAAGGCCAAGATCCTGAGCCAGTTTGCTTGGAGTGCATGCTTCAACACTCATGTCAAGGAGGGCCTGTTGGGCCTTATGTGGGAGCATGGGCATGACTGGTCAGCACACCAGTGTCACATAAAGGTCAAGGGCCTGCAGGCACAGTGGATCAGCATCACTGGGTATGACCATTGGTTAAGAGCTGCCTGCAGGTCCCTGCCCTTTATGTGGCAGTTGGATTATGTCCTTACACCCCAGGGACCTGTATGGAGCTGCACCATGTTTTCTAACATGGGCAGCCTGCCCAAGACTTTTTTGTGGCCTGGCAGACATGATAAGGCATCCCCCCTCAGGGCACCAACACCATCATCATCCAGAAGGTTTCATAGTTTCATAGTTTCTAGGATCGGAAGGGACCTGAGAAGATCATCTAGTCCAACCCCCTGCCATGGCAGGGAAGAGTACTGGGGTCAAATGACCCCAGCAAGGTGTTCATCTAACCTC
>NW_017729008.1:4588855-4590506 GCF_001723915.1 Gavialis gangeticus | reverse complement strand
GCTCGGTGGTCTGGGCTGGGCTGTGGTTGTGGGTGCTGTTTGGTCTGGCAGCCTGATGTTTCCTCTGCCCTCATCTACCCCTTCCCCCAATGAGCCTAGTTTAAAGCCCGCTGGAGGAGGTCCACCAACTTAGAAGAGAACACACGTTTACCTTTAGGGGAAAGGTGGAGCCCATCCCATCCCAGCATGTCTCTTGTCGTGATGTGCCGGTCATGGCTGAGGAAGCCAAAGCCCTCAGCCAAGCACCATTCCTGCAGTCACCAGTTGGTCTCTGCAATGCACGTTTCATGCCCACTGCCTCATCCACACACTGGCAGGATAGAAGAGAAGACCACCTGTGCACCCATCTCGTTCAGCACACACCCCAGAGCATGGTAGTCCTCCATCAGGCGATCAGGGCTCCTCTTGACCGCATCATTAGTGCCCACATGGACTAGGACTATGGGGTAATAATCGGTGGGCTGGATTATGTTTTGGAGCATCGGTTTGGGTTGGCACCTGCCCTGCCAGCTCTAGGTTCACTTGCCAACTCCCCACCCAGGAGGCCAGCCCAGCCATGGCACTAGCTGCCTTCACCAGCTCCAGCTCCTCCCTGGAGGAGGCTCCTACTAAGCCAGTCAAGTGCCATGGCCCTGCACCCCAGCACACCTCTGGGAGTCACAAGTCATCACCACCAGTGGGGAAAGACTAAGGCCACTGGACACACCTGCCAAGCCAACCAGGTAAGCCCTACACTGGGGGGAGGGCCCTGCCCACCTGGCCTGATTAAACTTCCCCTGGCCCCTGGTGTTCCCTCTCGCAGAGCACAAGGATGTGGTAGGCAGTGCAAAACTTTACTAAGTAAAAAAGAGCCATCATGGTCCCTATCTACAAGAAAGGGAGGAGGAATAACCCGGGGAACTATAGACTAATCAATCTGACGTCCAACCCTGGAAAAATCCTGAAGAAAATTGTCAAAGGATCCATTAATGCCAGACTAACAGAAGGCAAGCTTCTGAATGCCAGCCAACATGGCTTTGTGACTGGCAGGTCTTACCTGACCAAACTCATCTCCTTCTATGACCAGGCAACACATGCCCTGGACAAGGGAGATGGTATGGACGTCATTTATCTGGACTTCAAGAAGGCCTTTGACCCAGTTCCCCATGATGTCCTCATGGTTAAGCTGGGGAACTGTGACCTTGATCATCATATAATCCAATGGCTATGGGGTTGGACCCAAAGAGTACTAGTTGAAGGGAGCAATTCAACATGGTGCAGTCATAGAATCATAGAATCATAGAATCAATGAGTCAGAAGGGACCTAGACAGATCATCTAGTCCGACTCCCTGCCATGGGCAGGAAGGAGCAGTGGGGGTGGGAGGCATCAAAAGACCCCAGCCAGGTGCCTATCCAGTCTCCTCTTGAAGATTTCCAGGGAGGGTGAGAGCACCACCTCTCTGGGAAGCCTATTTCAGGCTCTGGCCACCCTTACAGTGAAGTAGTTCTTCCTAATATCTAACCTAAACCTATCCTCCCTCAGCTTGTGGTCATTGTTCCTAGTGACTCCAAGGTGGGCCCTAGTGAACAGACTTTCCCCGAGTCCCTGTTGGTGGCCTCTGATAAGGTTGTAGGCAGCCACAAGTTCCCCCCTCAGTCTCCTCTTGTGGA
>NW_017729008.1:4587988-4588700 GCF_001723915.1 Gavialis gangeticus | reverse complement strand
GGAGGAGGCTCCTACTAAGACAGTCAAGTGCCATGGCCCTGCACCCCAGCACACCTCTGGGAGTCACAAGTCATCACCACCAGTGGGGAAAGACTAAGGCCACTGGACACACCTGCCAAGCCAACCAGGTAAGCCCTACACTGGGGGGAGGGCCCTGCCCACCTGGCCTGATTAAACTTCCCCTGGCCCCTGGTGTTCCCTCTCGCAGAGCACAAGGATGTGGTAGGCAGTGCAAAACTTTACTAAGTAAAAAAGAGCCATCATGGTCCCTATCTACAAGAAAGGGAGGAGGAATAACCCGGGGAACTATAGACTAATCAATCTGACGTCCAACCCTGGAAAAATCCTGAAGAAAATTGTCAAAGGATCCATTAATGCCAGACTAACAGAAGGCAAGCTTCTGAATGCCAGCCAACATGGCTTTGTGACTGGCAGGTCTTACCTGACCAAACTCATCTCCTTCTATGACCAGGCAACACATGCCCTGGACAAGGGAGATGGTATGGACGTCATTTATCTGGACTTCAAGAAGGCCTTTGACCCAGTTCCCCATGATGTCCTCATGGTTAAGCTGGGGAACTGTGACCTTGATCATCATATAATCCAATGGCTATGGGGTTGGACCCAAAGAGTACTAGTTGAAGGGAGCAATTCAACATGGTGCAGTCATAGAATCATAGAATCATAGAATCAATGAGTCAGAAGGGACCTA
>NW_017729008.1:4571652-4582988 GCF_001723915.1 Gavialis gangeticus | reverse complement strand
TTTAGAGAGTCCAGAGAAGAGCCACTCATATGATCCAAGGCCTGGAGGGAAGGCTGTATGAGGAGAGGCTGAGGGACTTAGGAACCTTCAGTCTGGAGAAGAGAAGGCTCAGGTGGGACTTGGTGGCAACCTACAACTTCATAAGAGGGGTACATCAGGACCTGAGAGAACATCTGTTCACCAGAACTGGCTGAAGAATAACAAGGTCTAATGGCCATAAACTCCATGAAGGCTGATTTAGACTGGATATAGGAAAGAAGTACTTTATGGTATGTGTGTCCATGGTCTGGAATAAAATCCCCCCAGAGGTGGTGCAAGCACCTACCCTGGACTCCTTCAAAAAACAGCTGGATTTATTTTTTGCTGGGTTTACTTGATCCCAGCTGACTTCCCACCTATGGTGGGGAGGCTGGACCCAATGATCTCATGAGGTCCCTTCCAGCCCCTAATGTCTATGAAAACTATGAAGTAGCCTGTGCCCCCTCAGCTAATCAGGCCTGTCATGTGGAGAAACATGTTGAAGCCAGCAGCAATGTCATCCTTGGCTGTGGGGGGCAGGGACATGTAGCATAGGCACAGGCACCCCTCCAGGTGGTGGCAAACATTGCAGGGAAGTGCAGGCTTGCCTTCTGAACTATCAAAACTCAGGGTCCCATGCCAGGTTCTCAAGTGCACCTGGGGCACCATGGCACTTAGCAGCAGCAGGGCATAATGTTTTGGGCACTCCTTGGTCCACACAAACAGCTCCTCATGGTGCACCTGAGACACTTGCACCAGGGATACAATCCAGGGAGGAAACTGAAGAAATGTACCACAGTACTCCATAACATGAGATAAGGTGGCATTAGGTTAGAGTGCCCAATTACAGAGCCCCTGGTATTTCTGGTTTTGGGGAACAGACCATATTAGAAGACTGGAAAAAGCCCAAATAAGGATGTGTGCATGTGATGGGTTTGTGAAACAAAGGAGTATGCTGACAGGACAGAACATGGACGGTATGATGAACACAGAGAGACCAATTAAAAATGCCCAAAGATGAAGAGTCATCAGAAAGGAGAAAGAATATAAAAGGAGTGATTTCAGAGCAGCAAAGGGACCCCAAAAGGGGACCCAAGGCCACCACAAACAGAGGGCACACCACCAGCCCATCTTACCCACCCCACTGGGTGGGAGGTGGGCCTCAGCCTCTGACCTCCAGGCTGCTGACATCTAACATTCAAGATGCTTTAGAGTGAAGCTTGTGTTCTGGCCATATGTACCTTGACTCTGTTCGGAATTAGGACTGGTAGATATAAAATTGTTTGCATTATTCTTATTTGTTATCACTGTATATCAATAAAATTCACATACTATCAAATGGAGAGGTCATGGTCAGTCTGAGGACATGGGTCCACCTGGAACAAGGTATCTTTTATCCAGTGCCAACATGCAGTGGTTGCCTCCCTCATGCTGAAGAGTTGGCTGAAGTAGCACAGGCTGGCAGGCATGGCCAGTTTAAGCAGGGTTATGGCCAGCTGGGTTTCTGTGGAGAAGGACAGCTGCATGGTGGTGGTCTGCAGATCCAGGTGTGGGCAGAGCTGATTAAGTAGCTCCTGGAAGGTTGCCTGGGTCATACAAAATGACTCCAGCTCATCGTCCCAGGTGCTGTGCACAACGTGCAGCCACAAGTCCTGGCTGGCCCTGTAGGCCCACAAGCAGTGGGGCTGAAGCCCCAGGAGCTCATGGATGGCACCAGTGGCAGCATCCATGTTCATGTTGTTGGCATCCCTGCCAGGGTCTAGGAGGCCGCACAGGGGCTAAGTGGCATCAGGGTAGTGGCAAGGGGCCTCAGACACCATGGTGAGCCTGGCTACACTGCTGCACAGCACAGGGGTGCAGGCAAGGCTGAGACTGACCTGGGTCAGGTGGCAGTCACCACAGCAATGAAGCACAGTGAGCAGAATGGCAAACAGGAGCCCTGAGTATGGGTTATTATTTCAGAGGCCTGGGGGTGGAGCAGCCATCATGCAGTGCTCACAGGCTCTGGCAACATAGTCACAGATGGCTGTGCCATCATGCTGCATCCTGAACCAAGCCAAAAAGTCAGGAGGCTAGTGAGTAGCATTCAGGGCTAGCTATTGAAGAGGGTCCTTTGCCACAGGCAGCTGTAGCCAGAGCCTCCATCTCTCCTTGGCTGCTCCAGGGCAGCGGTTCAGGGGAAGCCAGGAGCAGGCTACTTTCATAAGCAGCAAATCTGCTCCTAAATGACCATATGTGTAGATGTCTGCTGAGTTTGGGTTTGCTCTGCAGTAATGGGAGTGAACCCATATAGCACTAATTGCACATGTAGGCGCACCCCTGGCTGCCTCAGCATGAGACTCTGACTGTGGAGTGGCTCAATAATACAGCACAGTAGTATTGCATGGTAACAACCATGGCAGTAGTATTAGGCTACTGTGCAGCAGTGTCACGGAACAGACATTAGTTGGTGCTATTGTGCAGTAACTCAGGTTACTGTGTAGTCATTTACTAATTGTTTAGACAAGTAGTAAATGACTACACAGTAACCAGTGAACAGTGTCTCATGTAGACATGGCCTCTCTGTAGCAAATTCAGCTCCCAGTTTTCTCAGTGCTCCTTCAGAATCCCAAAATGGTTTTCAAAACCAGAATTTTAGGTGTTCATATAACTGAATAATTCTACAGAATTCAATGGAGATGAACAAACAGGATACCATGGAAATGCAAGATGATTTTATAGATTGCTTTAGAATGCCACAGAATTTAATAGGGAAGAGACGCCGTCTATAACTTTCTTAAATAATCTTACAGAAATTTTGTTTACTCCCTTCTCACATTACATCTGACTTGTATTATTTAAAATGGATCAAAATATTTACAAGAAGATTGTTGTTTTCTAAAATTAGAGATGCCCTTTCCCCCAGATATAATAGGGATAGTCTCTGTTTACTCATTTAAAATCCTGCAAATGTAAATAAATTGACCCATATTAGGTGACATTTGGCTACATTAAATGCATTAGCAAAACTCCTGAAGTTGTCAGTTTGGTCAGGATTTCATTGTATGAGTTCAATGGGGTAATTTTTATGAGTAAGTACATGGAAGTATATGGGTGTGTGCATGGTCACTGCCTTAGGGAACATCTTATCTAAACTGTCTACACTAAACAGAAGATTTTGCCTTATGCCACACATTTTTCATAATCACAAAGTAATATTATTATATAATAGTCATACTTATTGTCATAAATAGGGCAACACCCACCAAGTATCCATATACAAGCATCTCATTGAATTAGACAATGCATGCTAATACAGAAGGAATCTGGGAAACAAAGAAATGACAAGTGGCACAATAAGTTTAATATTAATTTTCTGTTGTGTCTGCAGATGAAGATCCTGACAGAAATCAGGTGAAAAATAATAGAGTAATGGAAATTTGTTAAATTTTAAGAAATCACACTGTTAAAAGAATGAATATAGTACTCTCTTCAAGCTATTGCTGGAATCTAGGGCATGTAATGCTCCAAAAAGAATTTATATATATATATATTTGTTATAATTAGAGTGGCACTTTCCCCCTGCGCTCATTATAATACAGTGCACAATGTTGAGCTAGCTATTAATTTATAGAATCATAGTAAAGTAGGACTGGAAGGGACTTCAGGAGGTCATCTAGTTCAACCCCCTGCTCAAGGCAGGGCCATCCCTATCCAAACCATGCCTTAAACATGTTTGTCTAACCTATTCCTAAAACTACATGAATGAGCCTCTTGCACAACTACCAGATACAATGCCCCAAAACATCGAGAGCATATTAAATTGACACAAGAAAAGCAGGAAGTCAAGGGCACTGGCAATGTCCTGGCATTACAAAGACGTGAGGTAATATGTTAAAATAAATACAAGAGATGTAAGGAAGAGAATCAAGCCCCCTGCTACAGAGGTTATCAAAAATTCTTATAGTCTATGCCAGTTTGACTATGGAGTAAACTTCCTTTTTGATCTTGGTTTGATTCCGAGCAGAGGAGCAAGAGCATCGAGCCAGGAACAACTGGGATTCTCTTCTAGAATGTGCTTTATTTTTCATATACAACACAAAATATAATGCACACCCCATTTTTGAAAGAGTATAAAGAAAAAAGTTCTTACCTTATAGTAACAATAAATAACTGATTAACAACAGTAGGGATCAAGGCGCTCTCCTGAGTCTGTTGCCAGCTCTTCATGCTGGATGAGACCGTGTGCTGATCCTCTGTACCACCTCTATCTGGCATGTTAAGCCTGGGGCTATGTACCAGGTCCAACGATGCATTTTGGATCTGGGTCCATATGCTGAGTCTGGCCATGGACTAACTCTGCATGCTGACCCAATCTAGTGTGTGGGGCTATGTCATCCACCTGTGGGTGGCAGGGGACTTGTGGCAGCATTTATTGCTGTTGCTCCCAAGACTACAGGAATTAATGCTGTCACCACTCTCTCAGCATCAAATTTCCTGACGCATTGGGATCCACATTTCTCCCATATAATGTTCACCCCAAATTCCACCATCTGGTTTTTGGGGGAAAAGTTGAATGTTTTATGTGAAAAAAATATGGTATATCTATTCTGAAAAAAATGTATGTGAGGGTCAAAGATAGCATGCAGAGTGTCTTTGAAAATTATATTCTTTTTCTATTTACTTTATTTAGAAATATCAATGGGTTATATTCTGATCTACATTCCACAGTGGAATCTCAAATCATATCAATATGACAGCAATATCAGAAGTTTTTTTGTCTTTTAATTACATAAAAATGAAAACGGTCTATTGCTTGAACCACGGTAATCACAAGTAAATGCTGACATTCTCAAGGCAACAACTGCAATTTTTTTTTGCTCTGAATAGTATGCTGAAGAATGCTTGACCAAATTCTTTAAGCCTAAATGCAGGTTTAGTACTTGTCTTTTGTATATAAAGTAAGAACTCAATGAGATGCTAATTAGTTAAAAATTAGCTTGAAGTAATTTATTCCTTCTATGATCAATTAAATGTGCTGCCCAAATGCCTATTTTTAGTTCTGGAGTAATCAATGGAAATTTCTGTATGCACTAGCTAAATAATTGGGCTCATAAATTAGCAGCATATTCTAATATACTTGATCCTGCCAGTTCCTGCACCTATGTGAGAAACTGGATGCATCTACACATGAGCTTCACTGTGGAGTTGGCTAATTAGCTCTGAAATAAAGCATCACAGTCTACACATGAGCCCATAGTGGGGCAAAATACACTAATTAACTCCACTGTAGGATAGTACTGTCTGAGACAAGTACTATCCTACAGCGGAGTAATTACATGTTCTCAAAACATGTGTAGATTATGATGGGGCTGGCTGGGGCAACAGGGTGCTACAGTGCAGGGGCTGCCTGCCAGCTAGCCATGTACTGTGGCATTCTTGTGTCCTAGCCTACTGCTCCATCACCTGATGTCACCACCCAGAGCCCAGGGCTGACCCTGCAGGCCTTCTGCCAGCACAGTGCTGCTCTGCCTCTGCTTGAATTGTTGTGGTTCTGGGCATGTGTGAAGATGCTGCACCCAGGAAGCAGTTAACTCCAGTGGAACAGGAACTGTTCCAGATTTTATTCAGGTGCATTAATAGCATGTGTAGATGCATCCACTGAGTTGTGTTCTGTGCTGCAAGCTTAGAACTCCCTCTGGGACTTAACCTGTTCTGTGCTTCACAATGATGCTCAGTACCACAACGAAGTACACAGGGTCAAGCCCTGTATTACAAGTAATTCAAAGTAATTGCTTGGAGAGTACCCTGTAGTTAGAAATTAAGACAATAGATTTATGGGGTATAGCATTGTTTTCATTGTAATAAAGTTCATCATTCAGTTGATACTTTGATTTTTTTATCAGTGTCATAAAACATTTCCTAAATACTCTTAAATAAATTATATAATGTGTAAAAGTAAATAACTATTCTAGCTAACACTTGCTTTGTTTCTGTACACTGCAATAATTTTTTTCATCTAAATATCTGTAGTGTCTTTTGGTTTCTTAAATCTTATTTTGCTGTGTTCTCAGAGTCAGAACAAACTCTTATATGTGCTGTTTCAGGATGTTTTCATAAGTATCCATTTAAGAAACTATTAAACTAAGTAGGTTACATTTTTATTCTTGTATAGAAATTAACTAAGTTTAGTAATGGCAGTCAGAAAGGAAGGGGAAAGAAAGTTGAGGCGTTTCTCATGATAAATGATTGCAGGGGGATTTTAGCATCTAAACTGGGTCAAAGGGATTGCTATTAAGTAAACGGGTTTTAATTTTCTTTTAACCTTTACACCAAGTGCAGAATAAGCATCTCCTTAAATCAAATTCAGGACGGGAGGGATTTTGTTTCTCTGCTGAAAGCTAGTAGATTTTGTAGTCAAGTTGATGGTCTTTAACTAAAGACCATATACATGGTTTACCAAGTAAAAAGTAGTTTGTAATACCTAAGTAACAGTCCAATGAATATAAAATTTCAAAAGCAGAAGGCAAAATTAATTGGTAACAAAACACGCATATACATATGTGAGTTTTGCATCCCCCTGACCTATTTTTTCTGTCAAGTAATTTTAATAACTTCATAAATCTGCTCTTTTTTTGCAAGCCTTGGAAAGAATTTTGATTAAAATACTTTGCTGAGAATGGTTTTGGATTAAAATATGATTGCATTTATTAAGATTCTTTTTAATACTTGATTTTCACAAGTGATGTGGAGGAAATTTCCATGTCAGTTCTCCTACTGCAAGAAGATTTTCAGAAAGGAGAAAGAATTCATTATAACAGAAGCTTATCAACCCACAGGGTACAATAACATCATGGAGTTTGGGAACTAAAATGGAACAAGCCATTAATTACTAAAGGGAATGGAGTATATTCAAACCTGTGATCCTGCTAATATGAAAGGATGTCATAATGACACACAGGGGAAAAGCTGGTGAAACAACTTGTGGCTACAATACTTAGAGTACCTTTTTAAAACATAGTCTTTGATATCAATAAAAGTCATAAATCATATGTGTTGATGTGAGAAGTGTTGGAATTAACCATATAGTCATACAGGTCAGTATAAGCCTTCATACTACTGAGCATGTGTAGCACAACTGCATATTGGTTAAGTACTTATAGTGGTTATATGAACATGATGTAAGTTTAAGCCACAAGAACTAAGCACTTAGGGTAATTACCAAGGAAGCTGAAGACCTCAGGTTCTAAAGGCCCTTCACAAGTGATGATTTGAACCTGTATTGCTTTGCCTTTCTCACAAGGAAGATAGTAAAGTACTGGAACAGGTTACCCAGAGAGGTTGTGGAATCTCCAATCTTAGAGGTTTTTAAGACCCAACTAGACAAAACCTTGGCTGGGATGATATAGATGAGGATGATGTTGCCACACAACTTATATTTGTGACACATATGGCTATCACAGAAATTAATCAGTTGTGACATGTGTGGGCTTCTGTGTGTACATGATGCAGAGCAGACAGCCAGGTTACAATATCAGGCTGATTTCACATAACAGAACCCTGCATTTGCATCTTAAGCGGGGAAGGGTGGACAGCAATATCCTAGTGCTGAAATGTCTGGAACCAAATACAGCAAGCTGTAGCGGCAAGTGCGTGAAGTACTGAATGGATTATTAGAATGTTTAGATAAATTATGAGTGACACAGTAGTGCAAAAGAAAGAAAATGAGGAATTATCATAGAATCACAGATTCACAGAAAATTTGGGCTGGAAGTATCCTCAGGAGGTCATCTAGTTCAACCTCCTGCTCAAAGCAGGACCATCCCCAACTAGATCATTCCACCCAGGGCTTTGTCAAACTGGGCATTAAAAACCTCCGATGCGAGAGATGCCAGCCACTGGAAGTAATTTCTTCCAGTGCTTCACCATCTTCCTAGTGAGAAAGTTTTCCCTAATACCAAACCCAAAACCTCCCTCTTGAGAACTTGAGGCCATTGCTCCATGTTCTGTCATCTGCCGCCACTGAAAACAGTCTAGCTCCATCCTTTTTGGAACCACCTTTCAGGTAGTTTAAGGCTGATATCAAATTCCCCCTCAGTCTTCTCTTCTGCAGACTGCATAAGTCTAATTTCTTCAGCCTCTCCTCATAAGTCATGTGCCCCAACCCCCTAACTATTTTCATTGCTCTCCACTGGACTCTCTCCAATGTGTTCTCATCCTTTCTATAGTGATAGGCCCAAAACTGGACACAGTACCCTAGATGTGGCTTCACCAGTGCAGAATAGAAATAAATAATTACTTGCCGCAATCTCCTGGGAATGCTTCCCAGGAGAATACTCCTGGCAATGCATTAGTGGAAGCCCAATTCAGCATGACACTAATGGGCTTCCACTAATGCAGCCCAGTACACTGTTAACCTAGGCAACAAGGGCACACTGCTGACTCATATCCATGTTATTGTCCACTATAACCCTCAGGTCCTTTTCTGAAGAGATGCTGCCCAGCCAGTCAGTCCCCAAGCTGTAGAAGCGCATGGGATTTTTCAGTCCTAAGCATGGGACTTTGCACTTGTCCTTCCTGAACCTCATTAAATTTCTTTTGGCCCAATCCTCCAATTTAACTCGGTCACTCTGAATCCTAGCCCTAACCTCCAGTGTATCTACTATGTGCCTCAGCTTGGTGCTATCCACAAACTTGTTGAGGGTACAATACATCCCATCTCCCAGATTGTAAATGAAGATATTGAACAAAACCGGCCCCAGGACCAAACCGTGGGGCACTCTACTTGATACTGGCTGCCAGCTAGACCTGGAGCTATTGACCATCACCCCCTTTGAGCCTGACAATCCAGCCAACTTTCTATCCACCTTACAGTCCATTCATCCAAACTCTACTTCCTCAGCTTGCTTAAAGAATGCTGTGGGAGAAGGTATCAAAAGTCTTGCTAAAGTCAAGGTACATTATGTCCACTGCTTTCCCTGCATCACAAAGCCAGTTATCTCATCAAAGAAGGCAATCAGGTTGGTCAGGCATGACTTGCCCTTGATGAATCCATGCTGACTGTTCCTAATCACCTTCTTCTCCTCCAAGTGCTTAGAAATGGATTATTTAAGGACCTGCTTAATGATTTTTCCAGGGACTGAGGTGAGGCTCACTGGTCTGTAGTTCCCTGGCTCCTCCTTCTTCCCATTCCTAAAGATGGGCACTATATTTGCCCTTTCTCCAAATGTTTGGATTCTCTCCCAGTCACCATGAGTTTTCAAAGTTAATGGCCAACGGCTCTTCAATCACGTCAGCCAACTCCCTCAGCACTCTCGGGTATATTGCATTTGGCCCCATGGACTTGTACATGTCCAACTTTTCTAAATAGTCCCTAATCTGTTCTTTCACCACTGAGGACTGCTCATCTTTTCCCCAAACTGTGCTGCCTGGTGCAGCAGTCTGGGAGCTGACCTTGCCTGTGAAGATCAAGGTAAAAAAGTCATTGAATACTTCAGTCTTTTCTGCACCTTCTGTCATCAGGTTGCCTCCTCCATTCAGTAAGGGACCCACACTTTTCCTGACCTTCCTCTTCTTGCTAACATACTTGTAGAAACCCTTCTTGTTACCTTTCATGACCTTGCTGCAACTCCAAATATATTTTGGCCTTCCTGACTTTATCCCTGCATGCCAAAGCAATATTCTTATACTCGTCCAAAGTTGTTTGTCCATGTCTCCACTTGTAAGTTTCTTTTTGTGTTTAAATGTAATGAAGAATTCTCTTCTAAGCAAAGCTATTCACTTGCCACATTTGTTATTCTTCCTGCACATCAGAATGGTTTGTTCCTGCACCCTCAGTAAGGATTCTTTAAAATACAACCAGCAATACAGTACTTCTTTTCCTCTCAGACTGGTCTCCCAGGGGATCCTGCCCATCAGTTCCCTAAGGGAGTCAAAGTCTGCTTGTCTGAAGTCCAGGGTCCATACTCTGGTGCTCTCCTTTCTTCCTTTTGTCAGGATCCTGAACTCAATAATCTCACGGTCATTGCTGGCCAAAGTGTCATTCACTTCTACATTCCCCCACCAATTCTTCCCTGCTTGTAAGCAGTAGGTCAAGAAAAGCACCATCCCTAGTTAGTCTTTCCAACACTGGCACCAGAAAGGTCTCTCCAGTGCTCTCCAAAAACTTCCTGGATTGTCTGTGCACTGCGTATTGCCTTCCCAGCAGATGTCAGGGTGATTGAAGTCCCCCATGAGAACCAGGGCCTGTGATCTGGAAACTTCTGTTAGCTGTCTGAACAAAGACTCGTTTACCTCGGCCTCCTGGTCAAGTAGTCTATAGCACCTACCACCACTTCACCCTTGTTGCTCTCCTCTTTAACCTTTACGCAGAGACATTCAACAGGCCTATCAATCACATCATATTTTCTTGACTGTACAAGGACTTCCAAGTCTTCCTGCTTGTTTCTCAGGCTCCGCACATTCATGTACAGACACCCAAGGTTACTAGCCAACTGCCCTACTTTCTCAGGAAGAATGAGGCCTCCCCTGCTGCCCCCTCCTGCTTCTGCTTCCTCCAGATCCCCCACGTCCCTGCTTACCATAGGGTTTTGTTCTCTATCCTCCAGCTAACCTAATCTAAAACCCTCCTCACTAAGTTAGCGAGCCCATCTCAAAGATGCTCTACCTTTTCTTGATCAGGTAGATCCCATCTCTTCCTTGCAAGTCTTCTTGGAACAGCATCACATATGCTGGTTAACTGCCTGCCATATTGTTTTGTTTTGACAGACCCATACAAGAAAAATGTAAAATAGAGCACAAAAAAAAAGGTTCTTAAAAAAATATATCTTGTGCTGTGTAGTCATCTAATTACTTCCAGTGTTTCTCCCTTCTGCAGTAGGACATACCACACCTGCATTACACAGGCTTTGCTCTAAGACATCTCCATGACCCTGAAAGATTGGCAAGAACTTTTGGAGACTCCCTAGTTATCTTGGAGTACAGTCATCTCAGATTGTACATCATACTCTGAATTGGCTGTTTTTTATATCTGTCATGGAAAAATCTTAAGTTATGGGTGCTGACAACACAGAAGAGTCAAAGCTAGCATGCGCACTTTAGTCTTTGAGTGGAAAATTCCAAGGCTCACCCAGCACGTGCCCCCTGGGTGACCCGAAGGCCTGTCAATCAAGCGTGACCTACTTTTCCACCATGCGCATGCTCAGTTAGATACAAAGCCGAGTCAGACGCATGCTCAGTTCTCTGACTGCCTGACGTAATCAGACCAGAAAATTCTGTGAGGGGAGCATTCCAAATGGCTACTAAATTCTTATAAAAAGTTAAGGAGCCCCTCCCTCGGG
>NW_017729008.1:4559179-4566652 GCF_001723915.1 Gavialis gangeticus | reverse complement strand
GCATCGACCTCGGCACTGTTTTCCATCGACTTTGGCATCGCTTGCAGCCCGCTTTTGTCCATGTTGGACTTTGTTTTGTTACAGTTCCGTTGTTTGTCTGTCCCGTTTATGAGCCGTTGACCAGCCCTGGAACTATTAGGTTGAGCAGCCGCCCCTAGCCCTCCGGGGTTAGAAAGCAAGGGCTCACCTAAGAACCCCGTGGGCCAACGGACCCCTTTGTTATTTACACTGTAACCGAAGAAATTGCCTACGCCATCAAAGCGTAAGTTAAATAAACCCCTTTAGTTGGAACCATAAGCTTGTGTGCCACTCAGACTCAACCGCCGCTAATCCCACCTGTTCGTATACCCTCGGCCCATCGTGACCGGTCCGGTTCTCCGCGACCACAATATCTTTTAATAAATTATTTTAAAACAATTATAAACTCAAAAATGGCAGTAATATTTCACAAAATTACCTACATAAATAAATGGCTAATCCCTTTGCAAAATTAAAAGGGCATTAAAGAAATGAGGAAGGCAATATATTTAAAAAAAAAATTTGGATGAGCTTCCAAGTAGAAATATAGTTCAAAAGAACTATGGTCATTACTGCTCCTGCAAATTCATTCAAGGTGCCATATTTTTTTCCCCACTTGAAAGGAGTTATCTTGATGTTTGCAAATATAGTAGAAAATTATAATAGCTGGAAGTGTAGATGACTGTACTCCAGGACGAATAGGGAGTCCCCAAAAGTTCTTGCCAATCATTCAGGGTTATGGATTCATAGATTCAAAGATGTAGGGTTGAAGGGACCTAAGTAGATCATCAAGTCCAACCCGCTGCCATGGGAAGGAGAGAATACTGGGCCCATATGACCCCAGCTAGGTAATTGTCAAGCCTCCTCTTAAAGACCCCCAAGGTAGAAGCCAGCACCACATCCCTTGGAAGTTGGTTCCAGATCCTAGCTGCCCTGATCGTGAAAAAAAAAAGGGGGTTGGGGACACACCCAGCCTTGAGCTCTCAACCTTTTATGGCAAGGTTAAGCACACACACCACAGTGAACAAAGAATTTCTACCCATCACTTCACTCACCCTGAGTCATCCTAGATGGGACTTAAACTCATATCTCCCATGTGGTAGGCCAAAACTGTATCACACAGCCACCAGTGGAGATGTCTCAGAGAAAAGCCTGTGTAATGCAGATGTGGTATATTCTACTGCAAAAGGGACAAACACAGGAAATAATTAGATGACTACACAGCCAAGGTGAAGTGACTGTCATAGTAACATGGCATTCATACAGCATACTCCCTTGCTTCCCATCATTTTTCCATTGAGGCCTAACTGATACCTTCTCAAGCTCACAGTGTGAGACACCTGAGGTGATTCTCACATGCAGTTCTGCAATGCCTCAGTACATAGGTATGCCGCTGGGCTGTCAAACAAAGTAGCATTTATAAAAGTTTATGGTACAAACTATGTCACTAATTGCAACCTTGGAAAAAACTGGTCTTTTCATTTATTTATAAGAGAAAGCTATGTAAAGAACGCAGAGCTATAAACATAAAAAGACCAATTGATTTATTATGCCTTCTGCACTGGTGACATTTGTCATGAGGTAAGAAAGAAGGAATATTTAGCGAAGTTGTATTTGTGTCTCTGGTTCTCATTACTTCAGCTAATGTCTATAAAGGAAAAAAAAGTTCAAAACTTAATAATCCAACAGTGCTCTCTGGTGGTGTGAAACAAAGGCATTTTATTCTCTACAGAAAACTCATACAAGTCCAGTACATAAGTCCTTGAAGACAGATAAGTGACAGGAATTCTCAACATGTTCCTCAGTGATAAGAAAAATAGAGCAATAAACAACATTAAAACCACCAAAGCATGAAATGTGGATCCTGGCTTAGTAAAGGTAATGTAAATAAAAAAAAATCTTTTAAAAAATGTTTCTTGTCCAGCAGAAGTGTTATACTCATAATTTTCAAAGAGAACTAATTTCTTCTTTATGTAATAAATATCCAAATAATGTGAAAACTATACTGTATAGTGGTATATTTTATTGTCAAACATTTTGGTCTTTAAAAAGAGCAGGAGCTTTCATTTTTTTAAGGTGCATCACATGGATATAACAAAAATAGCTTAGCTAAAACTAATAATAATTTGGAGGGGTAAAGGTGCAAGTGTGAATCAGGGTCATTATGCCACAGACCAGGAAAAAATATAGCCTTATTGATTTCCCACAAGACTTTTGGCTTTGGCTTTGATTATATAGACCTGCTTTAAATATAAATAAACAGACCAATAGATAAAGAAATAATGCACATCACTGCAATAGTCCATCATGTTTTAACCTGCCAAGCAGGTGAGGGTTCGATGTTTGTTTGGATAGATTTGTTTAAAATGAACAGATTTATGAAGCTTTTGGTAGATTCTGAGACTTAGGACTTGTACAATTTAATAAAGAACAACTATCTGTAACACTCTTTCACTTAAATGGGCTAAATGTATGAGGATGTTTCTTAAACTTACTGGAAATTTCTAAATAAACCATTTTGTTTGCAATGATCATTTACTGGACCACATCACTTTTTTTACATATTCAGCCCTGAAAGATTGGCACCACAGATATTCCAGCAAGTCACAAGTTTCTTGATGCCATCCTCAAATAAGCTTTTTGGTTGCTGTGACAGCCACTGCTGCACTACAAGTTGAACTGCTGCATTACTGGTTAATCTGTGCTGATGAAGAGTCCCCTTCAACAGTCCAAAGAGGTGATAATCACTTGGAGCAAGACATAGAATGTAGGGCAGATATGGTAAGATTTCAAAGCTCAGTCCAAGAAAAGTCTTGACAGTAGCCTGTGAACTTGATAGTAGCCTGTGAGAACATGGTAGTATGTGTTACTGTGGATCATGACTCCATGCTCCATGAAGTAGAGATGAAGTGGCACCATGAAATCCCCCAAAATATGAGCAAGGCCTTGCGAGAGGCTGGTTGAGTGTAGAATTTTTGATGCAGTGGTGATGACTGCATGGTCTACCTTTTGCTCTTGGAGTCATAATGGACCCAGGTCTTGTCTCTGGTGATGATACATAACAGGAACCCCTCACATTCATCTCATACACATTGCAAAAGTTTGGTATACACTTCAGGAAAGCTCACCCATTTGCATGCAAAGTGGCATTAGCCTCGGCAATTTTGTTCTCTGTCATGACTATGTTGGGAAGTCGTTCTCATGGTTCATCCATTATGGATGTACAGACATTTTTAAATGTCTCCATCCACTCATAAACTTTCTGCTGAGTCATACTGTTCTTACTGCAGTTTGTCGCAATCCTACAGTGAATTTCACTAGGCAGGACTCCTTCAGACCACAAAAAATGAATGACAGAATGTTGTTGTTCTTTGGTGCACACTGACAACTGTGTGGCCATGTTGTTTACATGCTTACTAGTGTCACATGTGTTCAGAGCAAAATGTTGGGTGTGTTTGACAGCGCTACCATCTGTGTTCCCTCCTACTATGTTGTTCCCTACTTTGTTACAGACATACAACATGGGCAGCCATTTTGATATTAGTTTCTGAAACACTCTCTGAATGCCCTGGTTGTCTTACCATGCTGTAAAAATAAATATGATAATCTCCTATGAGGTGGGGTTCACACTGACACCTAGATTCTAGTAGAAAGCAGGATAGATATTTCACCTTATAGATGAACCAAAGTGCATGTGTTTGTATAAGGATGCATATGTATAATATAGCATGAGCTTTCGTGGATTGAAACTCCCTTCAGTCAGATGCTGTGAAAGGACATGCACAAAACAGTGTATTAAAAAAAGAGAAAAATTTGAATGCAAAAGGAAGAGGGAATGGGGAGAGAGAGAGTGGGGGGGGGTGAGAAGGAGGGAGGTAATGATGAAAGAGGCAAACAAGCAATAAATCCATAGAAACAAATGAGTCACAAAAGGTAATGGGATAAAAATCTATAAGCATTTATAGACGTGTTCTGGGAAGTGGGGGGCATTTTAATTACTGCATCTCCAAAAGCTGTGCTAATTAAAAGGGCCCAAATATCACATATATCAGTGTCCCCATGCTGAAAAATGGCAGCAGGGAACTTTAAACTGAAGTGCATTTGATGAGATTTAGTTCAAAGCACCCCACCGCCATTTTTCAGGGTGGGGATGCTGATACACATGATGCTGGAGTTCTCTGGAGCTCAGTAATTTCCACACTCCAGCAGACATAATTAATTTTGTCTGCTCCAAAGTGCTAGAATTATAGAGCATGTGTGTAAGTGCCCTATAGTCCCTGGTGAATCATATTTAACAAAATTTAGTTTGCGGATGTTTCTGCAATTTCCCATTCAAATTATTTTTTAAAGGTCTGCTGCCTAAGAATAGCTAGATTCCACCTATAACAAATAACTAATCAGAGGTGTATGGTAGGTAATCACATACTACATGTGTTTAATTATTGTTTCACAATATCCCCTGTAGACAGGGAGGGTAGATTATATCCATAACAAGCTATGAGGAAATATAGTAGTGAGATAAGGAAAGAGACTATTTATTTATTTATTTATTATTTTATATAGCATAGCTTAAATTCTTGGTCAGAAAGAAAAGTATCTGTAGTCCAGACAAATTTATAATTCTGACAAAAATATATACTCTTCCCAGGTTTCTCAAAATGGGAATTATTTTATGTGATTCAAAATACTTTGACTCCCAGTACATAATACACTAGAAAGATGTTACTGTTATTCCCAGTATCTTATATTGTATGAAGAAAGTACCAAGGAGTTAAATGAAAAATATATGTCCCTAATAATATTTAATCAAAATCTCCCAGTGCTTTTCAACATCTTTATCAATGATTTCAATGTGGGGGTGAAGACCTCACTGGCCAAGTTTGTCAACAACACCAAGTTATGGAGGAGTGTGGTTACACTTGAAAAAACGCTGCAGATACAGGGAGGACCTAGACAGGCTATCAAGGTAGGCAGATTGGAACCAAATGAAGTTCAACATTGAGATGTGTAAAGTTCTCCATCTGAGGACAAACAATCCCCAACATACTTACAGGCTCGATGGCGCCAAACGGATTAACTCCACGACTGAAAAAAACCTAGGGGTAATAATAGACCACAGTATAAACTTGAGCCATCAGTGCAATGTTGCAGCCAGCAGGGCAAACAATACTGTAGCATGCATTAACTAATGCATCTCAAGAAAAATCAAGGAGGTGATTCTTCCACTTTACTCAGCATTGGTGAGACCACAGCTGGAGTACTGCATCCAGTACTGGGCACCACACTTCAAGAAGGATGTGCAAAATCTTGAGAGAGCCCAGAGAAGAGTCACCCGTATGATCAGAGACTTGTAAGACAAGCCATACAAGGAAAGGCTGAGGGACTTGGGCCCCTTCAGTCTAAAAAAAAGAAGGCTAGAGGGGACTTGGTAGCAGCTCACCACTACATCAAGAGAATACATCAAGGGCTTGGCAAACAAGTGTGCACCAGGGCACCCTTGGGGAAAACCAGGAGTAATGGCCACAAACTCCTGGAAGACTGTTTCAGACTGAACACTGGGAAAAACTTCTTCACAGTCAGGGTGTCCAGACCATGGAATAAGCTCCCTTCAGAAATTGTGCAATCAGATACCCTGGAAATCTTCAAGAGGAGACTGGATGGTTACCTCACTGGGGTCACCTGACCCCAGTTGTCTTTCTGCCTAGTGCAGGGGTGCTGGTCACGATGATCTTGTGAGGTCCCTTCCAGCCCCCAGCAATCTATGAATCTATGACATGCCCACTGAGTATAAGAGTTCCCAAAGGTGTAAAAGGCACTTAGAGACATATAAAAATACAGGAGTCTTGTTCACAGAGTTTCTAATCAAAGAAGAGGTAAAAAGGATACCGAATAGGACTTAATTGAAAATGTATATGAGCATATAACTAATTTTCTTGTGTTATTATTTCTGAACTCCTTGCTAAACCTTTTCCTCCTTCCCTTTTCTTTTTATTGTTAATATAGCTCTGAGAAGATTTCTCTTTAAACACCCCCCCAAAAAAAATCCCATACAAAAAAATACTTGCTACATTTATTTTACTCAAACATATCAGCATCTACTCATGTAAAGGAAATGTGTCTTCTTAGACAACATTATTTGCATATGCTGGGACAATAACTGACTAGAGTCAAGGGATGTCCGTTCTATTTAGTAGCTAACAAAGTTGAAATACTAAGTTTAGTAAGATAGGGGTGTGGTGTGCACAATAGGGGGTACTACTATGTAAAGCCACCCACCTCACAGTTCGAGGCCCAAAACCTTGCTTTGGGAGTCTACCTCAGGGAACTTATGGCCAGCTATCTCACTTCCTGGAGAATACTCGCATTCCCTCTAAGCTGTGTGGCATGTGTGGCTGTGCAGGCATACCTGGCAATGCAGCATGAGCACACCTGCATGGCCATGCATGCCACACAGCTTAGAAGGAACTCTGGTAAAGCTGCCTCCACCCAGGCACTGGTCTCTGGCAATGATCTGTACAACCTCAGGCACTTAGACCTTGTGAGCCTGGGGGGCACTTTGCCCACAGTAATATTTCTGAGGGCTTCTTTCAGTCTGAAGCATCTGAAGATAGCATCAGGTAGAATTGAAAGAAAAAAAAAAAAGACAAACTTTGCTAGCAGAGGGGTGGGTAGTGGTAGAATGTGGGTAGAACACGCAAGTCAGAGTACACTTTCAGCAAATGAAAGCAATGTGAGTTTTTACAGAGATTGGGCAAGGTGAACCTTTTAAGACATGAAGGGCTTATACATAATTCATAACTCCTGGCCAGTTTCCAGGTTTTTACTTACAGAAAATCACCAGGAAGCAGCCTAGGACATTTGCTTGTAGCTTTCAAAATGCCCTCCTCTCCCTAGGAATTTTATCTGGCCAGGTTACCTGATTGACCAGCATGAACCAAGAAGAAAGCAAGGAGAGAGAAAGGTTACCTGGGCTGACCCAAGTGAGGTGTAGAGAGGATTTCTTCACAAGGGGTATCTTCAATGGGCATAGATTCATAGATTATAAGGGGCTGGAAGAGACCTCACAAGGGGTCCAGTCCCCCTATTCTAGGCAGGAAAGACAACTGGGGCTCAGGTGACCTCAGCATTTGGAAAGCAGCCACCTTAAGGATTTCTTGAAGACAGACCTTAGATCTGCTGAGTATGTATCTCATTGCTAGTGTTAAATTTAAAGGTTACACACAAAGATCCCTAATTCTTGTCATTTTTTGAGCCAATTCCTGTTCTCTGTTGTACAATCTGTGTTTGTATTTTTGTTAATCAGTTGTCTGTTATTATTTTCAACTTCTTACACATTTTCCTTTGCTTTCATTAATCTTAACCATTTTCTCTCTTCCTAAGTTATTCTATATCCTACTTATTTTACTTTTTATATTTTAACTGTTTCTCTAAGTACTTTTTTAAACCTTGATTACT
>NW_017729008.1:4548605-4554179 GCF_001723915.1 Gavialis gangeticus | reverse complement strand
GTCCAGTCCCCCTATTCTAGGCAGGAAAGACAACTGGGGCTCAGGTGACCTCAGCATTTGGAAAGCAGCCACCTTAAGGATTTCTTGAAGACAGACCTTAGATCTGCTGAGTATGTATCTCATTGCTAGTGTTAAATTTAAAGGTTACACACAAAGATCCCTAATTCTTGTCATTTTTTGAGCCAATTCCTGTTCTCTGTTGTACAATCTGTGTTTGTATTTTTGTTAATCAGTTGTCTGTTATTATTTTCAACTTCTTACACATTTTCCTTTGCTTTCATTAATCTTAACCATTTTCTCTCTTCCTAAGTTATTCTATATCCTACTTATTTTACTTTTTATATTTTAACTGTTTCTCTAAGTACTTTTTTAAACCTTGATGATAATTAGCACTGTAATTTTCCCTACCCTACCTAATTTGTTGTACCTATTATAAGACTTATGCACAATAAAAGGTATCTACATATACGCAGACAGATTATAAAAAGATCATCATCTTCTGGCACTTTAGTATAGAGTAAGTTATATTGGACAGAAATTTATTTC
This sequence comes from Gavialis gangeticus, assembly GCF_001723915.1. NCBI lineage: Eukaryota > Metazoa > Chordata > Crocodylia > Gavialidae > Gavialis > Gavialis gangeticus. The sequence goes on along the minus strand of NW_017729008.1, from coordinate 4,553,633 downwards.
CCTTTGTGTACCTAAGTGTTAGCTTTCTAGCCTTAAAAGTATAGGGTTTTTTGGGGAGAGGGAGGCAGGGAGGTTGGCATCAAGGTAGTGATTCTATTATTTTGGCTGTGTGGACAAATAAGTATATGTGCATATAGGCTTAGTATGTATTGAATATGTAAGTCCAAAAGTTCATGATGGGGGGAAGAGGAAGGAAGAGGTCTTAACTCAAAAGAGTACTTAGGGCATTTGTCCACAAAGCAATAGATCCCCCCTCATGCATTTCTCTGACTTCCCAATATAATTCTCTAACCATCACATCACAGATTAGGCATTTTCAAGTCTTCCCTTCAGTATTCCTTTTGAAGCTGCCTCCCTGGACATCTAAGAAGGGAGATATGTGGGGCCAGGACAAAAATCCAGGGAATGTGTAGCTCAGTGAGATGACTCCTGCTCTGAACAGGAATAGACCCCACATTCTAGCCTGTTGCCTTGTTCCTCATAGGGGTAGAAACTTTCCCAATTGCAGTGCTCTCCATCTATTTTATCCAATAAAAACTAAATGCAAGATGCACTAGCTTAGCTACAAAATGAGGACTGGGGAAGGACCTAGATAATACCTGATTTGTGATATGGTGGTTAGAGCATAAGACTGAGAGATGTGGGTTCAAACCTTGTTTGAACAAGAGTGGGGCCTACAGCTTGGATCTCTCACTTCCTAAGCAACCATTTGGCTACTGGGGCTAAAAAATGAAAGGATCCTCCTCCTAGCTACTCCTCAACTATTTTATGGACTTACGTGCAGGTACATACCTATGTATCCAGCCAGTGCATATCTTATTGGTAATGCCCAGTCTATGCACACACCATTATGCACCTACAGCAGAGAAGCATGGCCAAAAATGCCCAGGTAAATGGCTAGAAAACTGTTAGGTAGGTTAAAAAATGCACATATAATTCTGTTCATGTTCATAAATCGATAAATTCAACTAAATTGTTGTCCACTCTGTAGATGTTTATACAAAGCTCTTAACCATAACTTTAGCTTATTATCTTTTCCTTTTCTGGTGCTGTACAGAGCAGAAGAAGCCCTTTCCTTGATTTGTAAGTGGCACTCCTTTTACTACAACTAAGTATGCTGTTGGCTTCTGTTAGACCTCAACTCCATGCGGCACCTAATGACTAGGGAGACGATGATCCAATTGCCCATAGATCCTGTTACTCATTAGCCAGAGAAAGCAGGGAGCAAATACCAGCACATATTGCTTGCAACAGCTTTATTCAGAATGGAGACAGCTTTGGACAAGGGTCCCAAAAAAATAACAAACTGGGACCTGCAATGAACAACAGCTTTTTCCCCACATTTATACACTTTAGTTTATACTCATTAACATTCATTCCACCTCTGTTCCTCCTCCTGTTTCACACATTTCTCCTCCTATCTCAAGCTCTGCCTCTGTTTACTGTTTGCTTCATTAGCATGAAATTACCTATGCATTTCACTTATTTACATGTCTTTTTGCTATGAGAGCTTGTCTAAGACCTTCTCTTCAGCCAATCGCCATTCACCTTTTTGCATATGTTCCTCTTGGATTCTGTTACCAATTACGTGTTGTTTTTCACATTCCAATCTGTTTTTCTGTCTCATGTTATACCATCTTTCACCCTTTTTGGTTCCCTGTATCTTATCTCATTCCTCACTGTAGCTGGTTTACAGTACACAGGCTTAATTGCTGCTTTTTCCAGAAAAATGGTTGACACTGTTAAGATGGTTACTTAGCATAAGCAAATGGCTGGCTTAGCTATCATTCTGTCTTGTGGTCAGCAACTGTGCTAGGCCACAGGTCATGCCATTAGCTGCAAATCCAGTGCTCCTCAAGATCCAAATATTGTCACCCTAACAGCTTCCTTTGCAACAAAAGCAGCTTAGGGTCTATTTTAACCCCAGCCCCTTATTAAAACTTCAGCCTAACTAGTCATTCTCCAAGACTGTATTTATACATTAAATTGTTCCATCCTAAATGCAGAACTTGATGCTTGTCCATATTGAACCTCAGCTGTTTGATTGAAGAGTGTTTATCCAATCTATCCACATCATTCTGGACTCTTCCCTCTCGAGTATCTGCAACACCACACAATTTAGTGTTGTCCTCAATTTGGTAAGTGTGTACTCAGTCCCATCATCCCAATAATTAATGAAGGTATTTAAAAAATACCAGAAACAGGACAGGCCTCTGGGAACCCCACTTGATACCTTTCCCAGCTACACATTAAGCACATTGAGTCTTTGATGATTACTGATTGAGTATGATGACCTAACCAGTTATGTATCCACCTTACAGCAGTTTCATCTAGTCTGTATGTTCAGAGTTTGTTGGGGAGAATGCCATTGGAGATGATGTCAAAAATCTTGCTAAAGTTAAGTCATATCATGTCCACTGAGAAACTGTCACCTTACCATAGAAAGAAATCAGGTTTGTAACTTTGTCTTGGTGAATCCATGCTGACTGTTCTTCATCACCTTGTTCTCTTCTAGGTGCTTCACAACTTTTCCAGGTATTGAGATAAGTTTGACTAATATGTAATTCCTTTACTCATCCTTCTTCCTTTTCTTAAAAATGGGTGCTATATTTGCCCATTTCCAGTGTACCCTAACCTGACAAGGTCTCAAAGAAGACAGCCAGTGGCTCTGAATTTACCTCAACCAAATCCTTTAGTATCCTAGGGTGCACCCCACCTGGCCCTGCCAACTTCAAAGCATATAACTTTTCTATCAGTGTCATTATTTGGCTATCTAAACAAAGGAGATTGAGTATGACCTGTTCCATCATCCTTTTCAATGGACTTTCCAATTAAGAAATAAGCCACATTTTAGGCTATGCAGGGATATCTTCTTTCTAGGAGAGATGTTGGTCTGGGACATAAAAAATTAATCAATTGATATTTGGTAATGCAAAAGGGAAAAGGGTTAAACAAACTGAAAATCCGTGGATCATCAGACAGAACCTTATGCAAAGTTCTGTAATTTCATATAAATATTGCAACTACCTCTTGGGGGCAGGGGGGGCATGATGGTCAATAAGTCAACACGGTGGATGACTTGAGACCCTCTGGGTTAAAATCCAAGGGGAACACGGCACAGGGGATACTGTGGTGGGGTCTACTACAGACCCCCTACCCAGAGTCAAGACCTTGACCAGGAGTTGAACAGGCTGGGGCCGCATGATCCCATTGTGTGGTTATCATGGGAGACTTTAACTACCCAGACATCCCATGGGAGGAGCGCTTGGCCAAATCCGAGTGGTTGCAAAGCTTTCTTTCATGTGTGGATGACCTCTATCTGACACAAAAATGTCTATGAGCCGACAAGAGATAAAGTGCTGCTTGACCTTGTACTGGCAACTGGGGGTGACCTAATCAGCAACCTAACAATTGAAAGGAAGCTGGGTGACAGCGACCATGAACTGATCACCTTTACCATCTGCCGTAAAGCTGGCAAGTCAGTCAGTAATACAGAAGTCCTTGACTTCAGGAAAGCTGACTTTGACAAGCTAAGGAGGCTTGTCAGAGAGTCCCTAAAAGGCCACAACCCAATGGAGAGGGGAGTTCAGGATGAGTGGTTGCTCCTCAAGGGAGCAATCCTGGATGCATAAGTCTATCCCGTCTCGGAGAAAAGGCAGCAAAAGGGCACAACAGTCCCCTTGGCTCTCCAGGGAACTGGCAGACCTCCTACATCTTAAAAAGAAGACCTACAAAGGATGGAGGACGGAAACCGCCACCAAGGAGGAATACTCTGCTTTAGTCCAGACTAGCAGAGAGCAAATCAGGAAAGTCAAGGCTGTGATGGAACTCCAGCTAGCTACAAATATCAAGGACAATAAAAAGTTATTTTTTAGATATGTGGGGAGCTTGAGGAATAACAAGGGCAACATTGGACTACTGCTAAACCAGATGGGACAACTGACAACTGACTCCCAGGAAAAAGTGAACTTGCTAAATGGGTACTTTACATCAGTTTTTCACCAGTTCCATGGGGCGGCCCTGCCCACTATGGGTCAGGGAGGCCCAGGTGAGGGATATTCCTTACCATCCATTGAAGCTGACCTCATGAAGGCACACCTTGATAGGCTGGATAACTTCAAGTCAGCCGGCCCTGATGGGTTACACCCAAGGTTGCTCAGGGAGCTGGCAAGCATCGTAGCTCAGCCCCTGGCATGAAACTTTGAGAGCTCTTGGCACTCTGGTGAAGTGCCCAATGATTGAAAGAGGGCCAATGTCATGCCTATCTTCAAGAAAGGAAGGAAAGTAGATCCAGCAAACTACAGGCCCATCAGCCTGACCTCTATCTTGGGGAAGGTCTTGGAAAAGATTATCAAGGAGGCCATCCTTAACAGACTACCTGAAGGCAATATCCTGAGGGATACCCAGCATGGGTTTGTTTTGGGTAGGTCTTTGTTGACCAATCTCATTCCCTTTTATGACCAGGTGACTTATCACCTGGACAAGGGGGAAGAAATCGACATTGTATATCTTGACTTTAAAAAAGCCTTTGATCTGGTATTCCATGATCACCTTTTGGCTAAACTGGCTAACTGCAGCCTTGACATCACCACGATCTGCTGCCTTGGGAACTGGCTCCATGGTAGGACCCAGAGGGTGGTGGTCGACGGGAGCCAATCATCTTGGTATGCTGTGACCAGTGGGTTCCCAACAGGCTCTGTCCTAGGGCCTATACTGTTTAACATCTTCATCAATGATATGGACATTGGTGTCAGAAGCAGACTGGCCAAGTTCGCTGATGACACCAAACTCTGGGGTAAAGCATTCACACCTGAGGACAGGAGGGTGATCTAGGTGGATCTGGACAGACTCATGAAATGGGCAGATGAGGACCTGATGGTGTTCAACACTGAAAAATGCAAGGTTCTCCACCTTGGAAGGAAAAACCTGCACCATGCTTATAGGCTCAGTAATGCTACAGTGGTTAGCGCTGCAGATGAAAGGGACTTGGGGGTCATGGTAAACCACAAGATGAACTTGAGCCTTCAG
>NW_017729008.1:4547682-4548041 GCF_001723915.1 Gavialis gangeticus | reverse complement strand
CCAATGGTCACAAACTCCACCACGACTGATTCAGGCTGGACATAAGAAATAACTGTCTGATACCCCAAGGTTTGGAATAGACTGCCGCCGGAGGTGGTTCAAGCACCCACTTTGAATGCCTTCAAGACACATTTGGTTGCTTATCTTACTGGCATCCTATGATCCCGGCTGACTTCCTGCCTGTGGGGCAAGAGGCTGGACTCAATGATCCTCCCAGGTCCCTTCCATCCCAAACGTCTATGAAATCTATGAAACAGATTCTCTGTCCCAGAATTATCTTGCAATTTATCAATGACCTTGTAATGAGGTCAGACCAGAACTCTGGTCCCAGCTGGTCCCTATCAGTAGATCAGAGCAAG
>NW_017729008.1:4542390-4542682 GCF_001723915.1 Gavialis gangeticus | reverse complement strand
GAACTTGCTAAATGGGTACTTTACATCAGTTTTTCACCAGTTCCATGGGGCGGCCCTGCCCACTATGGGTCAGGGAGGCCCAGGTGAGGGATATTCCTTACCATCCATTGAAGCTGACCTCATGAAGGCACACCTTGATAGGCTGGATAACTTCAAGTCAGCCGGCCCTGATGGGTTACACCCAAGGTTGCTCAGGGAGCTGGCAAGCATCGTAGCTCAGCCCCTGGCATGAAACTTTGAGAGCTCTTGGCACTCTGGTGAAGTGCCCAATGATTGAAAGAGGGCCAATGTC
>NW_017729008.1:4539480-4541170 GCF_001723915.1 Gavialis gangeticus | reverse complement strand
TTTCTTGTTTTGGGGTTTTGTTGTTCTCCCGCCCTGGCGGGGGGTCGGGCTAGAAGATCTACTAGATCCCTTCCGACCCTAAATCTATGAAACTATGAAACTATAAGTCATCTCTTAAACGGACACCACCTGCAGTAAAGCCAGAGCTGTGCTCATCCCCTGAATCCACAGGCAGCAGTTCCCAACCACTCCAGCCTTAAAAGCTAGGCCCAGCCTGCAGTCTCTTTGTGTGGGCAAAGGGAAAAGTTTTTACTTCTGACGTTCTATGTGTTTCCCTGCTGGTTTTCTGGTATTGATTCCTGGGTCCTACTCTGGCTTCTGATTCTGGTAAGACCTTTGGCATTTTCTGATTCCAGCTCTTGATTCTTGTTTGGCCTAATATGCTCAGGCTTTTGCTTTCTGATCTTGATTTAGCCCTTGAATTACCCCAACTCTTGCTATAGCTTCAGACTCCAGCCTGTTCTGACTTTGGCTATGGATTCTGATTCCAGTTCTGATGCTAAACACCTCTGAGCTCCCAGCCCTCTGGGAACTGATCCGGACTGCACACATTTTGGATTTCTAACCACTAGGCAAGACCGCCTACATCCTGGTTTATTAACAGACTTATCTTGACCTTTGAGGGTGCATCCAGATAAGCACATATGTGCCTCTTGTCCCGCCTCAACCCCTTTGAGGCAGGGCAAGAGGCATGGGTGGGAATGAAAAAATGTTCTCCACCCTGCAAGTTTGCATCACAGGGAGAAAATTAGACCCCTGGATATTCAAGGGTCTAAAAAAAACAAAACAAAAAAAAGCAGGGTAGGTCCGGGACCATGCCCTGAGGCAACTAGAGGCTGGGTCCCCTCGCCCTGGTGCTGAAACACACAGCTAGCCAGGCCACGTGTTCAGCACCAGGGCTCCAGTGATGGTGAGAAAGGGGTCGGGGTGGCTGGAGGAAGGAGAGGGGACCATGGGGAGGATCCCCACCAACCCCACCTGCTCCCCCATCCCCCCAATCCTTGCCCTGCGTGGACCCTCCCCCTGCCAGTCTCCCAGATCCCCCAATCCCTGCCCAGCCAGGTCCTGCTACACTTGGGGCACCTGTGTTGCCCAGCCAGGCCAGGCCTACTGTGGCAGGACCCAACACCACACCCAGATGGGGCCTGCCAGCCCTGGGCTGCTCCAGCAGTCCTGTTGCCCTCAACCCAGGCCAGCCAGGCAGCACAGGGGCCCCAAAGGTGGCAGGACCTGGCTGGGCCTGGCACGCAGTGACTGCATGTCGTGTTGGGTCCTGCCACCCTGGACCCAACCTGGCCAGGTGACATAGGGGCCCTGAGGGCAGCAGGACCCGGCTGGGCCTGGCACATGTTCCCCATGTGCCATGCCAGGTACTGCCAGCAAGGGGCTGGAAGATGGTCCCCAGAGCTGGCAGGATCCGGCTGGGCCCAGTGGTCTTGCCATCATGGCTTGGAGCACCTGAATCCCTCTGCTGCTGCTAAAGGTAAGTTATGGTCCCTAGGTGGGGGGGCCTGGAGCCCTGCAGGGTGCCTGGGACCCTGGGTGGGGGGGTCTGGGGCCCTGTGGGGGGAGCATTCTATGTGCTGTATAGGGGGGCTGGACCCTGTGGGGTCCAGGGGACCCCCCCTTCCTGAGCAGAAACTCCACAAGGTCCCCCACACCCACAGCCCCCCCAGCAATTGCCCTACAC
>NW_017729008.1:4510033-4534480 GCF_001723915.1 Gavialis gangeticus | reverse complement strand
ATATATATATATATATATATATATATATATATTTATGCGTGTGTGTGTGTGTGTGTGTGTAGAGTGGTCTTTTGTGTTAATTGTGGAAAAACATGGATTTGGGGGTATTTTTAAAAATGTATTTGGGATGCTGCTGCAGCAGTCCAGCTGGCACAAGAGGTAGTGTTCCCAGGTACCAAGTGGCCAAGCCCCAGAAGCTCTAAAGAGTGAGTAGCCCTGAGCTGCTTGCCAGGGCAGCATTTTTTATGGATGGGGCCAGGACAGAGAAGCTTTTTATACTGCTGGGGACAGCACAGGTGCTGGCCCTAGGCTCTCACTCCCCCTGGCTGCAGATCTGGGAGAAGCCAGGCAGAGTTATTTTGCCCCAAGTGGCACAATTTTCTCCACAACAAAGTGCATGTCTGAGCATGTGCACAGAAGCAAAAAGACCCCGGCTCAGATTTGCACCACTTCTATTTTAGCTGCTGCAAGCACATGTGCTTGCATGTGTGGACACACTCTGAGAGGCTAAGTCCCCTTGTCATTGCAAGAAATGATGTCAAAACAGACAACAGAAGGTGCTTGCTAGAGAAGTTTAAGCTGAACATGAAATTTAATCAATCAATAATGATCTGAATTACCTGACTTAAGTACCTTATTATATTATGCTTAAGCATCCCTGTGACCTTTTCATTTCCAATTTTCATATCCAAAGGGAATTAAACACATCAATCATGTGATAACCTTTTATAAAATGAGTTCACTTGCTATATACAGCTGGTTTAGTTAATTTTGGGATCCATGAACCACTAAACTTAAATCATTGAGTGTTTGCTGTAGAAGTTGTGTGGATTCCTTGTCTGCTTAGGACACATCCTGGGTTAAGATAGGATATTTCTGAGTGCATGTCTAGATAGATGGATAGCTTTTTAATAGAATGTTACTACTTTTCTTAATATGATTCTGTACTTCTGATCAGATTCTGTCCTGTTAAGAAGCATTTCTTGAAAAAAAAATGGTACAGAGCTGATATTTTGTGTTAATGTTTATAATCTTTCAATCTGAAGTTATATTGTTCAGCTTGTCTGAAGAAGTATTCTGTGTAACTGAGTTCAATATGCTTATTTTTACAGACTGACTTACACAAAACCCTCTATTATGAATTCATCATATTTATTCTTCTTTCTTTGCTATTTGTTTTAATATGGTAGTTAATTATTTATAAATACCCAGCCTCAAGGTTTGTGCCTAAATTTTTTTATGAAGAAATAGGAGGGAAAGTTTTTGTCCATTTTGATGAAAGGTGGAAAACATTAAACATCCTCTTAGGACCTGACCTAACCTAATACTTAACTGAGTGCTTAATTGTGACCCTTGCTATAAGAATGAAACTCTAGAAAATGTTAAACAAGGATATTTTAAAACAATAACAATTTTTCCTCAACATTGTTTTTCCATCTTTGAATTCTAAATGAATTTGTTATAAATAACAGTTTAATAAAGCATGGAAAGGTGTGTTTAGTCATAGTCCTAAATTGTTCAGGAATATATAGTCCCTTATTCTGGTTTTCTCCTGGTTGCTTTAGCTTAGTTGCTTTTTCCCTCTTGGTGATGGGGAGGGGGGCTGTTACAGAAAGCAGGAAGGGAGGGCAATATTCTATTATTACACTTTAAGGAAGGAAAATGTGAATACCTACTGAAGATTGCAGTGAAAGGTCACTGGATGAAGATACTGAATATAGTCCATGGAAAATATTCACACATGCATGGACACACCTTCCTAGTGAACACCTACATGAATAGAATCCTTAGCTATTACAGATGTCAGTAGCCTGTCCCTTAAAAGGAAAGAGGTGTTTTAAGTGTATTACAGTGCTCTGGGATATCTGTGTGTCATTCAAGCATTTCCTCATGGGCTGTAAGTCTGAGAGTGATTTCCCTTTGGACCATTTCAGGAGTTAGAATTTAGTGGTTGTTTTTAATGTTGACATTCGGGTTTAAATTATTTATAGACAGGATGTGCAGACAATGGTTCATCCCTCAGGATGTCCCATTCACAAGTAACCACCTGCAAAAGCCTGAATCCAAAAGGTTTTAACAGTTTAACACTTTATTTTTTAAAACCTTTGAAGAAGTCATAGTTTCCTTTATAGCAGAAACTAAGCAATGGCCTTCTATTTGTTTTATTACATAGATGAAGTTATACTGCTGATCTGTAATGTGAAAAAAATGGCATTTTGAATTGCAGGTGTTTCTTAATAATAAGAGGAACAAATAATACTGCTTTTAAACATTTTTTCTTATGCAGATCCCATTTTTTTACTAAGTTAGATAGATGGCATTAGCCACTCTTCACAAAGAGAAAAGATGAGGCACAGATTAGTAAAATCACTTCTCCAAAGTGTAAGAAGGCCACCATGTGTAGGGGGTTCATGCTTAATGACTGGTGAAAATATATATCTCAAAACAAAGAAATAAATTTAAAGTAAATATTTAAATGGATATTTTCCAGGAACACTCTCCATGTAGCAGTCTTTTTATTATGCATATTCTAGTCTCTTGTTTACAGCTATGCTTGTATAAATGAAGAAATCCCCTCCCAGCTTTTCAATATCTGACACTAAAATTATATTGTCTAGGGCAAGTATTTCTTTGATATAGGACCTTTGGATTTAATCCATTAGTACTGCACTATGACAAATAGTTCTGGTGCACAAGTAGAAAAAATCCTAGAAATGCTCAAGAAATGGTGCTCCTGTAAAATCTTATTGATGGTAATCATATTACAATCTTTTTTTTTTTCTTTAAGGTTCTGATTCAGAAAGTTACTTGATCATGTCTCACCTGTATGCACATGAATATCTAAATGTATTTTGGCTCAGTTAGGCACATGCTAAAATACCTTTCTGAATCATGGTATAATAAATTAATCACTCTTATGATGGTACATACATGATGTGATGCTGCTGAAGTAGACAGCTTTTGGAGGGCTTGTAAATCTGGACCCCATGGCAATTATTTGAATTAAAGAACCATTTCAAATTTTTGTAAGGCTCCTAAACCTGATAAAAATAGTTTCATTTTCTTTGTAGTTTCACTAGAATATATTAATATTCTACATTTCCTATTTCTGAACAGTTGGTTAGTAAAGCTGTGTCCTGTGTATGTACCTAGTTCATTTTATACATGGAGGCTAGGTACAGATATTCAAAAAACCTAAGGTGGAATTGATCTAAATTATGTGGTTTTCTATAAGTGGTATCATTTACATAGGTAGCAAATAATCCTCTTCATTTCAGTGGAATTCATAACATGAATTTGGACCATACTTAAGGTAATTCTAGATCCCCTTTTTTTAAAAAAAAAGACAATTGGAGATTAGTATTTTAAAAATAATAATAACTTTGTTATGGATAACAGACTTGTTTAGTGCACAAATATCTGGTTTGCTACAAAACAATTACACTCTTTCAATATGTCACATCTGCATACTTTTGTTTCATGATGTCTCATGAAAATGGCTTTTTGAGGAAAAAAGTTTCATTTAGTGATTTGTTGGCGATGTTGCTATACAGTATATGGCACACATGACTTCTCTGAAAGTAATATCCCAAATAATAATGAAGGAGCATACTGAGTGTTTATACTTTCACTGGAAATTACAGTAATGATCATTTAAAAACAGACATTTTTGTGGGACTTTAATATGTCAGTGTCTACAATACATAATAATTTAGATGACAAAAATATTTTGGGATTACAAAATTGTATAATGTTTCATATCTACATGCATTTCAAATCTCATGCATGTAGGTGGGTCAGGATATAAGAAAGGAATGGAAATGGCTTTTTAAAGACATCTACTCAGTGAACTAAAGAAGCAACTTACTTATCTAAATAAGTAAATGTAATAAACTCCTTTGAATGGGACTGACATTTGGATTATTAAAGGGAATTTCAGTGAAAATGCACATGAACATGTATGCTTAAAAGTGAGGCATGGCATTTCAGTTTAAATGGATACCTTATTTTATTTAGCTATGCTAAGCAATTGATTCTATCGTTTTCTGTTTTTATGTTGTACTTTCTTTAAACTATGAGCAACAGAAAGATATCTGGATATTCAGTAGTAGCAAATACCCTTTACATAGTGACAAGTTTAGGGGTGCTGTTATTGTTTTCCATCTGTGGGTTGTTTGTCTTTTTATTGTAAGCTGAGCATTTTGGATAGAGTGGGATATAAGTCTAACAAATACATAAACAAATTAAAATGTAGATATTGTCAAACAGTGATTAAATAGCAGCTTTGCCTAGTTACTAAGCAAGCCCAGCCTGACAAATGCCGTAAGTTCTAAGCCCAGCATGTAGTAGTAAGTGGAAGAAGGAATTAACAACTAAAGCTGAAGCAAGCAAAAGCTGTATTATTTACAGCTGAACATAGTTGACAGGCAAGACTGTCAATGATTTGGTGCAAAGCTTACACTTATGACAGAAAAACGATTCAATAAAATAAGAAACCAAATAAGACCCCTGTCTTTATATTGTCTCAGCCTTTTGAGGTTGTATTGTACTGAGGATGGTACAAAAAACCTGGGAACATACTTCTTGTGAGATGGATGCTGTCAATCAAGTGCATGCTGCTGATAATGAAAGGGAGAAACTGCTGTTTGGAAATGACTTGTTATTGAAGTTCTGTCCACTCCTCAACTTAATCCATAAAGCCGTTTGAACTTGGGTAAAGGGACATATTCCATGTAGCATCCTGATAAGAGAAAGCACATAACACTTTTTTCTACTTTCTATCATGAGAAGATCAGTAGCTCTGATCCTCTTCTTGGCATTATAATACCATTATAAGTGCTGTTTCCCCAGATACAATGTTTAAGGTATGATCATTTAACTCTTAGCGCTCTTTGTAGTTAGTAGCTTAAATCTTTGTCTCATGGAGCTGTCATCTGTAGAAAGGAAAATGTAAATAGTTTCAGTTTCACCTTCACCTCAACTGAAATTAATTCAATTTCTGGGATGAAGAAGCAGCAATTACCATTTTGAACAACAGAATCATATATGTCCAAAAAAATATTATACTATTACTACTAATAATAATATAAAAAGAAATTAATACAGTAGTGTGGTGGATAAAGAAGGAACTATTTCATAAGTCTATGCTACCAACTATCAAATTGCCTCTTTAGCTGTCTATTTCATTGTAGAATTTATTCAGTGAAACCAGATTCATTAAGGAGCAAAGTGTGTCAGGGGCCCTAACAGGCAATCCAGCCTGCGCTAATTGTCTAGGCAGCCACACCTGCCTTGGGTTTCTAACTGATGAGCTCTACTGCAGCTAATTAACTGCCTGACTTCCTGTTGGCTGCTGGGAGTGCAGCCTATCAGCTGAGGCAGTAGACTCCAGGCCAGCCAACAGTTCTGACTTGGGTATGCTCTGGCAAGCCTCCTGGTTACTGTGCTTGCTGACTTTCCTGGTTCCTGATTCCAGTTTCCCTATGCTTCTGGATTCTGCCTTTAGATTGTCCCTTGGATCTGGGAACTTGGGTCCCAAACCCTGAATCAGCCCCTGCCCCCTGCTTTTCCTCAGTGGCCTAATCACTAGGAAAGACTGCTTATGACCCAGTCCCTTATACAAGGTGCTGCAGGTGACAAAATGTACTAGCCTAGATTTGTTTGAAGTAGTGAACTAACTGGAAAAATGTTGAGGGTAGGAAATGCTTTCAATTAATCTAGGCTATTTCTAATGGTTCTAGAATTCCTTTTCATTGAACAATTTATCTGAATGTAAGTATTGTTATATCAAAATAGATCAGAGGACACTATCTCTGATCTGTAGTAAAAACTTAGTGCAGTCAGCTCCCTGTGATACCAGCCTCATTAAAGTACAGTGTTTCATTTAACCCTAGATAGTCCTTTTAAAAGATTTTCTTTTGTTAATGAGTCCCATGCGGATAGTAATTAGTTTCTGTTCTAAATAGAGAGTGATCCTATAGTGTAGTATTGAAGATGTGATGACAACTAATGTTGAGCGCTTTGGAGGAATGTGTAATCAACTACACCTACATCTGTTATACTGTACTGAACTATGGGTGAAAGGGCAGGATTGTTTCTATTGATCATGAGAGAACAACAAGTAGTTTCTCTTTTAGGGTCTGATCTGATCTTTCCATTGATGTCAGTGGAAAGACTTGCATTCTCTTCAATCAGCTCAGGATTAAGCCCTGACTTCGTGAAAATCTTCTTGTTTTGTTTTTTTTCCCCCCCCCCCCTTCCCCCCTCCGTCCCATGTTAACAGCGACTTAAATACTAAAAATAAAAGCCTGGTTCATAATTTGTGTGCGTGCGTGTGTGCGTGTGCGTGTGTGAATAAAGGTACCAAGGTCAGACTAGTTTTAACTTAGGAGTGACTAAAGATTTGTTTTTGAAGATGCTGAGATCAACTTAAAAGTTCTACTTTGTAGACAGATACATTCTAGTCTGACAAATGTCACACTTGTCAAGCAACATTAAGTTCAAAGAGCACTAAACTAAATCTGAAGTAAACAAAGTATTGTGAAAATTGTAGCTAGTCCCAAAAGTCTGCTAAATTTTAGCACAAGTAATCATCCAATAATATTACAAGAGTATTATCTAGCAGCCATGATTTTTCCTACTGAAGGCACATCAGTCACATTAGAGAATGTGAGCAGAACTACTGCATTGTGACTGAGCAGAATTACCACACATTAAATACAATGAGTAACACGTTGTGAACAGCTGAAATAAACAACTCATGAATAACACGTAGTTTGAAAGTTTCTTATTCAAAATACTTAGCAAGTACTTACAGATAACAAACTGTTGTCATTGGCAGTCCCTCAATAGGGGGATGACATCCTTCCAGTAAATAAAGAAGCTATTGCTGAGTGTATAGATGAATGAAGAGGTAAATCTGAGCTCCACATACTGGAAGGCAGATATAGTAAGTAGTTCTGGAAAGAAGGTGTAGATCCTGATGATGCTGGATTAGAGGTTTTTTCCCCTCTGTGTCTCTTGCTATCTGCCTCCAGAGTGAGGGAGGCTTTCTTTAAATAAAATGATCAATATGTTGTTGTATACCATGGTGCCTTCAGGACCATTCAGTACTTGATTCTCCCAGGCATTGATGCTAATATTTAATTTTTTTTCCAGATTGGCCTTAAAGTCCCCTTGAATCTCTTTCCCACCTCTAGAACAGTGAATTAAGAGTAAAGGACCTGCTTGGGGAGCTGGTTGTTAGGCAACCTTATGACAGGATCATCAGGATCTTCCCTATGCCTTTCTGTTGATTAATCAAAGGCCTTAGTTAGATCAAAGAAGACATTGTAAAAATCTTTGTATTGCTTGAGGTACTTCTCCTGCAACTGTTTACCAACAAAGGTAATATCTTTTGTACCTCTGAGTGGTCTGAAACCGCACTGGGACTTGGGTAGAATCTCCTCATCAAGGAAAGCATATTTATTGAGAAGGATGCAGATAAGGATTTTCCCAGCGATAGACAGGAGTATAATACCATACTTGAAAGCTGATCTATCTCCTTTCTTGCATATAGTAACAACTCCTACATCTCTCAAGTCACTAGGACTCTGTTCACATTTCCAGTTTTTCATTATGCTGTGTTGTTGGTGAAAGATCCTTCCCCACCCACCCCCAACCCTTGCTTATAAATTTCAGCTGATATTCCACCAGAACTATGGGGTTTTTTGTTCTTTATCTGCTAATGGCTTTCAAAGACTCTAGATAAGTTGCAAAGTAGTCCTTAATGGGATGTTGTGGAATGGTTTTAGTGGCATTGTCTTTGACATTAGAGGCTTGGTTCAGGAGCTCTTGAAAATGCTTCCAATACTCTCTGGGTGCATCTACAGATGCGTTTCATTCAAGATCAATTTACTTGTGAGTATATGCTCCCAGGCAGGCATCTACATATGCAGGGATGTGGGAACAGATTGAAAAGGAAGCCCTGCTCTCCGATCACTGGCCAGCCACTTCCTTGGCCAGCAGCAGCATGCAGCAGCTGTCACTACCTCTGCTTCCCAGTGCCATGACTGCTCCAGGCCCTGCCCCTGACAGCAACACTCAGTGCTATAGGCTCCTACTGGCTACTGCGCTGACCCTACTGGCCTGCCATGCTAACTCTGATGGCCTGCTGTGCTAACTGGACCCTACCAGTTCCTCTATGTGAAGCAACCACCTGCCTGGCTACACCGTGCCATCCCAGCATCCCATCCTGGTGGCTGGACCCCCACAGAGATGCTGATGATGGGCTGGTAGGTGCTACCACTGGGACCACCCTTGCCATCCTGGGCCTCCAGCCCTGTTGCTTCTGAGAACTCTGGGCCAGCCAGGACTGATGGTTGCATGTTGCCCACCAGACCTGGGACTTTGAGCAGAGGCTGGAGACATTCAGGATGATTCGGGCCACCTTCCTGGACCTCCCTGAAGCAGCACCATCTGCATCTGGAGTGGCAGGAAACCATCGTGCAGCCACCCCTTCCCACAGACACCTGGATGGCCCTCATCCTTCTCAAACTAGCAAAGGTTGGCAGGAATGTTCACGTGGGCCATCACTTGCGTATGGTCAAGGCCACAGCTGGGGAGGCTGTCCTGGAGGTAGGTGGCACCCTCCAGAACATGCTGGGGCATATGGTGCTCTGGGTGCATGACTCCCTGGTGGTGGTGGCAGAGTTCCATGCACTGGTATTCCCCCAGTGCATTAGGGCCCTGGATGGGGCCCACAACCCCATCACCTGCCTGCCCCATGGTGACTACCCTTACTGCAGTCTTACTGCAGAGGAGCTCTTACTTGGTGCTCCAGGCCTTCATTGACCACTGCAGTACCTTCACCAATGTGAGTGCTGGTTGGGCAGGCAGTGCCCATGCTGGAGGTACTGGACTTCCAGCTGGGCACTGTGTTGGTCCCACCGTTCCTCATGGGAGAACCCACCTATCCACATGACTTATGTGATCCTACACGGGCTATCTGAACCCCTGCCAGGCCCACTTTGACTAGTGCCTGGGCCAGACCTAAGCCCTGGTGGAGTGTGACTTAGGCTGCATCAAGCAATACTAGTGCACCCTCACCACCCACCTCAAGGATGCCAAGGGCAACATCCCTGGGTCATAATTGCAATCTGTGTGCTGCATAACATCTGTGAAGCCTGGGGGAAGTTGTTTTATGAGGCCTGGTTAAAGGAGGCATGATGGGCAAGAGATTCATTGCAGAAGGAGCACCACTGTTGCCCTGTGGGGTCAGGCCAACTCTCAGGATCTCAATATTGTGCTGTTAGACAGGAGGGTGTGACATAATTGCACATATACAAACACAAATCAATTAGGTGCATACACACACACACTCAGGCACATACACATACAAACCAGCCTAGGCACATGCATACCTATCAACAATTCAAGCATATACACTATACACCCAAAAGTTAGACAAACATCAATTGTCCATACCCGCACACTCAGTACACATACACAGATCACTAATTTGTACATCATGCACACAATGACACACACACATATATAAATACACATGTACCCACTCACCAGTTCACACACATACAACCCACCTACACATACACACAGGTAAGTTCCTAACTTGGATGGTACAGTATATATGTGTGTGCTTGGGGTACCTGGGATATTTGGGGGAAGTTTAAGGTGAGAGAGAGAGAGTTAAAGTGTAGGGAGTGAAAGTTGCCAGAACCAGGATTAGGACTGGTGGACTAGAGAGAAGCTGGCTGAGGAACTGAGGCTTGGGTTTATTTAACATAAAGTGGCCCCAGGGTTATTCAAGGTCACTGGTGCAAAGGAAAGGAAAAAAAAAAAAAAAAAGCCTGGTGGTAAGGAGGAGACAGCCAGGAAAGAAAGAGAGACAGAAACCTGGGAACTTGGGGCTGGAAACTGAGGCAGACAGCTGAGATATTTCGGGGGGCGGGGGGCTCACAGGTAAGTGGTGGCAAGGAGGAACCAGTCAGGAAACACACAAAAGTCCAACTCAGGGTTTCAAAATAACAGGTTTATTAAACAGACAACACACTACACAGCCCCTTGAAGTTATTGGTTGACACATTCACACGCACTCACAATGGCAGCAGGAGAAAGAGACTCAGTGGAAGGGTTGGAGTCCAGGTAGGGAAGAGAAACAGAGTCCAAGTCCTTGGTTGAAGACGGGGGTGGGGGTGATAGCTACCTATCCAGGCTGAAAGGAGTATTTTTCCAGTAGGTGTTGTCCAGAGGGGGGTAGCTGGCAGGGCCTCTGGGTGGATAGATGGTATGGTGCTGGGTGGTATGGAATGGTTCTGGTCCAGATGGGGAGGACGTCCCAAAGAGTCAGTCTTCATTACCCCTTTTTATGGGGCAGACTACCTCTGATCTCCTATGGGGAGGGCCTGTCCAGGCAATGTCAGTCCTGTTCCAGAGGGTTCCAGGTGTTCTTACTGAGCATGTACAGCTTGGCACAATGGTGGGTTGCCTCATCTTTTGTTTCTTGAATGCTGGGGTGGTTCCAGTGGCTGGGTCCTTGGTCCAAGTATTGGTGTTGATAGTTTGGTCATTCAGAAGGAGCTCTTTTTAGAACTACTGCCATTATCTCTCAAGCACCCTCATTCATCCCCATTCATTCAGGAACAAAGTTACATAGGAGGGGTAATATGAGTCATAGGTTACACAACCTGGCCTAGGGATAAGATGGAGGCTTGACCTGATTTATGCTAACTTACATATATAGGCATAAAACAGTAATTGCACAATATAAAAGCAGTAAAAAAATCAATACAAACATAATAATTATCACTTATAAAACAATGGATATCTATATCAAAATAGCAGGGCACTTATTTGCAGAGGGGAGAGAAATAAAACTTACTACCTAAAATAAAATGTTAAAGCTTATCCTACATCTTAGCTTACTTATATTTATCTATAGGGAATAGACAGGGAGAGACAATATCAGAAATGGTTGAGGAAGGGGAGGGAATGCATTTTAAAGAAAAAAAAAGAAAAACTGGGGGTTTTGCTACACCACCTGTGGTGGCACCAACAGCAGCAGCAGTGGAAGCACCAGTTGCAGCAGCATGATGAAGCTGTGGGTAAGATGCACATCTGCCCAAGCACTGGGTGTGAGAGGTGCTGCCTCCCCACTGTAACTTGCCTGGACAGCTGTCCACAGACCTCCCACCCTTTCCCCCTTCCCTGCAGCACCACACACACTACAGACTCATCTCAGAACAACAGTTTTTATTTCCCTTGCATCAAACAGACACCCAGCTCCTTCCCAGACAACAGAGCCCCTTCATCACCTACCACACCCACCAATAATAAAACACTCTTCCCTGTGCAAATTCTTTACAATGTTGTGATTTCTGTGGGTGCCCTCTAGGAGTGGGCGGCCATGGGGTGGAGACACCTTGGAATGAAGCCCAAGGACAGGTGGCCAGAAGCATGGCCTTTGGCCATTCCTCCATAGGTGTGCATGCCATGGAGCTCTTGGCAGGTGCGGGGGGGCCCACCCAGGGAAATGGCAGCTGCTGGTCACCAGTGCAGGGGGGTCCCCCTCTGGCATCCTATGTCCAAGGCTAGCAGGGCCAATGTGTGGTCCTTGGCCCACTGCAGGCAGCTCTGGCTCCACAAATGTATGGAAACAGGGTGAGCAGTGGGCTGGGTCACAGGGGACCTAGCGAGGGGCCAAGCAGGTGGCACTGGACTTCCATCCAGGCCCATGAGGGGGCCTGCTGCTGGGCAGTGGGCAGCTTCCAGGGGCCAGATGGGACTACAAGTGGGAGCAGCACAGCAGGCAGCACAAAGGTGACCACTAGGGCCAGGACAGTGCCCAGTACCCAGAACTCATCCTCCAGGGCCTCCACCCAACACTGCTCCTGCAAGGCCTCCACATGCTCATCATGGTCCCACACATCTTTGCAGGCAACATCATCTACTTGCCAGGCACACGCATCCACCAGATGGTTCTCCAACGCTGTCACAGGCTGGTACAGGAGGAGTGTGTGGTTCTGGGTCTTTCTTCTACAGACCTTGTGTATCTGCAGGACCCCAGGCTTAGGTGGTGGCAACCCTGAGCTTGCATCCCAGCAGCCAACTGTGGCCTCTCCTCTGTGTGCACTGCAAAGCCTGAGAAAGCCATGAGAAAGAAGCCATTTGTGAGAGTTTGCAACATTTCTGAGATAAGATACTCTGCCTGTATAAGGGGCCATGCACTGCCTGGCCTCAGATCAGGGATCAAGGGGTTCCCAGGGACCCTGGTAAATTGGACAGGCAAGTCTAGGCCCAAAGAGCTGCCCGCTGATCCAGCCAACCCTGCTCCCCTGGGGCTGCTGGAGGCAGGATGCCTCTGGCCAGTACCCCCTGCCCCATTCCCAGGCCAGGCCAGGCTGCTAGCAGTGCCTGCTGCCACAGTTCCAGATCCCACTTCCCCTGCTATTGGACCAGTGATGTGTCACTGGTGGAGGGCCCCTCAGGATGTCAAAAGCTAGTTCCACTGAGCTCCCCACCAACAGCTTGGGGAGTCCAGGTCAGTCCCTGTCCTGACAGTTCTGCAGCTTCAGCCCCAGCCACGAAGCATCACCAGCCATGTCACCACCAGCTGCCAGCAATGCAAGCCCTGGGTCTTGCCTCAGGCTGGCCCCTTAGTGGTGAAGTTGCCTGGGAGCAGATTTGCTCCTGGTTGGAGTCTACATGTTTACTGCACAGTAACTACTTGTGAGTAAATTTGCTCCTTGCATTTGCAGGTAGCACCATTACTTGTGAGTAGAGATTTTTTTTTAACTGCACTGTAAGATGTGGACATATAGATGTGCATGCTTACTTTGCAGTAAACTACACTACTTATCAGTAAAGTGTCTTATGTAAATGCACCCACTGATTTTTCTTTTTCTCCTAAAGCTGTGCATGTTGTGATGGTCAGCAGACTTTTGAATCTTTCTTGCTTTGTTCTCCCACCACTTGTTTTTTCACTTTCCAATTTTCCTCTTGGTCTTGGCTTTAATATGTTGATAAATGGTAAGGTGATGCCATTCTGAAAAGCTTTGAAGTCTCTCCTTTGTCTGTCAATGACAGCATGAATTTACTTGTTTTCATTGAACAAGTCCTGATGTTTCTTTGTGGAGAAGCATAGACATTCTTCACATGCCTCATGGATGTTTTGAGGCTCTTCTGGTGATCGATGGTGTCAAAGTCATCAGGGTGGTCAGAGTGTTTCTCAATGACACACTGCTGGAGTTTAGTACTCTTAGCAGGGTCTTTCAGGAACTTGATATTGAACCTATTCCTCAGTTGCTTCTTTTGTTTACATAATTTGGGGATTATACAAATAGACATGATCAAACAATGTTCTGTCCAGAAGTCATCTGTGCTGGTCCTAACTCTAATAGTATGAACTCTGTAACAGTCCTAGACATGTACTATCATGTAGTCAGTCATGTGCTAGTACTTTGACCTGGGGTGCATCCATGATATCTTCCATTCCTTGTTTTGGAGAACTAAGGAGTTAGTGATAAGAGTGTGTTCTGAATACCTGCTCAAGAGAAGAATTGTATTTGAATTTGTTTCCTCCACCCTCTTACTTCCCAAGTGTTACTGTCCATAGCTCAGAATCTATGCCCACTCCAACACAGAAACTGCCAAGAAGAATTATCTTGGCTTTTTGGGGACAGGTGACAGGAGTTGGATGACTTTAGAATAAAATTTTTCTTTTCTTTAATCATCTGCATCAAAGTTTATGGTGTAGGTGCTGATTCATGTCAGCTGGATGTTCTGAGATCTAAATAATAATCTTGGTCCTGATAGAAAAAACAATGTCATAGATGGCCACATCTACATGAGCAGGGTCACATGTTTGAAGTATTACAAATAATAGCAAATTTTGCCTCAGTTCTGCAAATCAGCACTGCTGCACATGGTCTAACATGCAATGTGTGCAGTTTGTGGTGCCCCAAAGATGTTCATTGCACAACAAACTAAGGGTGTGGAAACTTTGGGTTCTGATTTAATTCAGAGGAGATTCTCCCCAATTTGGCAGCCAAATCTCCAAATCCAAACTGAATCAGGAGACCAGTAAAAAGGTGTGAATTGATTTGAAGCTCCCCAAATTGATTTGGAGAGCTTTGGAGTTTTGGGCAGTCCCTGCTTGCCACCGCATGGAGCTGGACTCCTGCCCCACCCAGCCATCTCCTGGCTTTTAAAAAAAAATAAAAAAGCCACACTCACCAGCTGCTGTAGTGGCTATCGGGGCTTCTGATGGCTCCTGGCAGAGCCCCCCACACAGCATGAGGCAGTGGGGAGCAGTGGGTATTTCCCCCTGCCTGGCAGGAGCCAATGACTGGGGGTTCTTTTTCTTTCTTTTTTATTTTTAAAGAACTGGGAGCTGGGGCTGGGTGGGGTAGCCATGGTTGGGGGGGCAGGGCTGGGAGAACAGGCGGCAGATGGAGGCTCATGGCAGAGTGCCCCATGCAGCATGGGGCATTGGGAATTGCTCCCCCCACACTTGAGTGCCATGCTGGGGCCAGGGGGGCAGCCATTGGTAGGGCTGAGAGAGTGGGAGCGGGATGGGACCTGTCTGATTTGGATATTTGGCAGATTTGGTGGTGGCCAAATCTCTGCATCAGATTCAGATGAATAGATTCAGGACAGTAATTCAAATCACCGAATTGAATCGCTGTCCTCCAAATTGGCTGAATCCAAAGTGAATACGAACCACTTCACACAGGCCTACCACAAACCCTACATTCCTGCATATTTGGATCTGGCTGATGTGTTTGTCTTTTTCATATTTTCCTTTCCAGAAACAAGGTGTTGTTACCACAATGCTTGATGAGCTGCCCCTTTCCTGAACATCTGGTCTCAATAAGTGCAGCAATGTCAGTATCAAATTGTTCAAGTTCTCTGACTATGAATGTGGCCTTCACACCATGTGGTCACTGTTGGGTTGTCCCTGAGAGTGTAAACATTTTAGGTTGTATATTGTACTACTTGATTAGGATTGCCAATAGAGCAACCCCACTGACCACAATATTCCAGTCAGGTGAAATAAGACCGACTATCTTAGGGCACCTTTTCTATCCCCCACCCCATACAAGGTGAACAGAGTGGATCCTAAATATACTTACTTAGTTATGATTGCTGCTGAATTGCACATCTATCTTAATTGCAAATACAGAATGACCATCATGTATTCATCACCTTAATGTTGGTTAGTTTCTGGTATTCACTAGAACATGACCTCATTGCCACGTATTCATTGCTGGAAGACTTGTTATTGAAGTAAGATGGATGCATGTCATTTTTGTAATGTGGGGAATCTGTTGTTCATTAGAGCCATACAATACTCCACGGTAAAGAACTCTTAATCTGATGGCAAGGAAAATCTACACATTTTGGGGGTTAGGAGGCAATAGGGGCATGTGCTAATGACTAGCATAAGCTGCTAGTCACTGACCAACACTGAGCTGATGGGTATATGCTGGTCATTTTTACTTGCAACTGAGACAGATGTGCAATTTGGTAGCAGCAATCATGACTATTCCACTGCAGCCTATATCGACATGTGCAGCCATTGTGAAGTATTCTTACTTCATCGACCTGCTCCAGCACTGGGGGGAGTTATTTTTATTTCTGTATTGTTGTTAGGCTGGAAACCTACTCTTGGCCTTGCCACCATTAGTAACCCTACTAGGCATGTAAAACTCCAGACAGCACCATTTTCAAGGACCATGGTAGCGTGCAAGCCTCTCGTCAAGGTTATGACCCATGGGAGGGCATAACAAATACACTGTGAGGACAGTCAGTTTCATTTTGCAAGCAAATCATCAAATCAAAAAAGTAATATGTGTTATGAGTACAATCTTTTATGAATGGGTTTGACACCACACTTCATTTTAATCAACTTCAATATAAACATATTTTGTTCTTGAAAACTCTAAAGAATTATCTTAATGAGGGGTAGAAAAGGGGAAGAAAAAAATATCAGATTCCTGCTACCCACTATCTTATCATCAATCATATTTATAACATCTTGAGAATATATATCTATAGTTCAATTACATCCAGCAAAAATGGGTGCATATTTTTTAACATTACAGGTAGCTAGGAAATGAATCAAAGAGAAGAAAGGAAGCTGTCAGGGGATCTCATGTTAGAGTTAATGGAGCCAGAAGGATTTTGTAGGAACTTTATAACAACAACAGCAATTAAAACAATTCTGTTTCTTACATTTAAATGACCCATAGACACTCTCTAAGTGGGACCCCTCACTTTATTTGCTCAGGGACACCATGCAGAAAAGCACATGAAGTAGAGGTTGGTACACATTTTATTCGCCAGCCAGAAGATACAGAAGAAAACAACCATGACACTCTTCCTGTCCTAATCACCTACCTCAAATAATCACTCTTCATCAGATTCCCAGGACCATACAGAAAATGGATATGTGAATATGACAAATATGGCACTCTACAGATTAATACATATTTATAAACAATGAACCAATTAATCTTCTTAAATAGAAGGTAAGAGTGAGAGAAAAGCCTTATTCCTTAAAAAACTTTTGACCAGCAGTCAAGATTAAAGCTAGCATGTTAGGTTTATGGTTTAGACTTTGTCCTGACTCCTGTAAATATTGTCTGTGGTCACTTGCCTGTGTTGAGCCAAGAAAGATTATTTAATTTTACCCGCCTTTCACTTAAAAACACCAAAATTCAGTATCTTTCATTCTGAAGGATTATTTATGCCCTTCTTTAGCTGGAACTGGAGCCTTTTTGCTAAAAAAAAAAGGTACGTATTGGCACCTTTATGTTTATCCCAAACTTATAATAAAAAGCTATTCTGGCCCTTTTTTTTTTTTTTTTTTTGGAAAGCTGATAAAGGTAAAACTTTTCTGCAGGACAAAATTACTTCTGCCTTCATCTTAATGACAGAGAAATTACCTGCCATTCCAGATACTCCCCTTGATTACACATACCGTGGTAAAGTAATTCCTGTACTTGGCAAGACCTTGACTCACTGAAACATCTGAAGAATCTTATTAGTTCTAAAGGAATTCCTCTTTTAAAGATAGAACATATTTATGTTATGCCTAATACAAATATAGTTTTGCCCAGCCTTCTGGTTCTTTGGGTTGGATGAGTGGTACAGGCCCAGTTCTGCCCACTCCAGCATCTGGCAGTCCATGGACCTGATGCTGTATGTGGGTTTGGCCTACATGCCTGATACAGCATGGGATCAATACATGAGGTCGGGCTGTGGATGTGATCTGTAACAGAACCTCATCCCAGGGATGGCCTTGATGCCCCTGGAGGCCATTCAACTCCTGCCCTACTCCAGGTTATCAGAGTTCCCTCCCTTTTTCCCACTCCTGCCAAACCTTGATGGAATTATTTTAGTGTTAAAGGAAGGCTATCCCAGGGTCCCAGAGTAAACTCCAGTTCACTTTGGCCAGTGAGTCCCTGTTGTATGTAACTGAACACAATCCTGCCCTTCACGCATTAAGTTGTGAACCTCCTGACAGTGCCCTGGCAGAGCCTCAGGGTACTAGTTGCCTTATGGGCTATTTGTGGTCTCTGTTCTCTCTTGTAGATATGCCCATGCCTTGCAGATGTTATTTTGTCAATGGTCTCTGCCTTGGTAGGAACCTAAGCACTCTTGGCTTTAGCCCACCATTGTTTTTGCTGAAAGCCTCCAGCCCAGTCCCACTTACTTTGGTCCAGCTATCTTGGCACCTGTCCTCTCTATGCCTCTGGGCCCCTGGTTCTGTCTTGGTCTCAGGTCTCTGGGCCCTGGCCTTGTCTCAGATTCTGTCCCAATCCCTTAAGATAAGCAGCTCACAATTTATCCCAGCCACCTGGTGTCCCTGACCCAGGTGAAGCTGTTTGTAACTGGTCTTAGCCCCCCTGGCATCTCTTGCCCAGGGCAAGGCTGCTCATTGTCTGACTCAGCCCTCCTAGTCCAGGAAAAGCTGCTCTTATTTTCTCAGACCCTGGCACTTTAAGCAGGTTCATCCCCCTCAGTCCCTGACTCTGCAGGGATGCTATATCCATCCTCCAAACTGTTTGGGCTTCTGCTCCACACAGCCCACTGGGTGCTAGACCATGGAAGGTCTCTATATTGGGTGTCCCTTAAGCACCCCTGTGGTCTCCTATCCACCCCTTTTAGGCATATCCAGTCCTCCCAGCATCTAGTTTCATCAAAATATAAATACAAGAAAACTATTTCAAGTAAAATTTTCCCCCATTAAGGGTCATCACCTCCTTGTAAGCTATATGTCCCCCTTAGCTCTGTCCATTCAGCTCTCTGAGAGAGGCTGGACACTAGTCAGTCCATCTTCTGAAGCCATCTCACTCAGGAGCTCCACTCTCTGCATTCTGCAAGGTCAGACTGCCTGCTTGCTCTCAGGCACTTGTCTTATGTGCCCCAAAGCACCACCCCCTTCCCACACAGGGGTTTCTGCTTTGGCTTTGTGGCCTGCCTGCCCTTCTCTGCTGCAGCTTAGCCCAGATGTTTGCACTCTTTACTTCGGAGCTTCCTGGATGTCTGCCTCTTAGCTGCTTAGTGCAGTCCAGCTAACTCCTGGATAGTTGCACCTTAGAGGTAGCTTTTATACTTGCTGCCCTGCTTACTTGCCCTGCCCTACTTACTGGCCTGCTTACTTTCCAGCAGCTGTTCTTTACCCACCTACCTGTCTTACATAGCAAGCTTGGCTTGTTGTGCTCTCCCTTAAAATAACAGAAGCCCCTGCCTTCCTCTTACAGCTCTGGCACACTGGATTTGCCCCATGTGCAACTGAACCTGTGCTACATCCAGCAGTACTCTAGCCCAACCATATACCACTGGACCCAGCTCCAGAGTGAACATGTGTTCCAGTGTAATTTAATGTCCAGGGCCCTGTAATCCATCCTGTGAGGATCTCCAAAGGTCTGGAAATTAATCCTGCCACTGCTGTCCAATGCAGCAAAATTTACAGACCTCTGGGGAGACAAATGGGCTAAATGACAGGGCCTCCTGGGTTGGATCTGGTCCACAGGTCAGAGATGGAGCACAATTTTTTAGTTGGACAAAAATGTTTAAGTGCTGGATCCAAAATACAAACTGTTAACTAATAATACATTTGAAATTGTTTTGCCAGTCATGTTTTTCCAAATGCCCTCAAAACAGTAAGATTAATAATAAGAGTAATAATAATTACTAACCTATGTGCCCCTAAAGGAGGGAGGATCGAGACCACTGCTACCAAGAAAAAGTGATGGGTGGTGGTGGTGGTTGGTGACTCACTCCTTCACAGAACAGTCAACCATCCACTGGCCAGACCTTTTGGCTTGGGAGGTCTGCTTCCTGCCAGGAACCTGCATCTGAGATGTCACATAAAAGTTGCCCAGACTCTAACTACCATCTCATGCTGCTCATCCATTTGGACATTAACAATACTACAAGGAGTGATTTTTAAGCAGATAAAAAATGACTACATGGTTCTGGATGCAGAGGTGAGGGGAAGAAGCCCCAGGTGATGTTCTCATTTATCCTTCTAGTTAAGGGTAAAGATGCAGTGAGGGGCATTCACATTATAGAGATCAGCATATAATTGCACAGAGGGGGTCATCAGCAGGGTTTTGGCCTCTTTGACCATGAGATAGTGTTCCAGGAAGATGGACTGCTGGGAAGAGATGGGCTCCACCTGATAAAGAGAGAGAAGATTATCTTTGTGTATAGGATTGCTAGCCTAGTGAAGAGGACTTTAAACCAGGTTCACTAGGGGATGGAGGCAAAACCTTAGATGTAGGTAAAGAACTTGGAGACTGGATAAAATATTAGTAAGAGGAAACAAACATTAAGAACTGGAGGTTTCAGTATAAGCAAAGAGTTATAATATAATTGGGATTAGGGAGACATGGTAGGTTAATTTACATGATTAGGGCAATGCTATGTATGCATATAGTTTGTTCAGGAAAGATAGGCAGGGGAAAGGAGAGAAGGTGTTGCCCTATATATAAAGGCAATGTACATATGTTCTGAAATGCAGTAAAAAGTGGAAAGTAATCTTGTTGAAAACCTCTCAGTAAAGGTCAGAAGAGAGAGAAGCAAGGGGGATGTCATGGTGGGCATCTGCTATGGGCCTCCAAACCAAGAGGGGGAGGTAGATGAGGTCTTCTTTAAAAAAATGACAGAAGTTTCCCCAAATTGCATGGCTTGATTCTCATGGGGGAATTTAATTATTGTGGCATCTTTTAGGAGGGAAACACAGCAGTGCACAAGCAGTTCAGCAAGTTCCTGTATTGTGTTGGGAATAACTTTTTGATTCATATGGTAAAGGGGCCAATAAGCTCTTCTTGACTTGGGTGACACTTACACAACATAATACAGTTCAAGATCCTAAGGGGAGGAAGGAAGAGAAAACCAAAATAAGGACACTGGATTCGAGAAAAGCAAACTTTAACAAACTCAGTGACCTGGTGGGCAGGATCCCTCGGGAGGCAAATCTGAGGGGAAAAGGAGACCAGGAGCCATGGCTGTACTTTAAGGAGGCTCTTTTAAGGGTATAGGAGCAAGCTATCATGATTTTATAGAAGAATGGGAAGTGCAAGAGGAGACCAGCCTGACTATACATGAATCTCTTCAAGGAGGTGAAACTCATAGAGGAATCTTACAAAAAATGGAAACTTGATCATAGTACTATAGAAGAGCATGCCGGAAGACAATTAGGAAGGGTGAGACACAATTTGAGATACAGTTGGCAAGGGACATAAAAGCCAATAAAATGGGATTCCATAGGTATGTCAAAAATGAGAGGAAGACCAATGATGCCATAGGTCCCCTACAGAAAGCTGAAGGCAAATAATCACAGATGATGCAAAGACAGCTGAAATACTGAAATACTTTTTTACTTCAATTTTTGCAAATAGGAGCTGCTACCACATAATGAGTGAAGTTTGCAACAGAGATAGGGAAGGAACCATACAGCCTAGAGTAACAGGTTATGGGTTGTTTAAAGAAACTAGGTGCTTTCAAGTTGTTAGGGCTAAATGGGATGCATCCTAGGCTAATGAAGGAATTGGGTGAGTTAATTCTGGAGCCATTGGCTATCTTGGCTATTCCTTTTTAAGATCTCCTGGAGGTCAGGTGTAGTCCTGGATGACTAGAAAAGGGCAAATATAGTGCCTATCATTAAGAAAGGAAAGAAGGGCTGGAGGATACATACCATTCAGCCTGACCTCTATACCTGGACAAATAATGGAGCAGGTCTTCAGCAAAGATATTGTGAAGTACCTAGAGGATAACAAGATGATCAGGAACTGCCAGTATGGATTCACTAATCTGATTTTCTTCTATGATAAAGTGACAGAATCTTTGAATGAGTGAAGAGTAGTGGACGTGGTATACCTTGACTTTAGCGAGACTTTTGACAGTGTCTTTCTACAACATTTCCTGTAACAAGCTAAAGAAAAATAGACTAGATGAAAGTGCTGTAAGGTAGATACATAGCTGGTTGGATGTCTAGTTGTAGGGAGGTATCAAATGGAGTTACCAAGGGGTCTGTCCTGGGTCTGATATTGTTTGACATATTCATTAATGATTTGGATGATGGGGTTGAGTGCACATTTAGCAAATTTCCTGATGACACCAGGTTGGATGGACTTTAGACACTCTGAAGGTCAGGGCTAAAATCCAGAATGACCTAGGTAGACTGGAGAAATGGTCCACAAACAATCAGATGAGATTCAGAAAGGACAACTGCAAAGTCCTGCACTTGGGACAGAATAACTGCATGCGCAAATACAGAGTGGGGAATGACTGGCTAGGCTGCAGTACCGCAGAGAAGGACCTGGAGGTTACAGTAACCATAAGCTGAATATGAGCCAAACCTGCTCTTGTTGCAAAAAAGCCAACAACATACCAGCTGTGTGTACACAAGTACACTACTCCTACAACACCACTAGCTCATTACAAGTACATAGTAGCTTGTTACTACTGCACAGTACTGTTGCATCATGGTTGGTGCCCTGTGACACTACTGTGCAGTAATAATGAGCTACTGTGCAGTTGTAATGAGCTATTGCACAGTAAGCATCTTGTGTAGCTGCGGCTACTGGGTTATATTAATGAGATGGCCACTTGCAGATCAAAGGATGTGAATCTTCCACTGTATTCAGCACTAGTGAGGCCTAACCTGGAGTTCTGGGCCGAGTTTTGGGCCCTACACTGTAGGAAGGATGTGCACAGTTTGGCAAGAGTACAGTGCAAAAATGATCAGGGGCCAGGAAAACAAAATTTATGAAGAGAGGCTGAAAGGATTAGGATTATTTAGTCTGGAGAAGAGAAGGGTGAGGGGTGGATTTGAAAACAGTCTTCAAATACATGAAGAATTATAATAGAGAGGATGGTGATGGGCTTTTCTTTGTGGCTGTAGGAGACAGAACTAGGAGTAATGACCCCAAGCTGTAGCAGGGGAAACTGAGACTGGAGAGCAGGAGTAACTTTCTGATTATGATAGGTGTAACAGGCTACCTAGAGAAGTTGTGGAATTTCCACCCCTGGAAACTATAAAAAGCAGGTTAGATGAACACTTGCCTGGGATGATTCTGGTTTCAATGTAGGGTTTCACTAAATGATCTTCTGAGGTCCTTCCAGCCCTACTTTCCTATGATCCGATAATTAAAGTTTGCAACTCATATAGATCAAATCAGCATAATCTAAAATGACTCTGGAAAAAGAAAATCATGTGTTCTATGCTGTCCCCTGTACTCTATTAAGACCTCCACTAAGGCTCTGGAATTTATTCCCATTTATGAATATCAGCATTCAGCCTTATTTTCATGTATGTGGCAAGAAGAGAGGCCAGATAACACTGTTCTTGTCAGGTAGACTGAGGACACACATTAACTATGATTGTTGCCTGTGTTTCCTTCCCAGTGTCCCCAGAACCATTCCTACACAAATCACAATGAAAAGTCTCAAACTAATTATGAATAAGTTCCCAGGGGAAAAAATATCTGGAAATTTTCAAGGAAATGAAAGTACAGATTGGAAATTAAAAAGTAATGCATTCTCTGTCCGGCACAGAGCAAGAAATATGCATGTTAACAGGATGTATGCATAGAACTACAGACTATGCAATGATAAGCTAATTGATTTCACTGATTTAGTTTTCAAACTGTAACATATTACCAGATTGTTGTCCCATTCCTGTCACCAGGAAGGTATTGTTACCCAAGACTGTGTTGTGTTATATAATATAGAATCTGTTCAATTAGGGACTTTGGGCAAGGCACTTTCAGTAGAGAGAAGAAAGAAAAGCCAGATGAGAAGGAATAAAGGAGCAAGAAACAAGGATTTCTAACCAGTGAGATTAAGCAGGATACTCTGGTTAGAGGATGGTTAAATAGGCAGATGGAATCAAGAGAAAAAAAAGTATAAGGAAATTCACTACTCTCTATGCAGAACTGGTAATATCCATCTCTGAATCTGTGTACATCTTTTATTAGATATGCAACTGGATGATATTTCTCCTGAGATTAACTGATTTAAGTTTTGATTCTATAGCACAAAAAAGAGATGGAGTGTCCATATATGTTTCTATTAGTTAAAAGTTAAGTTTCAGCCCAGTTATGAAAATCATGTTTTAGGCTAAATACAGACAGACAAAACACCCAAGGCTGAATTGCTTCAATCTTTGCGTAGATTTCTGGAACCCCAAGTGAACAAACATTCACTTGGGGTTCCAGAAATGCAGTCATATGCCTGCAGTCATCCCAGTCAGAAACCAGGGGATGCTAGAGCCTGCCTCCCTGCTTGGCTGGAGCAGACAGCTTGGGCCAAGGCTAGCGTGCCCACCTTGTGAGGGGGAGCTTTCAGCGGAGGTACAAAGCATCCTGGAAGGATGGGGCAACTATGAGTTAACTTGAATCTGGAGGGGATTTTGGACAAGGATTCAGTAAACCCATTTAACTTAAATAGATTCCATAGATTTCATAGACATTAGGGCTGGAAAGGACCTTGGAAGATCATAGAGTCCAGCCCCCTGCCCCAGGGGCAGAAAGTCACCTGGGGTCATAGGATCCCAGCAAGATAAGCATCCAAATTTCTCTTGAAGGTGTTCAAAGTAGGTGCTTGAACCACCTCTGATGACAGGCTATTCCAGACCTTGGAGGTTCAGACAGCAAAGAAATTCTTCCTTATGTTCAGCCTGAAACAGTCTTGCTGGAATTTATAACCATTCAACCTTGTCATCCCTTGAGGTGCTCTGGTGAACAAAGGTTCCACCAGATACTGGTGGTCACCCCTTATAAATTTAAAGGTGGCCATCAGATCGCCCCTGAGCTGGTGCTTTTCCAGGCTGAAGAGTCCCACAGCTCTCAGCCTGTCATTGTAAGGTATATTTTCCTGACCTCTGATCATGCACGTGGCTCTTCTCTGGACTCTCTCAAGCTTCTCCACATC
>NW_017729008.1:4509426-4509708 GCF_001723915.1 Gavialis gangeticus | reverse complement strand
TCATCCTCCCATTTCCTGAACCTGTCAAGGTCAGCCTGGATTGCCCTCCTGTCCTCAGGTGTGGATGTTTTATCCCAAAGTTTGGTATCATTGGCGAACGTGGCCAGTCCGCTTCTGACTTCAATGTCCACATCATTAATGAAGATATTGAACAATATGGGTCCAAGAACAGAGCCTTCAGGGACCCCACTGGTCACAGGAGACCATGACAATTGACTTCCATCAATCACCACCCTCTGGGTCCGTGGAGCCAATTCCCCAGCCAGCGGATCGTGGTGGACT
>NW_017729008.1:4491398-4504426 GCF_001723915.1 Gavialis gangeticus | reverse complement strand
CCCTGCTTGGCTGGAGCAGACAGCTTGGGCCAAGGCTAGCGTGCCCACCTTGTGAGGGGGAGCTTTCAGCGGAGGTACAAAGCATCCTGGAAGGATGGGGCAACTATGAGTTAACTTGAATCTGGAGGGGATTTTGGACAAGGATTCAGTAAACCCATTTAACTTAAATAGATTCCATAGATTTCATAGACATTAGGGCTGGAAAGGACCTTGGAAGATCATAGAGTCCAGCCCCCTGCCCCAGGGGCAGAAAGTCACCTGGGGTCATAGGATCCCAGCAAGATAAGCATCCAAATTTCTCTTGAAGGTGTTCAAAGTAGGTGCTTGAACCACCTCTGATGACAGGCTATTCCAGACCTTGGAGGTTCAGACAGCAAAGAAATTCTTCCTTATGTTCAGCCTGAAACAGTCTTGCTGGAATTTATAACCATTCAACCTTGTCATCCCTTGAGGTGCTCTGGTGAACAAAGGTTCCACCAGATACTGGTGGTCACCCCTTATAAATTTAAAGGTGGCCATCAGATCGCCCCTGAGCTGGTGCTTTTCCAGGCTGAAGAGTCCCACAGCTCTCAGCCTGTCATTGTAAGGTATATTTTCCTGACCTCTGATCATGCACGTGGCTCTTCTCTGGACTCTCTCAAGCTTCTCCACATCCTTTTTGACTTGTGGAGCCCAAAACTGGACACAGTACTCCAGCTGTGGCCTCACCAAGGCCGAGTACAAGGGGAGAATAACGTCCTGGGATTTGCTTGAGAAGCATCTTGGATCCAGCCAGCGTTTTGGTCGCTTTACTAGCCGCAGCATCACATTGAAGGCTCATGTTCATTTTGTGGTCAATCATGACCCCCAAGTCCCTTTCATCCATAGTGCTAGCCAGCGTAGCACTGCCACGCCTATAAGAATGCTGCAGGTTTTTCTTCCCAAGGTGGAGAACCTTGCATTTTTTGGTGTTAAACACCATTAGGTTCTCATCCTCCCATTTCCTGAACCTGTCAAGGTCAGCCTGGATTGCCCTCCTGTCCTCAGGTGTGGATGTTTTATCCCAAAGTTTGGTATCATTGGCGAACGTGGCCAGTCCGCTTCTGACTTCAATGTCCACATCATTAATGAAGATATTGAACAATATGGGTCCAAGAACAGAGCCTTCAGGGACCCCACTGGTCACAGGAGACCATGACAATTGACTTCCATCAATCACCACCCTCTGGGTCCGTGGAGCCAATTCCCCAGCCAGCGGATCGTGGTGGACTCAAGGCCGCAGTTGGCCAGTTTTGCCAAGAGGTGATCATGGGATACCACATCAAAGGCTTTTTTAAAGTCAAGATATACAACATCAGTCTCCTCTCCCTTGTCCAGGTGATAGGTCACCTAGTCATAAAAGGAAATCAGATTAGTCAAACGAGACCTACCCACAACAAACCTGTGCTGGCTATCCCTCAGGATGTTGCCATTGGCCAGTCCATTAAGAATAGCCTCTTTGATAATCTTTTCTAAGATCCTCCCCTGGATAGAGGTCAGGCTGATAGGTCTGTAGTTTGCCGGATCCACTTTCCTCCCTTTCTTGAAGATAGGCACCACATTGGCCTTCTTTCCATCTTCAGGCACTTCACCAGAGTGCCAGGAGTTCTCAAAGTTCTCTGCTAGGGCCTGATTGATGATGCTAGGTAGCTCCTTGAGTACCCTGGAGTGTAGATTGTCAGGGCAAGCTGACTTGAATGTGTCCAGCTTCTCAAGGTGTTCCTTCACAAGGTCAACATTGATGGAGGGCAAGGAATCTCCCTCACCTGGGCCTCCCTGTCCCATAATGGGGCAGCAGCATCCCATGGGACTGGTGAAAGACTGACACAAAGTACCCATTTAGTACTCATTCTCATAAAATACTGATAAGAGGAAAAGTTCTTTCTAAATAAGAACTTAAGAATGAGTGTTTTTATTAAAACTCAGTTGGGGTAAATGTGCGTTTAGCTTCAACTAAAATTGGCTTAACCTGTGCAAGTAATTTAAATAGTTTCAAGGGCTAGTATATGAATGACAAAAGTAAGAATGCTATAGCATAAATTGGACATGAACAGAAATGGATCCCACTTGGTGCTCAAATCAGTCAAGCCTAATAGTACATCCATCCAGGTTTATCTTAACCTGGTTTTGGCCATTTTAAAAGTGGTTTATGTGCACTGAACTTCTGTTGTGTCACATATTTGAACTGGTTTCCAATCACTTATACCGGTTTATGCCTTTCCCTAGCCTTAGAGATTAAGGAAATAAGAAAAAACACTTCACCTGAACTGAGGGACAGTCATAGATCTGCTATATTTGACACCTAATCAAGGAAGTCAATAATGAGTTTTACAGACTAAATATGCTACAGTAATGATACACAGCCTCCATTTACACTACTTTGCATAAAGGAGAAGAAATGTTATAACTGTCAGTTCATTCATCTTTCCCCAAACTCTGAGGATTAAGCACAGAAACAGGTAGTGGTGCTGCAACATGTAGCCTATAGGTACCCCAGGTGAATGTAGATATAGTGGGATCCATTTCTGTTCAAGTCCTAGTCATGCTATAACAATCTTACTTTCTTATACATATACTAGCCCTTGCCACTATTTAAATTACTTGCACATGTTAAGCCAATTTTAGTTGAAGCTAAATCAACATTTACCTGAACTGAGTTTTAATAAAAATACTAATTCTTAAGTTCTTATTTAAAAAGAACTTTTCCTCTCATCAGTATTTTATGAGAATTTTAGGTGCTGCATACTGTCTGTTACATCAGTCTATGCAGTATGATTTTTTTGTTGTTGCTATTGTTCTCTGTCTCTCTGTACAGTATATCATTATTCACTTCAGTCTTTGCAGTCAGATTCTGGAG
Source organism: Gavialis gangeticus (assembly GCF_001723915.1). Lineage (NCBI taxonomy): Eukaryota > Metazoa > Chordata > Crocodylia > Gavialidae > Gavialis > Gavialis gangeticus. The sequence continues at coordinate 4,501,551 of NW_017729008.1, read as the reverse complement.
TTCCTTCATCTTTTCTGAAGGTTTTATGGTATACTTCAAAGGAATTTTTCCTCACTTGTCTCCTCATTTTGATCACAGTTTTGCTCAAATATAATACTCTCTACATCTACATATACTGTAAGCTAAATTAGAGGGGCATGTACTGTACAGAAGATAAGCATACAAATCCTTATTATTATTATTAACAGGATTTGTATGAATTCCTCCTACATACTGCCTTGAAAATTTACTTCTGCATTTCTGTCTCTCTGTCTGTGGTTACACTGATTGACATTAATACCTAAAATGGCTTTAAATATCATTGTTATGCAGACAACATCCAGATTTGTTGCTACTTTATGCTGATAATGCCTTGACAAATCCTATTTCTGCACTTCAAGAGTGTTTTGATAGAGATTCAGTAGTGGATATGTTCCAATAAGCCGCCTCTTAATATCTTGAAAACTGAGTTATTATCAGCTCTCCATCTGCTCGAAAAAACTGTTAATGCCTTCACTTTAACTTGATTGTGTCTATGTCAGATCTAAAGCACAAGTGTATAACTTTGGGCCTTATAAATGTTCTAGTTTAACACTGAAATAACAATGTTGGTCTTAGATTTCTGTTTCAATGCGTTTAACAAAAATACGAAGATCTCATAACTGAAGCATTTCAGCTAACCTGATTAATTCTTTTTATATGATTTAATGGTAGTCGTAAGTCAAATTTGATTGAACTTGCTAAATATATTGTTCATAAAGTCAAACTGATTTAAAATGTGTTCATGGTCTGGCTGTGGGTAAGAAATATAACCATATGGTGGTATTTCAGAGGTTTCTTGTATGCTTTCACAAAAAGTTACCTGAAAAACAGACAGCACTTTAAAAGACAGAGGGAAAATCATTATTTTGTTCAGCATCCATTTTATCATGTGACTGACATTTTAAATGACATTTGAAGGTTCTTCACAATTCATGACAATACATGTAAAGTATCTCCTTCCATTACTGATAGGTAGAGGTGTAAAAATCTCTGTGTAGTGAATGAACTGCTGTACTAAAATAAAGCTACTGAATAGGTCAATTTTCTTTATCTGAGTCCAGAAGTACTTCTGAAATGACAATTTTCAAAGTGGACTGAGACTTGGGAGAACAGTAAGTTAAAAATCCAGCTTAATTTAGGGTGATTTTTCCTCTTGTTCAAATATGTCAGATCCTTTACTGAGATAAATCAGTGTAAGTCTGGCCTGAAATGATTGAATTCAGCTGAAAATCTGGCCCATGGAATCTAAAAGTGTCCAGTGGCACTTCAACATTTAAAAAAAAAATCAACATATTAAAGCAGTATAAAATTTTAGGTTCTAAGTTATCCTCAGGCTGTTCGATCAGTGGAAGGCTTAAAATCTGGAACATGTTGGCAAAATTATTTTATCTGAGTCTTCGAAACAGGAGTAATGCTATTTTTTATACCCTGTAGATAGACAGGTGGAAGAGTAATCTAAATGCCATGTTATCTTTGTGATCTTCCTCTGCATACATATGAAAGAAAACTTCTTCTTAGAACATTAGAAAGAGAAAAGAAGGCTTAAAAAAGAAATTGCTAGCATTAGTAACACTAGCATAATGTATATCTTAGTATACCCAAATAAGGGTGCTTGTGCCTAAAGGCTTACAATTAAAGATTTTTTTTTTTGAAAAAAGTCTAGTTGGTCTAATAAAAGATCCAGCTAGGGGATCACCTCTACCATGAGTTCTGATTCCATTAGTACACACGATGTTCTTGAGAGCTGTGGAGCGTACCAGTTGATTTGGTCATCCTCTTTTTTCAGAAGGAGTTGGGAATTCAAGGCAGGCTGAATTTGTATTAGAAAAGTATCATGTTGTCCATTATATTAGAAAAATATTCATAGTAATTGACACCTTTGGTAAGAAACTTTTCTATAAGAAATTAATTTATCTGGACTTGTATATTTTGTGCTTTACTCAGACAACATTCAAGAGCCATGTGCACCAAAATCAAGCCTCACAATTCAATATAGGTGCACCATGCTGCATCAGCATACTTTGCATTTGCTACACAGACCTCATGGAAGACTTCCCCCCGATCTCACAGAAAGTTATACAGGATGCAGATGGTGTTTCCTGTCTGTGAGCCATCCCCGATACAAGCTGCTTGTGCACCTCTTCCCCTGGATGCCAAATGTTTGCATGATGCTTTATCAAGAGGTTTAGGCTGCTCAAATTAATCTGTGCAAGTTAGACTGATTGAACTGAAAGCTTGTGCCCACTCTAAGGTGGTACCTTTACAAAGATAAAATGGACTAAAAAGTGATCTGTGCTTAAAAGGAATTGTGGAAGGCCCCTGCTAAGGCCCAGCAGTTTTGCTTGCTATATTCTTCAGACAAGGGTCTCAGTCCCATCTTCTGACTCACCTGCCATGACGTGTGTCATGAAAGGGTTTCTGAAAGCTTCAAATCTATTGGGGAGGAGGGATTCCCTGAGTGTAGGTACTGAGAGAGGGAATCCTCTGAAGACTGCCTTGCATGCTTTTGGGCACCTTGGGGAACCACCTTAGAGTGAGGGCAAGCTTTCAGTTCAATCAGTCTAACGTGCACAGATTAATTTGAGCAGCCTAAACCTCTTCTTTTACAAGCCAATAAATTGATAAAACATTCTATTTAAAAACAAATGCTTTCTCTAAAAGAAATGAGCAAACAGAAAAAAAAAATCACATTTTAAACCTTTTAAAGTATTGCTTGTATTAACAAGGGAAAAAAAAGTATAAATCGAGTCAAACAAACCCAAGTAATTTATACAAGAGATGGATATTTATAGGCCTGTTTCATTATGACATATGCAAGACTTTTTGTTGTATTACAACCAAGTGTCTTATTCTGATGCAACTCAACTATTAAAAAAAATTAAATGATTTACTGCATTAGGTCACTAAATAATAATTTAATTTAAATATACTCTTGGGAAATTTTAGGTTTTGTGAGTCCATCCCATATCTCTTTTTGATTTCTTCTTATTGGCAAAACAGTAGGGCTGTACAAAGCTTTGGTCACTGATTCTGTTCGGCCCGATTCGGCAGCCAAATCTCCGAATCCGAATCAAATCATGAAACCCATTAATCTCTCTGAATCAAATTGGAATCCTCCAAATCAATTCAGAGAGATTCGATGATTTGGACATAGACACATCTTTGAATGTTATTTTTTACATACCTCAAGGTACCAGGCAGCTCGTGAATGTCGAGATGGTGGGGTGGATGAAGCATCCCATGGGAGTGCGGTGGGGTCCCCAGCGCATTCAGCAGTGGACTCAGAAGTGGACCAGAAGCTCTTCTGGTCTACTTCTGGGTCCGTCATGGAGTGCGCAGGGGACCCCCCCCTCACACCTCCAGCTTGGCATCTGGTGCCTCCTGGATTCTGTGTATATGTATCATTTGCGCCTCCATCCTACATAGCTCTGAAGCTAGGGGATTTACTTGGGAAGACACAGAACCTGAGTTAGGCCCCCTCACCCAGAAAGCTTTGAAACAGAGTCTTTCTCAATTCTTCTCTAACTTCCCAGGACAGCATGCTAGCCACCACACCACAGATCAGCCATTATTCACTCTCTTACCAGTGCCTCTTTTGAAACTGAGATATTAACATAGTCCTTGGAAAAAAGTGGATGGAGGGGCAGGAGTGAAGCTTCTGTCTCAGTAGAAGAAAGAGCCTCAGCTAGAGCCCAATGCTGCCTCCTTTCCAATCCCACAGCTATCTCAGTGTGAGCCACATACCCACAGACCTACTCTCTTTCATCTGGTCCCATATACCTCTGGACCAGTTTCAAAAGAAGGAACTGAGATGAGTTGGTTAGACTGGATTGCTATGCTGGGATGCATTCAAACTCCCTCTGACTGAGAGGAGACCTAGAACCTAGCTCCATCAGCCTTTTTCTGTGAGTTCCCTATCCATTCAGATATTGGTACAGGTGTTGTGGGGAGGGGGTGCTCAGGGGAGAAGAGGACATCACATATACAGTCTGGACGTGTATGTAATCCTCTATCCATTCAAGGCTATGTGTCCAGGAACAGAATCCCTCTAGTCCCCAGAATATCATGTAGCTGACCAATAAAATATAATGCCCCACAGTTGAGCAAATCTGGACACAAGGATGACCAGAAAGAAAACAGTGCCACCTGTAGCAGCATCCCCTAAGCCTGGCCACTTACAGAATAAGAAGGCAGCATCAGAGGGCTGCAGTATGGTGGAGGGAGATGAGCAAGGGCTAGCTGTAGAGAAGTAAGCAGCCCAGGAGAAGATATAGAAAAGAGCTATAAAGCTGCAGAGAGCTATCTGAGGCAAGATGTCCTTCAGCAAGCTGTAAGGGCAGTGCTTTGGCAAGCAAGTAGCTGAGGAGCAGATGAAAGACGGCTGGACAGGCTGAAGGTTAAGTAATGGGCTAAACAGAAACCTGTGGGTCAATCAGGTCAGGTGACAAAAAAGATATAAAAATAAATTATAAATATTACTAACAAACATTGGCAAAGTATTAGCTAATGAATGGCTGATTTGGATTCCTTTCTTAGGTGTGCTCATTTGATTTGTTAAAAAAACAAACAAATGAACAGCCATTTTTTTTTTTGCTTTAGATTGAAAATGTGTCCATGCCTGTAGATTTAAACACATCTAAACTTTGATACCTGATTTTTAATATGCTCCCTAAGTGTCGACAATTTATGTCTCAAACTTATAATCTTATCAAAGAACAAAATCAGGTTTGTTTGAAAGGATTTCTCGCTCATAAAAAAATCACTAATCACCATTCATTATTATCTAATTCTTTATTTATTTTTTTATTAATTGACTCCCATATCAGTTTTTCTATTATCTTGCTGGGATTGATGCAAGCCTAACCAGCCTATGGTTAGCCAGGTTATACTGCTTGTCATTTTGAACACTGACAGAATATTTATACTCTTTCCAACTCTTGCAATTATACCCAGATGTAATAGTAATTCACATGAGTAGGCCAACAATCTCCTCAGCCATCTGGCATAGGTAATATCCAGCTAAGGATGGGGTATTTCCACTTATGTATATACCTGATCTTGTTACTTGTGCAAATTATGTATGCCTGCTCATTTCAAGGACTGACTGCATAAAGAAGTTACTCATGATACTGGTACTATCCAGAATATCTACAAGTCTTTTATTAAAATAGCAATTTAAATAGAATACTGACATCTATTTAATCTTCTTTGATTTCTGTCACATTAGTATTTTAAAATATTAAGTCCATTTTGACTAATGTAAAATGATACTAATTATAATACATTTGAATTTAGACATTTCTATAGGATTCTTTTGAATGGACTAATAGTCTTCTATAAATATTAATTTCAATTTCTGTGGTTGTAGCGGATATTGAATCTACCCAGACAGTTACTTAGTTTTTCACTTACTTCTTCCCCCTTTAACCTAATCTGAGTTGTTAAATATATGAAAGACACAGACAAGTTTAGGGTTAGTATGAATAAAGAGAAGCTTGGCCGTCTTAAAACATGAGACTGAGGAAACTCAGCTCATCTTCTGACTTCTGATACAACCTTATTTCGGTTCCATGAGCTCTCTTTCATCCATTTTGAAAACAGTTTATGTGCACTGAACTTTTGTTATGTTACAGAGTTGAACTAGTTTCTGATTACTTATAACAATTTTTGTATAACTTCTGTCCCTAACTAGGGAGATAAGAGATTTTCACAACAGAGGAGTGGCCAAGCCAGCATTAGAATACAGGTCTCTTCATACCCCGTCTGGTACACTGTCTAATAGACCACATTATCACTTGATATATTTAAAGAACTAAATTAGTCATTTGATAATATAGACAAATAAAACTGTGGATCTCAGTCTATACCAGCCTTTGGTTTGCATATCATTACATTATTATTATTATTACTATTATTATTATTGCATATAATACATTAGTATTATATGTAGAAATAAATGAAAGCTTTGGTTGCATTAAAATTAATAAAGCTTTCAGGTTTACTTCAAAAATCTTTTACTGATAACAAAAGGAGTTTAGCTATTTACATGTTCCATCAATAGCAATAAACTGTAAAACATTGAAAAATCCTAATGGAAAAGTGTCCGACTCATTTTTACAGCTAGTTTCTAATGCATTTTTGAAGATAAGTGTTCATTTTAAAAGATCCATAAAAATATATAGCAATGTTTATAGCCATCTCCATAGGAGCTAAACAAGCAATTGGCCCTTTTCTCTATAAAATGTTTAGAAATCATGTTTAGAGTGTGCATATGTGTACATACGAGGGGTGATCAAAAAGTTCTAAGACTTAGCCTTTATTTTAAAGAATAGTGTACAAACAACATTTTTAAGAGCTGTCCCCTTCAAAGTAATCTCCCCCAGATGATATGCACATGTCCCAAAGTTCCTGCCACTTTTGGACGCAATGCTGGATGTCTTCACCTGTGAGTTTTTTGAGTTCTGCTTTCACATTCTTATGGATGGTTGGAATGTCATCAAATCTCCTTCCTTTCAGCTTCATTTTGATTTTTGAGAACAGAAAAAAATCACATGGGGCAAGGTCAGGTGAATATGGAGGGTGTGATATCACAGGAATGTTTTTTTCAGCCAAAAATTCTTGAATGGAGACAGCAGTGTGTGAAGAAGCGTTGTCATGGTGCAGAAACCATTGATCATTTTCAAACAGCTTGCAGCAGTTTTGTCTACCTTTATCCCTCAAGCAAATCAAAACCTCATTATAAAAGGCCTGATTGATTGTCTGACCACTTGGTACAAATTCCTGATGAACAATACCTCAAACATCAAGTCTTAGAACTTTTTGACCAAACCATGTAAGTGTGTGTCTGCATGAGATGTTTATGGCATAGCTGACTAATTAGTTCCACACCATGTACACATGCAGTCCCACTAATCCACAGTAAACTAATAAACGCTGCTATAGGATAGTACTTGTAAGCACAAGCACTATCCTGCAGGGCATTATTTAGTGTGCCGCAATGCACATGTAGACACTGATGGGGCTGCCTGGGGCACAAGGGAGCTTCAGTGCAGGGACTGCCTGCTGGCTAGCCCCACATTAAAGAACCGTTGTGCCCCAGCCAGCCACTCTGCAGCACATTGAGCAAGGTTGGATCAGTGCTGGGCTGGCAAGCTGACCACCCAGGCCTCCCAGGGCTGCTCTAACCCAGCTCAATGTGCTGCAGTGGACTTTCTGCTTTTCTTAATTGGCCCACCCCAAGATACTGTAGGATTTTCTTTCACAGAATGACTTGCAGAAATGGTAGGGATTCCACAATTTTACTTCAGTAATTATTACTCTGTAGAATAGATTTTACTGTAGAAACCTTTCCCTAATAATTTACATGTATCCTCCTTTATTTAACTCCATTTCTTGACTCAGTTATACCTCCTTGTACCACTGTTTCCTTTAATTATGATCCACTTGTTGTTTAGGGTAGTTCATAGAGGCAAGTAGTGACAATGGAATGAAACTGAACTAAGGAAAATTATCTATGAACCAAAAAGTTTTATCATTGTAGTATTAGTTGTTTTTAGACTATGGAATATGGTCCCACTAGACCAGATGAATCAGTTGAAAAATACACTGTAGAAAAATATCCTGTACTGGCAGAATGCACCAGATGACTTAATAGGTCATTTCCATCTCTAATTTTTATGATTTGACAATTCTATTCGCTCAAGAAGTTCAGTCTTTATCACTTGCAGAAAGTGAAGAATACAGCCTTAATATTTTACTTACAAAGCATTTGGCAGATAATATCTTTCTTTCTCTTCACAGTAGATATAGAACAAAACAAGAAGAACTGCAGTGAAAAGTAGTTAAAATCGAGAAGATAGGAAATAGATAGACATGTAAGTTAGACCATCACTACACTAAATTATTTTAGAATGTCTAGTTGCAACTTAGCATAGTGGCTACTGGAAAGGCAAAGTTTTCAAGATGATGGGAAGTACCTCTTGAAGTGGTACTATACACACACACACACACGTATACATATATGTATATACAAATATATGTATGTATTGTACATACATGTGTGTATACACAAACACATACATATACATACACAGATATATATACACACACACTCACATACACATAGATACCCACTGGAAGAATTTGGAAGCAATGTAGATTTTTTAATAGTAATAATTAGCACTCCTATATGGTCTCAAAGATCTCAGACCTTAATTATGCCTCATAATATGTTTGTGAAAGCCTATTTTATGACCCTAATTTTACAGACGAGAAAATGGATTAACTGTGCCAGTTACACAGAAAGAGCATGTTATTAGTACCTGTTATTTGGCTGGAGTAATTAGAATGGCTTCTGGAGGCCATAGCAAGGAACAACAGAAATAGTCTTCTATAAAGATTGCAGTATCACTTGTCCATTTTGTAGAAAGCATTCTTAGCTGAAGTCCTTGGCCCCATCTTTATAAGACCAATGATTGAAGCAGTCCTGTCCCCTGTTCCTCCTTCTGTGGTTCCAGGGAAAGATAAGAGGGTTAGTCATAGATCTATAAAGTTGGAAGGTTATCTAGAGACATAATGCCAGGGGCAGAAGCAACTTCCATGTGCCACTATGCTGCCTGTGCTATTGTGTGGTTGTAGCAGCAGCCAGGTTTTTTTGATACCCATTCCTCCCACTGCAAGGTGGCACTCGGGGCGGCTGCCTGGTTGCCTCACCTTATTTAAGTCATTGTCCACCATCCAGTCCAACAAGCTGTAAAGACGCAAGATTCACTGTACATACATTGTCCCAGAGAGAACAACAGCTTCTCTATTTCTGCATTCTGAACTCTTTCTCACCTTTGCTGTTCGTCTGAGAACATCTCTGGTTTTTCTTCATTCTTCTTGTGTGGTGCCCAAAATTGGACACAGTACTTTAACTGAGACCTAACAAGCACTGAGCAGAGTGGTACCACTACTTCCTGTGTCTTGCATGTGTTGTTCTCTTAATGCAGCATAGGGTTATACTGGCTTCTGTTGTGCTGGCATCCCATTACAGACATACTACATTTCCAATCAGTTATAACCCTCAGATCCTTCTCAGCTGTACTATTGCCATACAGTTATCTTCATATTGACACAATATGTTTTGGTGCCACTTAGCAGATGTAGATTCACATTGTAGCAGAAAGCCCCCTTTTCCTCTTGCCTGCATTTGCTTTCCCCTCTTTGGCTATGTTTCTCCTCTTATACCATTTCTTCCTTCCTCTTTCTTTCACTATAAGATAAGAAATTGTGTTTTAAAATTTGTGTGTTTGTATTTTGTCTCTCCCCTTGTATTTTGGCATATTTATCTTTTTGTGTGTCATGGCATTACTCTTGTAGCTTATATTTTATACTCTTCACCTTTTAACTAAATGTGTTTTAGTTTTAGAAGTACGTTATACACTGTAACAATGTTAACAAGGGCGGGAATCCAACCCCTGCTTCCCTGTATCAAGCAGGTCCCTGAAACAGGGAGTGAATCAGTAACACAGTAGCAGACTTCAGGAACAAGCAGCAATTAACACCTATGGAAACCACAGATCAACCAATGGAAGAAATCAATAGGAGACAATGTAGCAACTGGGAATTCTCTAAACTTCACTAGAAGCCCCCGTCTGAGTTAACCAATGCTGGGGACCAACTTTTGGGGCTAAATGTCTCCAAATCGACCACTCCCAGAGCCCTATTCATGAGAGTGGTAAATTAATCAACATTCATCAACAGACTCCCAAACCTGCATGTACATGAGGACGACCCCTGGGGCTGACAGATGCCATCCAGTAGCCACCAAGGGGGAAGTCCCACGAGGGTCAACAACCCCTGGATTGGGCAAATCTGAAAACTGGGGAGTCACCAAAGTCTGCCAAGGACAGATAAAAAGCAGTGAAAAGTGACCCTCAGCAGTGCCCTCTTGATCTCCAACTTGACCAGCACCCGACCTGTCCAGCCAGAAGGACCAACTGGCAACCACCTTTTGGAGGATAACACCACACTGGAAGAAGCCTCGACTGGCCATCAATGGCAGACCCCAGTGCTTGTGGGATAGGTATGCCTGACTCTGGTGCCCCCACTCCCACCCCCACACAAACATTCTTAGCTCGCTCCTGTGTGC
>NW_017729008.1:4489870-4491300 GCF_001723915.1 Gavialis gangeticus | reverse complement strand
CAGAATTTCAAGGATCCCAAGTTGGACATTTGTAGCCAACAACATATAGAAATATCTGGAGAGGGTAACGAATTAAGAAGTCACTCCTCTTGTGAGCAAGTTCATACTTGGATGAATGGTGTGAGCTGCCTGATTTACTTTAAGGACTGCTGAAGACTGGAGAGAGCACACAAGATATCATAGGTATTAACAGCTTATTTTCTAGATACTAGTAGGCATGAAAAAAAGGTAACCTATAAAAATGCAAAAACCCTGTAGAGTTGTCAGATATTTGGATTTTTCTCCAGGAAATTCTGCCCACTTTTATAAGCACCTTTCCAAATATCATTTTAAGATATTTTTACTCTCATTTGCCAGTCTGAACTCCCATTTACATGTGGTTCTGAAAACAGGAGAAGATGAGGTCTTCATTATATAGTTGTCCTGGCATAACAATTACAGTTGAAATTAGAAAAGGAGTCGGACACTTTACTAACATAGTTATGACACCAATTCTCTCCTCCACCTCAGTTAAACATGTAGCTTTTGCCAGCTGAGTTTATGACACTTGAGATATACTTTCAATATACCAGCAACAGAATGCATTTTGCCAGTGTTTAATGCATCACTGCTAGGAGACTTGCAAAGTTTCTTTATTCATAGAAAAGCTATGCCAGCAAAGACTTTGTAGTGTAACCTAACCTAAGATGATGGTATTATATTTTCAGAGATAATAGGTTATTCTCAGTGAGATTTGTAAACCAAACAGCCTTTAATGGCCATCCTTTCTCACATTATGGCTGGTGATAACTTTGTAATATGTTAATTCTTTCAAGGTATCACTTTAATATTTTTACATGTAGAAAATGAAAGACACCATAATTCAGGTTCTGACCCCTCTAGTTTAGCAGCTGGCAAGGTATTGTGTAAAGTATTCAAACTCCAATAGTTAGCAGAATATTTGTTTTGTGAATCATCTCTCTATCTATGTGCAATTACATTGAAATTGGTTTAATTAAGGTTAATTGGAGATAAGTACAGATGATGCCATTCTGAGAGGAGTGTCTGCAGAGAGGTAAAACCTGCTTTATCCAAATTCTGCAAGACAGCAGAATGTGGTAAAATAAACAGAAAAATACTACCCGTCTTGGAAAAGGGAATAAAATTGACTGTCAAGTATTAGAAATTGATGTGGCATTTCTTTTTTTTGTTTTTCTCTAGTATCTTTTCTTCTCCTCCCCTCCATTTGGAAAATATTATTACAATAAACTATATTTAAAACTTATGTAAAACCAACTTCCAAGGAAAATACCTTATATATCAGGACTCACTTTCTCAGAAAATTAGATTAGGAACCACTTATTAGTCACCTAGAATATAGAACTTGTGGTGACCCTGGTTTAGATATTCAATTAGAGGTGGTTGATTCAGTTCTCCGAATATCTCTCTGC
>NW_017729008.1:4481633-4489859 GCF_001723915.1 Gavialis gangeticus | reverse complement strand
ATAAACTATATTTAAAACTTATGTAAAACCAACTTCCAAGGAAAATACCTTATATATCAGGACTCACTTTCTCAGAAAATTAGATTAGGAACCACTTATTAGTCACCTAGAATATAGAACTTGTGGTGACCCTGGTTTAGATTTTCAATTAGAGGTGGTTGATTCAGTTCTCCGAATATCTCTCTGCCCTGTTTCCAGTCACCCTATGTTCAGATGAGGATAGAAAGACAATAAGTAGAAGTGAAAAGTGACAGTGAAACTCACTTAAAAAAATCACTCTAAGGGGCAGCAAATATATATTATATTATATTATATTATATTATATTATATTATATTATATTATATAACTTAAAGCCAGATTAATTTTAATTAAAGGTTGAACTAAATTATGCTGGAAACAATTTAAGGATACTATAATGCAGACTTTTAAGACTGGAGATAGATCATTTCCACATACTATATTTTCTCTTAGACCTCAATCCTGAAGAGTTCAGTGCTTCAGTGAAATCTGTATCTCTCACTCCTTCCTAATGTTCCAGTCCTGCAAGGAATTTTAATCGGTTGGTAGGTCCTTGTGCCCAAGGACCTGCCCTACTGACACCTAAGGTTCCATGTGAGCATAAGACACAGTGTTTTCTATAAAGTCCTTTATTCTTACTATTAATGTGATGCCAAGGGAAGTTCCCCCTTTCCTGTATGTCTTTTAACATTATCATTCCTTACTAGAAATGACACTGTTGGCCCTAGAGTTTCTGTATTACAATCAGTCCAGGCCTTTATGCTTATGATACATTAGCACAAATTCTTGTTGCTAAGCTATCAGTCACTTTATATGATACTAAACTCTAGACATGGTGAGAAAACATCTGATAAAAACTGCTGTTCAGTTCTGACAGATATTAAAATTTAATACAATCTCTGTATGAAGTTTGCTTAATCAAATGTCAAAGAGACCTTAAATCTATCAGTAAAGACCTTAGTTCACCCAGGGGGCAAAATCAACAATGAAGGCAAAAATCCTAGACAAGAAAAGGGCCTTTAAATGCTGTATTTGTAGTGCCATCTGCTTTGAGTTAATTGTTCTCAACAGGCTACTCAGCTGCCATTTAGTCTCTGTATTACTTATTAAAGGAGCAGCAAATACACTGAAATATGTCACAAGCATTAGCAAAATCCTGATATACTGATAACACATTTTGATTGATATATTTATCCTCTGCTGTTATAAATTTTATTTTGCCTTCTAAGTGAAATAGCAGCCGTTCAGTACGCACAGATTTTCAGCATGCTAATTAATAAGTTTCGTATGAGTCTAGGTGTTACAAAGAGACATCTATACAAAGAATTTATAGTAATAATGTTGACTTCACAAATGTAGGTGCCCTAATGTTGAAAATAGCTTTGCTACATGGACTGAGACTATCGTCATAATTTTTCACATTGTAAAATTATGTGCTTTTTCAGGTAGGGCACAAACAGCCATCATTCTTGTTGTGGCATCAGAGGTAGCAGGATATGTCCCAGCACAGCTAATCAGATTGCTCAGCAGAAATAGACCTCACCAGCACTGTTCTCCTGAAATGTCACGCCCTGCTGCTCCCACGGGAATTTCCAGGCCAGGCTATAAGCGAACAGAATTCCTCCCTTGCAAGGCATCAAACTGTGACTAGGTTGGGTAACAAACTTTTTTAGCAATTGGAGCATAATAAGGGCAAGGACATCATAAACATTTTTATGGTGGCACAAGGGCTGTTGCTGTTTGCACCTATAGGTAAGGACCTACCTAAATCATGCCAGAAGTGTGCTGTGCAGCAGCTCATTAAATCTTGCTCTTTTCACTGCACGACCTCCATCCCCATGGCTGATAGGTTGAGGGACCCTGACAGACCTGCTGCTGGCTGATCACTCCTGATTGGCTGGGAGGAAAAATTACAGTTTTAAATATACTGTGGTTTTTGCCTCTCACCACTGATTGACTGAGGGGCCCTGGCAGCCCTGCCACTCACCTCTGATTGGCTAGCAGGCAAAAACCTTGGCATATTTAAAACTGTAGGTTGGCCTCCCAGCCAGTCAGGAGTAAGTGGTAAGTGGTGGGGTAACTAGAGTTCCTTGGATAATCAGCAATGATGGGGGGGTGGCACACAGCAAAAGAGCAAGATTAAAGGAGCTGCTGCATAGCAGACTTCCAGCATGATTTAGGTTAGTGATCACAAACCAGCCAATGGACAGTCAATTTGAGGGTGCACGGGGTAAAGTCAGCCAGCCTCAGACAGTAAATCCGAGGGTGGGGAGGAGGAGAGCATGCACGCACACATCCTGTCTGCCCCTGCCCCTCCACAAGGCTAGCAGGTCAGTCTGTTGGGGAGGGAAGGGGCAGGAGCCAGATTGAAGCCCCCATGGTGAGGGAGGGAGAGGGGCACGGGCAGGGGCAGGGGCTGAGGTGAGTGGGGCCCCAACCAGGTGGGTGGTATGAGGATCAGAGATCAGGTGGCTCACCCAGGGGCACAGGGGGCTCCCGCCTCTGTGCATACCCTGGTGGAGGCCTGGGAGCATGTGGCTTCCTGATCTGTGCATGGACTGGAGGCGGCTGCTGGTGTGCGCTAGGCTTTGTGCCTCGAGCCCCACTGAAGCTGCCCTGCACACCCTGCCAGCCTGGAGGTGGGACGCCTGTGGCATCACGCAGCTCTCAGGGCAGTGGGGCTCAAAGCACAGTGCGCAGTGGCAGCTGCCTCTGCCCTGCACATAGATGGGGGAGGCAGATGCACTCCAGGTCTCCACTTGTCCCATCACCCAGCCCGGCTGGGGCTCTACTACCCCCAGCCCCTACTCCTGCCTGTTCCCAGCTCCCTCTCTCATGACTGGGCCCTCAGTCTGCCCCCTCCCCACAGCCCTTTCCTTCCCCCCCTCCTTCCCTGATAGACTTACCTTTTTTAATTAATGTGCAACCCAGGATCTACCACACTCAGCCCTCCCCCAAAATATTTTTTTCTCCATCCACTTCAATCTGCCCCCCTCACCCTTTTCTTCCCACAACCTGACCTGCTGGTGGGGTTAGGGGAGGGGGTAAGGGAGGGCACGATAGATCCTGGGTTAGACTTTAATTCAAAAAATGATTTGCTACTTAAAAAGGTTGGAGACTGCTGATTTAGGTAGCTCCTTAAAATCAGGTAAGGAATTAATAAGATTGATACAGATGTTATACAGAAATCTCATATAACATGTTTAACTAATTTAATTAATTTAATTGTCATTTAATTCATTTAATTTATTTAAGTGATCTTAACACATATTTTACACACAATTTTTGTACAAATTTTGTCACCAATATTTTTAATTTTTTTAAATTCTTATTTTATTCTTATTCTTTTCATTCCTATTTTTATTTTTATTCTTATCATATTTTTTATTTTCCTATTTCTATGTCATCAAGTAAATTTTATTTAATTGTGTAAATCAACTTGTTTTCTTTTAATTTCACTCAAACAACCACCCTTACAAAAAGGGCACTAAAATTCTTTGAGCACATATAATGTGTGCACAAATCTGAATCCTGTGAATTTTCTTATAGATATCTTTGCATGCATATCTGAGTGTTGTGGTGCACTAATTGGAAATCTGATAATGCACTCCCTGCATTATTTCACAGGGGGTCCCAATGCCTGGACCCTTCCCCCCCACCCCTCTACACCTCCATTCCTACATTTACATTTCTGCACTGTTGAGGGGCATTGTTTCATTCACTTTTTCTCTTCCATCCCCAGACACTGCTCACCATGTCTCTGTTTGGGTTCCTGTTCTCATAGCCCCCCAAGTCCTGGTTTTTGCAGGCTGTTCCCCATGCTCTGCCCACCAAATTCAAAACCACATACCAACCACCCAAGCTCCCTGCCCTGGCTAACAAGAGACCCTGGCCTTCTGACTGGACATACCACCCATGGGAGACAGGTGCAGGAAGCTAATTCATTTTAACCTCACCCCTCTCCAGACAGGGCAATTAAATTCTCTGAGCATTTATAGTATACTCAGGAATCAGCACAACAATTACTGTTTGGCTCAGAGCACCACCTGCTTGCATTAAGGGGTTGAATAGGTAGGGCTGTCTAATAGAATCATTGGCATTATAACAGCCCTGCTCTTTACATTTCAATTCCTACACACCTCAGACTCCTGCAATCACCCCTCATCTAAAAATGTGAGGTATCTGATGACCCCGGAAGCCCATGATCTGCCCAGGGCTGCAGATAATAGTGCTTTGTGGAACAATGAATAGACCTGCTATGAAGTATCACCCCTGCAAACATCCCCAACTCGGCGGATGTGGAGGAAGAAATGTGGGTGTGGGGTACCCATGCTCTTTTTTAATAGGTCCCATTAGCACACCAAGAGCTGTCTCAGACATTGAGGTGCCAGAATCACCAAGTAATATCACAGTCACAAATGCCAAAATATGAGTCTGAATGTGCCATATTTTTAGCCATGGATGGCTTGCATCACTATGGGAAAAAATAAAACCCACACATCTACAAATCAGATTCTTATATGCAGAAACAAATATTTAGGTAGTTACATAAATATCTAGGGACTGGGAAAATGATATATTTGCATTGATGTAACTGACCTTTATATCATTAGCTCTGTTAGTTTGAAGTTAAGTAGAAGGCAAGGTAAATTTGCACCATATAAACTAACTACGTACACACACAGACACACACACACACACACACACACACACACACACACACACACACACACACACACACAGTGCAAGCTTTTGTAGGCTGAAGCTCCCTGTATCACATGCTATGAAAGGATGTGCACAAAGCAGTGTATAAAGAGACAGAAATGTGAATACAAAGAACAAGGGAGGCTGAGAGAGAAACAGGGAGAGGGGGAGCAAAGCAGTGGTGGGTGAGGCAAACAAACAAGCAATAAATCTGTAGGAACAAAGGAGTCACAAAAGCTAATCTAGGTAATGGGATAAGAATCCATAGTCCCTGTTTAAATCATATTTAAAGGTCTTGTTACATGGTGATTTTAGGTGGTTTCTGGATGTCTTAACCCTTGGATTGGTTACACATTAACACCTTTTAAGTGCATTAAAATGATCATTATTCCATTTTAAATTCTGCCACTCCAGGGCAGGATTATCCCTAGTTCACCTAATTTTACTCCTGTTCTATTAAAGTGTGGCCATTCTCCACAGCTGTTCTGCCCAAATTGAAGTCCTCCAGCATCCCAGGATGTAGCGGCCCCTCCTGAATCAGAATAGAGATAGTGGGGTAAGCAGAGCTTGGCATATTGCTCCTGCCCACTGCTCCTGCTGGGCAGAGCCAGTGCCTCAGTCCTGGAGCACCTGGCAGCTGCTGTGCCTCCCAAACTAGATGGCTGCTCCAAATGCCTGGGCTGGACTTGGGCTGCTGTGCCTGCATGGGGTGACAGGCTGGTGCTCACCCCTCTCAATGACCCATGGTTGAACCTGCATGCAACCCCACACTCTGATGAAGCACATTCCCCTGGACACATCCCTCAGCAGGGCTGGGCAGCTGGGGTAGGGCAGAGCTCAGTGGCTGTGGCAAGGCAGCCAGTTCCCATTGACCCCACAATCCACCAGGCTACGTAGGGTCTGGCTGCTGGATCCACCTGCCTGGCTTGCCTAGCAGCATCCATGTTTGGCAAGTGCCTGAAGCCCCTGAAACCCCAATAGGAGCTAGGTGGCTTCGGGCACAGACTGAGTGGCTCAAAACTGCCCATCTGGACTGGGGCTGCACAGAGCAGGTAGGGAGGTTGTGCTGCTCTCAGTCACCTCCCAAGGCCAGTAGAGGCAGGAAGTCCCATTCCTATACTCGCCCCCCCCCCCGCATGTTCCTTTTTGGAGCTCAGGCAGTGCCCAGCTGTAGCTCAGGAAGGGGAAACATGGAGGGCAGGCTCTGGAGAAAAAAAGCATCGGCCCCTCAGAGCTCAAGCAACAAGCTAATCTTGGCAACAGCAGGAAGCATCGTGGCCATCAAATGCTCTGGGCCTGTAGCACCCACTCTGCCTGGCAGAAGCAGAGAGACAGTTCTGCTCCCAGCTCCTAGTCCTGCCTCTGCTCATCAGGCATCTAGTGGCAAGTCACAGCTGTCCAGGCAAAGGAAAGTCAAAGATAGTTTTTCACCTTAAGGTTTGACTGTTCCACTAAGTTGAGCAACCCTAAGCCAAACATTCGTATGGTGTAACAAGGCCCTTACACAAATCAGTCTGTGTGTTATTTCTTGTTCTGGAAGTTCCCATTCAAACTGGTCCCCATACAAAAGTCTGCTGCTTAAGAACATCCACTCTCAAGTCAGCAATGGTGTGTCCAGGGAGGTCAGATGGATGTTTATTCATTGTGTCATATAGGGATGGTGAAAATCCATATCCCATGATAAATTTGCCAAATCCAGGGAAGAAATATACCTAAAAGATTCAGAAGTCTGGTGCTTGCTACAGTGATTTAAGTGTTGTCTGTTTCAAAATATACTCCACTTAGTTGTCAGCTCAAGGGAAACACTACGTTTGTATTAATCCAGGAATTCATTTTCTTCTTTACTAAATTCTTGACATTATATCATTGATGGGCCTGATTAAAGATACTGATTATGCATCTATAATAAAAGGACAAATTCATTATATGCTAATAATCCAACATCAAATATTAAATTTCATTATAATATTGATCAGGAAGACATCCTTTATGTTATTTAAAGTGGCCAAATTTTCCTCACTCTAAAAAAGGTTGTGACTGAAAGAACAGATGAACACCTTTACCCCTGCTTGCACACTGAAGTTGACTGTAGTACAATATGAAGTGATTTGTAAATGTTATCCTTCCATGTGCTTTAATGCATTTGTGTCCAAAACATACTGCATGATAATCTTGAATTCCAATGCCAAGTAATTACCTTCACCTATATTGGTAATGCTCTGAATCATGGAGTTTCATAGAGAAAAATCATCAGTGTAAATCCAAAAATATAACAGACTTTAAAGAATGGTTAGGGTAGCATATAGCTATACTATTATAGAAACAGCATTAGTAGAATAGACTACAACATGGTTAGAAATACCCCGCTTTTCATATTCTATGTATCCTAAAATCTTTATTGAATTCTGAATATATTATGTTCTGAAAATAACAAAAATTAAAGGACACAATATCCAAGTGTGTCCTTTCTTCTACAGAAAAATGAGGTGGAAATGGGAGTATCTTGGGGGTTACAGAAGAGGGATACAGGAAACAACAAAGCATAGTACCCAGAGTAGGTTAGATTAACTAGAGACAGTACAGTTTAGGACACTGATTCTCCTGTCCATGGCAGACACCTATTTCTAGTGCTTCTGTATAGGAAGGATTTTCCAGAAGCAGTATTCTAGTCCTACTATAGCCCCTTGATAACCTATGGATGGTATAAGTAGTTGCAGTAGGAGGCATAATGTGACTTCATATATTTATTATCAACTGACAATCAGGAGAGACTATCTAGCAGTATGTTAATTGACTTACAAACCCTATTTCAAAAAAAGAAAAAACTCATAAGCAAGTGTTCAACTTTAATTACTTGAGTGATACCATTCAGTGGAATAGTCAATTGAACTATTCATGTGTTTGAATTTGAGTATGCATTTAATTGTTTTGCCATATTGGGGTCAAAGTGAATGACCTGCCTTATTATTCATAATTTCATTTTCATTATTAGTTTTTATGCACTTTCTTCATTTTCAAGAAGAAAATAGGGCATTTTTTATTATTAATGTTACACTTTTGTTCCTTTTATTTTAATCTGTAGGTTCAATTGTTATATGGTCAAAGTGCAGTTGAAACCATAGCACTGACTGAGTACATCATCTGTGTATTACAGACTAGGGTCTGGGCAAAGAACATTTAGATCAGGGTAACTCACTTCAGTCTTGTATCCCAGTTTAAATTACCTCAGCTTTGTACCCCAGGGATGGGCAGGGATCTGGGTTTTCCATTTCCCATGGAAAAACTAAGTAAACCATGGAGTTTACCTTCTACCAGAGGCAAATGTTTATTTCTCATTTTACAAGAGAAATCCACAGATTTTGCCATTTTGCAGTGAGCTTGCTGCAGGCTGGCAGAGTTCCAGTTGTGGGAACCTGGTGTAAGTAACCTGGGGGAGGGGGAGGGGCAGGCAGGATTGTGGGGGTAGAAGTTTGGGGGGGGGTTGGCAGGCTTGGGGGGGGGGG
>NW_017729008.1:4464411-4481533 GCF_001723915.1 Gavialis gangeticus | reverse complement strand
ATAAACAAATCTGAGATGCTTCTGGGGGGGGGTTGGCAGGCTTGGATGGAGGGGTTTGGTGGGATTTGAAGGGGGTGGTGTGTCTGCAGGGGAGGGAGGAGTGGGTTAGTGAACTAATTTAGATCAGGCTTACCATTTTTTAGCCAATTTACTCTCCCCAAATATTTGCCCATATCAGCATTTAGATTGACCTAATCCTAGTCAGGTCTATCTAAAAGTAACATTTGTACATACATAGGGAAGTTTCTACTGAGCTGATCCAGACAAAAAGTCCAGATTGCCTTATGCTCTTAAGCAAGGATTTTTGTTGATGATATCTTTCACTGAACCAACTGCCTGGTCTTACAAAGTTATGCTTTTTTACTAACTCTCTTTATAGGAGATGAAAGTTTTTTACTATAACGTCTTAAAACATAATTCTATTTCATAGGAAATGTTATTATTTGTTTTTTATATGATTTTGACAAGCCTACTAAAACATATTTGAAATTGTCACATGAAACAGAAATAATGTTTTTAAAAAATAAGGACATCTACTGCAATTTATTTTCTTTTCTACATCAAATTCTGTCTTATTTTGAGGTGAAGCAGTGTGATATTCAAAAGTTAGAATGGCCATAATGCACCTAAGTGTTTTTTCAGGCACCTAAGGCACTAAACATCTATTTGAACCTGGGCACATCTACACATTCATTAATGAACTGTTGCTAATGTGCATTAAGTTTAATACCTCCAATATTAAATACTAGATAAAGGTGCAGTAGCTGTGCTAATGCACAGTAGCAAAATAGTTGTTGCTGCGATAAGCTAATGCACCTTAGAAAAATCCACTGTGCATTAAGCAATCCTGTGTAGATGTGCCCCTTGTACAGCACCTCTAATTCTCTTAGGCCTAGTGAGCATGCTCAGAAGCAACTGAATTATCTAATTATTTACATGCTTTTCCATCCCTATTTTATCTGGGAAACTACATGAATTTTCCTCAAATTCCCAAATCCGTGAGCAGGAAAGAACCATGTGCTGTTTGGCTGAAATTAAGCATGGTAGCAAAAACGGTAGGGCTCCTACCCAGAAAGTAAGAATGCTGGTGTCAAAGTCTCTTTCACACTGAGAGGGTTTTAACACTTATCTCCCATTTTCTAAGTCAGTAGCCTAAAAACCAGACCACGGACTAGATAAAGCTGATAGCATCCTTCCTGTTAGAACTGGATTTTGCTCTCCTTGCACTGAACTGAGAGAAACGACCATGAGTGTAGCTGAGCAAAGTTAGGCAAAATCTAATCCATGATTGTTCAGTATTGCTGGAGGCAAGTGACATTTTGTGATTAATTTATACTGCTGCAGAGAAGACACACACTGTTTGCCTCTTATGGAGACTTCATTTGTGATTTTTTGTTTGTTCTCTTAATTTATTCTAAAAGTATAAATTGCTGCAAAATGTGACATAATTAGGTGCATCTACACATGTTGCTATGGTGATGTTGTTACTGCACCATGATTTAGTACTTTCTTTTGGAAGTACTAAATCACAATGCAGTAAACCCCCCCCCCCCCATACTGTGCCATACACTTGGTGCATGGTTATTTTTAGCAGCTACTTTGATGTTGAGGTGTGCAATACCAGGGGAGCACATTGCTACAGCAACATAGGTGCTGGTCACGTGTAGATGCCCATAGATGCTACATCATCATAGCACTAACTAAAGTGTAATAAGGACAAATGCAAAGTATTACGTATAGGACAAAATAATCATATGCAGCAAAATAAATTCTGGAATAATTTTCCAGGCTGCAGTACTCTAGCAAAAGACCTGAAGTTTACAGTGGACTACAAGCTGAGGATAGGTCAATCAAGTCCAGTGGGGAGCAGCAAAAAAAAAATAGAGGTCTAGAAAACATGAATATGAGGGAAGGTTGCAAGAACTGAGATGATTCAAACTTGAGATTTGATAAATGTCTTCAAATGCATGAAGTGTGCATAGAAAAAGAAAGGTGATAGACTCTTCTCCATGTCTTCACTGAATAAGCTTCTTTTAAGAGGAATTTGAAAGAACATGCAGAAAATTGTACACTATAAGTTATTAAAGTGATTGTGAGTGGGAGTTTTTTGTTCATTTTTTATATATTTGGCTCCTAAGGAATTGAAGTCAGATATAATAGATATCATGAAAAAAGACCTAAGGCCCAAAAATGAAAAAAAGATACAAAGGCAAATGTAGGCTCATGAGGAACAAGGATAGTGAAAGGGAGAAAGGAGGAGATAATGGCATACAGAAAAAGAAAGGTAGAGATGTTCTGCAAAACCTTGAAGATGAAGAGCTCAATTTGAATCCAGAAGTTCAAAGGAAGCCAGATGAGTGATCTGAAATGAGAACTATAGTAAAAGACAAAGGGATAGATGATGACATGGTAACATTCTGAATAAACTAAAAGGAGAGAGGAAGAAGTGTAGTGATTGAGTAGAGAAACAAGCAAGGCATAGAATGGTATCTTAGCATTTGTTGTTGAATGGAATAACTTTTCATTGAAATTAGTAAAATGCAGGAAACTAATTTAAATACAGAGTTATTAAGGTAATATTGGGTGCATCTACATGTTTCAGTTTAAGGCACTTTACCTTGATTTATGGTGTGTTAAGGGGTGCATGTCTACACATGTGTACCCTTAACACACCTTAAAAATGGCGATTTTTGGCTATTCGTGCCTCAATTTGATACCTTCAGAAGCAGGTATCAAATTTAGGTGCAAATAGCTAAAGCACATTAGTGCACGTGTAGACATATTAAGGCACATTAACACTGGTATGGACTGACTTGGGACTAACTTTAGCCCCACATCAGTCTACACACATGGCTTTAATGTGCTTTAATGAGTTCACATGTAGACACAAGCCTAAATTGTCATAGTGTGCATTAAGCTAATATCCATTAAATATAGGCACACCTAAATTCATGTGTAGACACACCCACTATGTTTGTTATTATGATAATTATTATTATTATTATAAATGGGCTTGTAAAACTAAAATATATGCTTTTCCTTTGTATGGTATAATAAAATTCAAGGGTATGTAAAAAGGGGGTTTAAATAGTATGAAAAAAATGATTATGTGATATTTTTATGTGACAGAGTTTAACTTGTATCTTTTATATATGATGAAGCCTTGCTTAAATATTTTATTCACTAACAGAGATTCCAGATTGTTTTGTACAAGCTAATTGTTCAGTGTTCGCTATAGGCCTTATTGGTAGTATGGCTTCATTGCAAGTTCCTTGCCAGAATGGGAAAGGCTAGTGAGGGACTCAGGATTTCCATACAGGTTAATTGGCTTCCTGTACCTTTAGCACAGTGGTTCTTAATCTTCTTAGACTTAAGGCACCCCTAAATAGACTCAAGGCACTCCTAGAAAAAAACTAGCTCTTAGTTTTTACATTTTTTTATTGACTACAGAAAAAATAATAGTACAATTTTTCTGTTGCAAAGAACTCAGAAAAACCACAAAAGGGCAGAATGTTTTTAACACAACAGATTCCTATCTGAAATCTCTGGGCATCTCCAAGTGGCCCAACTCCACTTTTTAGCAGCATGTGCTGCCTGGGCATGTGCTGTTTCAGGTTTTTTCCCCACATCTTTTTTACCCCTGGATATTCAGGAATCAAAAAAAAAAAAATGCAGAGAAAAAAAAATGGAGCAAAGCACACTCAGATAGTGTGCCTTTGCAGCATGGAGAACTCTAGACTGAGTGGTATGTGGCACTGCAAACATATTTGTAGCACCATATACCGTACAACTGTGTTCGTCTGGATGCACCCTCTGGGTTTATCATGTGAATCATATTTGCACACCTAACAGTGCTAACATTGCATGGTCCCTAGTGTCATATTTAAAAGGCTTTCAAAGTACCCAGGGTGCTGTGGCACTCTTGTTGAGAATCACTGCTCCAGGGAAATCTATGGGATCTATGAATGAACTCCAAAGCTAATTAAAAACATAAAAAAATGTTTTCCCCCCAAAAGTAACTGTACAGATATTCTGTGACATAACCTACTTAATATGCCCTCCAATCTGGCCCAATAAGTACCTCTTACTAACTTATAGCTTGTTTAGTAGCAGGTAAGGCTTATGTTCTCACATGCATGTGCATGTAAAAAAATGATTAAGTGTCTTACAAAATGCTCTGCTTGCTGCTTACATTAATCAGACATAATTCCTTTAGTAAAACTCATCCCCTATTACTTTACATATAATGAGGTATTGTTTTGGTCTCCAGAAACATTTACCATTGTATCTTGTGAACATCTAATATACTGAGTAAATGACAGAATTACAGACTTTAATTTATTATGATCAGAGCTCATCAGCTTTGCATAGGAGCTAGTGAACAAATATCTTGGAGGGATTTGGATTTAAAATGCAAATTTGAAATTGAAAAATAGAGAGAAAGGCATCCAAAGTGTTTCCCATGTGTTGTTTGGTGATGGATTCACTTTCTCTCTTTGTTTTTAACCTTGAAGAGGTTCTTCTCACAATGAAGACTGAACCTTGTGCAGACAAAGGGTTTTGGAAAGGGTACAGGAAGCTTTGCAATAAAGAGGGAAAAACTAAAAGTATGGCAGAGCTTCCTTTCTTCTAGGCCAGTGATTCTAAACTAGGATGCCATGGCACCCTAGGCTGCCTTGAGATACTTTCAAGGCTGCTGAGGAGTGCCTTACAATGTTAGCATTGCTCATTGGGAAAACATGATTGAGAGGAGAAACTCAGAGATTTCAAACAGAAATCAATAGTGTTAAAACCATTCAGAACTGCTGTGGTCTTTCTGAGTTCCTTGCAGCAGAAGAATTAACTATTTTTCTCTAGTCAAAAATGAGTGAAAATTAGGATCTTGGATATTCAAATGGGTGATCTGAGTCTAATGATGAGTACCTTGAGTGTGAAAAGTTTGAGAACCACTGTTCTAGGCTCTTGAAAGTGTTAGCTTCCTAAAGGAGGGCAGGGCCACAAATGCTGACCACATGTCAATGTGAAATCTTGCTACATCCTTTTCTAAGTAGCCAGGATATGCTGCTTGGAACTTGCCAGAAGGTATTCTAATACTATTGTGATTATTTTTGTGTCCCCTCCATAATTTACGTAGTCACAATTTCTATTGAATGGGACTTGTTTTGCTTTAAAAGAAAAAAATACAAACTATGGACAAACAAACAAGCTTCCATAAGTTAAATTCCAGCTTTGCCCCCCTTGTTTACCATAGACTACATCCTACATTCAGGGACATCCAAGGGCTGAATAATATATTTCAATATATTTTGATATATAGAAATAAGTACAGGTACAAGCATATATAAATGCCAGACTTTCTCCTAACACCTGTAATGTAATTTTACCATTACATTATATGTATTACTGGTGAGTTTACCTCATCTATATGAGTATTTTATTTTTAAGTTGAACCACATTTTTAAAACTTCTATAAATTTTAAAACTTTAAAACCTTTAACAAAACTTTAAACATTTAAAAACATTAAAAACAAATTCCTTATCCTTTTTGTTCCATAATATTTTACTATACGATTAAGTCACAAGGAAATTTAAGGAATATATTCTACAGTCATTGTAAAGTATCTCATTGGAAAATATGTTCCATGATCCTAAAGGAAGTGATCCTCTGGGCAGAGAGGGAGATGATCCCAGTACAAGGGAAAAGGGGGAAAGGAGTCAAAAAATGTCCTTGGCTAGACACGGGAATCCAGGGGAGCCTAAGGGCAAAAAAGGCGGCACATAGGTAGTGGAAGCAGGGGGAAGCTACCAAAGGAGAGTATATCTACTTGGTCCACACTTTCAGGGAGGCAGTTAGAAAGAGCAAAGCAACTACAGACCTGAGGCTGGCAACACAAATTAAAGACAACAAAAAGTATTGTTTTTAGGTATGTAGAGAGTAAAAGGAAGGTGCAGGGCAGCATAGGACCCCTACTGAACAAGAACGAGCAATTAGTGACAGACAGGGGGGACAAGACTGAGCCATTCAATGAGTTTTTTGCCTCAGTGTTCTTAAACAGGGATCAAGATAAGTCTCCTAATGGGTTCTTAGATGAGCATCAGAGGGACACCAGCCCATCAACTGTTGACACTGACTTGGTGCAGAGTCACTTGGATGGACTGGATGTGTTCAAGTCAGCAGGCGAAGATGAGCTGCATCCGAGAGTACTGAAGAAATTGGCCAGTGTCATAGCCGAACCACTGGCACGGCTGTTTGAGCACTCGTGGCACTCGGGTTAGGTCCCAGAGGACTGGAAAAGGGCCAATGTGGTCCCTATATTCAAGAAGGGGAGGGGAAGGAAGATCCAAGTAATTATAGGCCAGTCAGTCTCACTTCCATCTTTGGAAAGGTCTTTGAAAAGATTATGAAGGATCATATCTGTGGGAGTCCAATGGGACAAATAATGCAGCAGGGCAACCAGCATGGATTTGTAGCAGGCAGATCTTGCCTGACCAATCAGATTTCATTCTATGACAGGGTCACAAAATGCTTAGATGTGGGATTAGAGGTGGGTGTCATTTTCTTGGATTTTAGCAAGGCCTTTGATACGGTATCTCATCATATTCTTATAAATAAATTAAGAGGCTGTGACTTAGATGATTACACAGTCTGATGGGTGGCAAATTGGCTTAGTGGTTGCACCTAGAGAGTGGTAGTAGATGGGTTGGTATTGACCTGGAAAGATGTGGGTAATGGGGCCCCGCAGGGTTTGGTCCTTGGACCTGTACTCTTCAATATCTTCATCAGTGACTTGGATGTGGGTGTGAAGTGTACTCCAACCAAGTTTATGGACAATACTACATTGTGGGGTGAAGTGCACACTCCAGAGGGTAGGGAACGATTGCAGGCAGACCTGGACAGGTTAGAAAAGTGGGCAGTACACAACAGGATGCAGTACAAGAAGGATAAGTGCAGAGTGCTGTACCCAGGGAGCAAAAATATCTAGCACACCTACTGGCTGGGAAGTGACCCTCTCAGCAACACAGAAGCGGAAAGGGATCTGGGAGTCATAGTGGATGCCAAGATGAACATGAGTCATTAGTGTGACGAAATCATCAGCAAAGCTAATCGCAATTTATCATGCATCAACAGATGCAGGAATAATAGAACCAAAGAGGTGATACTTCCCCTCTTTGTGGTATTGGTCTGGCTGCAGTTGGAGTACTTCATCCAGTTTGGGGCACCATATTTGAAGAAGGATGTTGATAGACTCAAGAGGGTCTGGAGGAGGGCCACTTATATCGCAGGACAAGCCCCATGAGGAGAGACTGAGGGACCTGGACCTCTTCTGTTTCTGCAAGAGAAGGCTGAGAGGTGATCTTGTGGCCGCCTACAAATTTGTTAGGGGAAACACAGCAAGGGATCAGAGATGCTCTGTTCACCAGGGTGCCTCCTGGGGTAATAAGAAACAATGGTCACAAACTGTCAGACAGTAGATTTAGGCTAGATATCAGGAAAAACATTTTCACGGTAAAGGTGGCCAAAATTTGGAATGGGCTTCCAAGGGAGGTGGTGCTCTTCCCTACTTCATCGGTCTTCAGCAGAAGGCTGGATAGGCATCTGGCTGGGGTCATCTGACCCCAGCACTCTTTCCTGCCTAGGCAGGGGGTCTGACTCAATGATCAGTTGAGTTCACTTCTGACCCTAGCATCTATGAATCTATGGCAGATTTGTTCCCTTATTGGATTGTAGGTAACTATGATTTTTGTTTGAAGTATGTTTTTAAGTGTTTCTATACCATAGGTCCCAATTTAAGAAAAAAAATCACTTAAGCCTAGATCCTTAAAGGTAGTCATTTTTTTATTATTATTTTGAGTCTGTGGCAGTCCAGGAAGCACCTCTGAGAGGAACATCTCATCCAATCACTCTTGCTCCAAACACAGCAATCCAAAAAATAAGACTGAAGATCCCCTGATGGTGCCGTTCAGCAAAGTTCTTGAATCTAGTGGCAGGGGGGGTGAAGGGGAAGACCTCCTCAGGGCAGCTTCAGTGCCTCATTTTTGTAACTGATATGTTGGTATCACAATTGGGGTGAAAGTATGCCACTGAGAAGCACTCCTCAGAGCAATGTCAAAGTGGCATAGACATAGGCGTGCCATTCTTTTCCTCTGGTCATTTAAATGGCAGTTTTTTAGTCAGTTAAATAATGGTTTTGACACTTAAACTCAGGTAGGGATTCTATTCCCCAGACAGGTGACCTCACGGGTGTAAAGAACTGTGTGTATGCTGAACTCCTGAATAACTACTTTGGCTCAGTCTTTCACTGAACCAAGGGGAAAACCACATCAGATAGAGTAGAGGATGAGCACAGTAGGAATAATCACCTTCCTATTATTACTGTAGAATTGTCATACAACCAATTAAAAAAACTTAGATGTATACAAGTCAGTAGGACCAGATGATCTTCATCCAAGGGTGCTGAAGGAGCTGGCCTTGTGGAAGTCTTTTCTGCTTGGAAAGTCATTGTGGAAACCCTGGTGAAAGTCTTCCACAATTCATGGCACCCTGGAGAAGTCCCTGGGGACTGGAAGAGGACCAATGTTGTGCTCATCCACAAGAAGGTCGGGAGGGAGGACCCAGGTAACTATAGGCCAATCAGCTTAACTTCCATCCTAGCAAAAATCCTAGAAAATGTCACCAAGAAATCTATCTATGATAAGCTTACAGAAAGTAAGATTGTGAATGACAGCCAGCATGGCTTCATTGTAGGCAGGTCTTGCTTTACCAACCTCATCTCCTTCTATAACCATGCAACTCGTCACCTGGACATGAGACAGCAGGATGACAATGTATAACTTGACTTCCAAAAAGACTTTGATCTAGTATCCCACAAGGTCCTCATGAGAAAATTAAAGAACCATGGGCTTAAATCCAAGACAGTGAGGTGGGTGAGAAACTGGCTGCAGGATAGGACACAGAGAGTCATAATGAATGGAGCTGTGTCATCTTAGTGAGAAGTGGGCAGTAGTGTCCTACAGGGGTCAGTGCTTGATCCAGTACTTTTCTAAAATCCTTATTAATTATTTGGATGTGGGGATGAAGAGCTCACTGGCCAAGTTCATGGATGACACCAAGTTATGGGGAAGCATGGTCATGCTTGAAGATAAGCTACAGATACAGATGGATGTAGACAGTCTAGCAAGTTGGGTGAGTTGGAACCAGATGAAGTTCAGCATCTAGAAATGTAAAGTGCTCCACCTGGGGACAAAATAATCCCCTGCACACTTACGGGCTTGGCAATGCCAACCTGATCAGCATTATGAATGAAAGAGACCTGGGGATAATAATAGATCACAGCATGAATATGAGCTGGCAGTGTGATGCTATAGCCAGTAGGGCTAATAAAACTCTGGCATGCATCATTCAATACACCTTCAGCAAGACTAGGGAGGTGATTCTTTCACTCTACTCATCACTGTTGAGACTGTAGTTGGAGTGCTGCATCCAGTTCTGGGCACCAAACTTTAACAAGAACATGGGCAAACTTAAGAGAGTCCAAAGAAGAGCCACCCATGTGATCAGTGTCTTAAAAGGCAAGCCATATGAGGAAAGACTGAGGGATCTGGCAATCTTCAGCCTGCAGAAAAGAAGGCTGAGAGCAGGACTTAGTAGCAGCTTACCACTACACTAGGGGAGTACATCAAGGGGTCAGTGAGCAACTGTTCACCAGGGCACCTGAGGGAAAAAACAGAAGTAATGGCCACAAACTCCTGGAAGATGGATTCAGGCTCAACATTACGAAAAACTTCTTCACAGTTAGGGTGTCCAGATTGTGGAACAAGTTCCCTTCAGAGGTGGTGCAATCACCTACCCTGGAAATCTTCAAGAGACTAGACAGTCATGTTGCTGGGGCCACCTGACCACCAATTATCTTTTCTGGTTGGTGCAGGGGGCTGGATCCGATGATCTTCTGAGGTCCCTACCAACCTTACATTCTATGGATCTATGACCCCTGTGGGTCACTGCTTCCCACTTCTGTCCAAGATGACACAGATCTATTCATTAGGACTCTCAGGGCACGTCCAGATGAGCTCACACATGCCTCTTGCAGCATCTCAAACCCCTTTGAGATGCTGCAAGAGGCACATGCAGGAATGCAAAAAGGTTCCCCCCACTGCAAGTTTGCAGTGCAGGGGCAAAATTAGACCCCTAGATACCCAGGGGTCAAAAAAAAAAAAAAAACAGCTAAAAAAATCAGGGCAGGTCATGGTCCTGGATCATGCTCTGAGGCATCTGGAGGCTGGGTCTTTCACAGAGATGCTTAGGCTGCCAGAGCATCTCTGTGGTTGGCCCTTGCCCTGGTGCTAGAGCACACTGCCTGCTCATGCATTGCAAGCAGTGTGCCAGTAGCAGGGCTCCAGTGCCAGTAAGTAAGGGTTCAGGGGGGTTGGAGGAGGGAGCAGGGGACCATGGGGGGGACCCCTTCTGGCCCCACCCACTCCCACAGCCCCCCAATGACTGCCCCTCAAGTCCCTCTAATCCCTTCCCTTCCCTGCCCCATGCCCCCAATCCCCTAAAGCCCCCAATCCTTGCCCCCCGAGCATCCCCACAATTTTAATCACCAAACCCAGCACTTATTGGCAGTTTTAGCTGTCCATCTGGGTCACTGGGGCCCCACCTGCACAGCGGGGCTGGGTGACAGCCCCAGCCCAGGCCCTGCTTCCCCCTGCTGCCCTGTGCTGCCCGGGGGGGCTCTGCTAGGAGGTCCTGGATCCCCCACAACCCCTGCTTCTATGGTGAATAGAGGATTTTTTGGGTGGGTTTGATTTTTTTTTTCTTGTTTTAGGTGCTGGTGCCTGGGGTTGGGGGGCAGCCATCAAGTGGCTGGGGGTGCAAGTGAGGGATGGGGCCAGGCAGAGCAGCAATTGAGGGGTCTTGAGGAGTGGGGGGAGTGGATCTGAGTGGGGCAGCCATTGGGGGACTGTAGGAGCTGGCAGATTGGGGGCTGTGGGCCAGGGGATGGGGCCAGATGGGGAGCCCCTGGTGGCGTGGCTGTTATCCCTGGGGGGGCAGCAAAACATATAGGCATTTAGAATTAATTTTTTTATGATGATAGAGACACTGCTAGGTATCCAAATTGCTTTAACAGTGTAGATATATCAATAAAGAATGCCCAACTGAACGCTCTATCTATCTATCCATATTATATATATCTATAACTATATATAGATATAGATATCTAGGGAGAAAGAGAGAGAGAGAAGTCTTTTGTTTTAATCGTGGAGGAACATGGATTTTGGGGTATTTTACAAAGTGACTTAGGAATTTTTTTATCAGGCTTTTTTATTTTTCCAGTAGGGAACACCAGAATTCCTGCTAGGGAGGCCAGTGACAGGACCCTGCCTGCTCAGAGCTGGCCCCTTGGACCCAGCTTAAGATGGCTGACCTTCTGGCCAAATGGGGTCAAAAGGACATGTTTTGACAGTTCAAAGCAGGCCACCAGACCCAGAACATCTTCTGGGTGAAAGCTGCCCAGATGGCTGGGCAGGGGCACACATGGCATTCATGCTACTCAAAGGCCAGCCCTGCAGCCACAACCCACTGGCAGCTGGCCTAGAGGGGCAGATGCCTCTACTGGATGTGCAGTCCCAAACTGGGTCTGGCAGGTGCACAACAGGTCATAGCCAGGAAGCAGCCCCCACTGCCAGACTGCTGCAGTGGGCAAAGGCTACAGGAAACTCTCAGGGCTGCTTCAGCAGTCCAGCTGGCACAAGGGGTAGTGTCCTCAGGTACCAATTGGTGGGGCCCCAGAAGCTCCTGAGAGCAAGTATCCCTGAGCTACTTGACAGGGCGGGTTTTTATACTGCTGGGTGTACTGCACAGGTGGTGGCCTCAGGCTCTAGCTCCCCCTGGCTGCAGATCTGGGAGCATCCAGGCAGGGTTATTTTGCCCCGGGTGGCACAATTTGCTTCACAAAAAAGTGCATGTGTCAGCACCTGTGCTGAGGCAAAAAGCCCCAGCTCAAATTTTCACTGCTTCTATTTGAGTTGCTGCAAGGGCATGTGCTTGCATGCGTGGACGCACCCTCTGTGTCCTACCCCACAGGCAGGTTCATACCCACCTAACCTTCTCACAGTTAAGCCTACTATCTTCAAATTTTCTTGCAAGATCATAGGATACCAAATGAAAGGCTTTTTGGAAGTCAAGGTATACAATATCCAGCCATGCTGGCTGTCTTTTAGAATCATATCTTCTGCATGCATATTACACATAGACTCCTTAATGATTTTTTCCAGGATTTTCCCTGGGATAGAAGTTAGGATAATTGGCCTATAGTTACCTGGGCCCTCCCTTTTCCCCTTCTTGAAGATGGGCACAACATTAGCCCTTTTCCAGTCCTCAGGCACCTCTTCTGAGTACCACCGGTTTGATACAGTTTTGCCAGGGGCTCCGCAATGATGTTGGCCAGCTCCTTCATCACCCTTGGATGGAGGTCATCCGGTCCTGCTAACTTATATATGCCTAATTTCTTTAATTGATCACACACCAGTTCTACGGCAACAGTAGGGAGGCAGTCATTTCTGCCCTGCTTATTCTGTACCCTATCCAGCATGATTTTCCCTGTGGCTCAATGTAACACCAAGGCAAAGTAATTATTCAGGAGTTCAATTTTCTCCAGAATGTCCCCAGCTGTCCTGAATTGTTAAGCAATGGCCCCACACTCCCATTTGCTTTCCTCTTGTTCCTTATGTACCTAAAGAAGGACTTTT
Organism: Gavialis gangeticus; assembly: GCF_001723915.1. Classification (NCBI taxonomy): domain Eukaryota; kingdom Metazoa; phylum Chordata; order Crocodylia; family Gavialidae; genus Gavialis; species Gavialis gangeticus. Next base: position 4,468,786 of record NW_017729008.1, on the reverse strand, counting down.
TGTTGTCCTTGATTCCCACTGCTAATCTAAGTTCAGTCACCATCTTGGTCTTTCTAATTTGTTTCCTACAAGTGCAGGCTGTTGTTGTATAGTCCACCTTGGGCACTGTCCCCAGCTTCCACTGTTTGTACACCTTTCTTCTAAGGAGGACCTTGATTTCCCTGTTTAGCCAGGAGGGCTTCCCAGCCCTTCTGCTGCTCTTTCTCTGCCTCAGAATGGACTTCCTTTGTGCTTCAAGGATTGTGTTCTTAAGGAGTAACCACTCATCATGCACATCTTTTGCCTTCAGTACCTGGTCCTGCAGCACTTGCCCTACTAGTGACCTAACCTTGTTGAAATTTGCATTTTTGAAGTCCAAGACTTCAACCCTGCTATCAGATTTGTCTGCCTTGTGATTGCCAGTAAACATGATGGTTTCATGGTCACTGTCATCCAGGCTACCCTCTATTTTTAAGTCAGTCACCAGGTTGTCTCTTGCAGATCAGGAAGGAACACGAGCAGTCTCACTTGGACAAACTTTCCTCCCAAGAGATGTCCAGATCATTGAAGTTGCCCATAAGGACCAAGTTCCGTGCATGCGTGGCCTCTGTCAGCTCTTGGGTGAACTCCAGATCAAGTTCCTCCCCCTGAGTTGGTTGTCTGTAGTATACACCTAAAGTTATGTCTCTTTATCTGCACCCCCCTCTCCCTGCAGTTTGACCCAGAGGGCTTTGGGCTGCTCTTTTTTTGGAGCCGATATCAGCCTCCAAGGAGGTGTATTGTTCCTTTACACAGAGAGCTACACCTCCACCTTTCTTCCCTACCTGGTCCCTTCTATGGAGGGTGTATCCCTCCATGGCTACACTCCAGTCATTTGAGGAGTCCCACCAGGTCTCTGTAAGGTTGAACATTTTACATTTGGTATATTGGTATCTATTGTGATAAGATATTGATCCTTATCATAAGTTATGTTTTCAACATTCAAATTATTTAGTCATTGGAATATGTTCAGAATAAAAGTTCCTTCATCCAAATCAAACATCTGTTTTTGAAAAAGTGCCGACATGTCTATCTGCATTCTCTTTTCTCTTTCTCCTCTTGGCAGGAGGTGAATCCTGCTGGCATAGCTACTGAAACATAAATCCTAGGATCAGCCTACCACTCTAGAAACAAACAATTTTTTGGATCCAACTTAGATGTATTTACATGTTTTCAGTATAAATCACAATAAAGACTGAAGTCTCTTGCTTATCTTAAAGTTCAGTTTCCAAAAGGAAAAACAAGCAAGCAAAACTGCACTGAACTGACAGGTATTGGATATAAAATATTATAGACCTGCTATAATTAGTTTAGTCTTTGATGTTCTGTTCATTTGGGTTAGCCATTGGGTATTCTGACAACATGTTAAAATGATTCCAGATTGTTCAGATGCCTCATAGGAGTGCATTTATAATATATAGATACTCATATTTCATTTTTAGTTTATTTTACTTTGAGTTAGAAGAAAAATAAAAGCACTCAGCCACAGACTCCAAAAGCTATTTCACCTATTGAGTATCTGAGTTCACTTGGGCTGTTTCACCCTGTTCGCATAATTATTTTTAAGACTGAGTTAAAAAAAAACCTGGAAGAAGGAGCCATTCAACCTTTCTTATTAACAGCTTTTAAGGGACTCGAGCAGGTTGGAACAGATATATAGGGAGGTTCCTACTTACATTCCTAATAGATGCCCTAGAATCTGGTCCCAGGAGTCTACATTGATATTATATTAGCAAAGAAAATGTTCAGAAAAACCAGCTCATCCTTTCTAGGAAGCAGTAACACCTCTTACAACACCTATAGCGATTCACCCTAATGGTCCATAGACACCTCTCTTCAAAGCCCAGGTGGTATAAATGGATCTCAGAGCATATATTAAATGCATTGCAATTAGAAGATTTGCAGCATTCCAAAAACACATAAGTGTCTGATCTCACTGAACGCAGAATATCTTCTCCTAAGTCACCATTCATTTATGTTTACACATTCTTCTCCTTAGGGAGGACATTTATGTCCTGTGCTTTTTCTTACTCCTTGCCATCCCTCACACATTTTCCTTTAGATACTTCTGAGAAGCAGGACACAAATTGCTCACTCTCTTTCCTTATTTGTTTCCATAGGGATAAAAAGACTGTAGCACTACCTTCTCAGTTCTAATCCTCAAAGAGAATTTACAAAACACCTTTCACAGATGAGCCTACAAACTTCACTTCATCAACATAATGGATACAAAAAATCATGGTCTAAATATAGACATTGGATTGATGACACATAATGTGCCTAACGTCTGACACCCCAGGTAACCTCTCTACTATTTACCAGCTATATTCTTATCACCAGGTCTACATTCCCCTTTCCCCTCCTCCCCCCACCCTCCTACCTGTGTCTCATCATTGACTTCCTCAATTTGCAATTTAACTGAGTGGCTCTCTGACAGGCATACTGGCCTCTGGATTCTTTCTATTCCATTCAGAAAGTGCACAGACAAACTACAGACACTTCCTCAGTCTGACAAAGAGTGTTTGTACCCAAAAGCTTGCAAAGAATTTTTCCAACTATTTTAGTTGGTCTAATAAAAGATATCAGACTTACCCAAAGGACCTTGTCTGACTATGCCCTTAGACCAACACGGCTACAACCTATACACCTTTCAGGTGCTGCACTTATAAGACAGCCTTCTCTGTCTTCACTTTCCATTCCGTCATATAGATAACACTCCTTCCTCCAGATTCCTTTATCAAAACTGTCTCCCATCAGAGAACCTCTACCTAAATGGTGTCTTTGCAAACCCTACCCAACCAAACTTCTATTTATATCCCATTATTCCCAAAAGCAAAGAGCAGGGACAGAAAAATAGCAATGAATTAGAAGCTTCTCCTTATCTGAACCATATAACACAAAATGCAGGAACTCTTCTCCATCAAATGCCCATGAACCTTAACTGAACCTATTCTAAGTGTAGATTTTTTCTTTGTCCTTATCCCCTTTCATAAAGGCCCAGGAATACAGATAATTTAAAAAATAATGATGATTATTATAAAGAATGACTTATAGCATCCAAAAGCATACACTTTTACAGTTTGATAATAAATTCTTGAGCAAAGAATGAGAATAAACTAAGGGTTTTTTTCCCCCATTATTTGTTAAAGAAGATTTTTGCATAATACCATGTAAATAAAAAAAAAATGAAGACACATTTATGATCAGAATGCTCTCCAGAGAAATACAATCCATTTAGTTTTTGCATATGACCATATGCTTATATATCAGTTTCAGTGAAATTCTTACTGAAGACAGAAAAGTAGCCTGCTTTTATTCTTTGCAGGAATCAAAGTTATCAGTTTTAATCATAGTTGCCAACTTCTAAGTTGTCCTTCACATCTCACTGGTCAGCTAACAGTAATCAACACACATTACTCACATAGGGCTCAATCCTAATTAATCTTCTCAGCCTACAATATAAACAATCAGTGACGCATGATCTGAATGCTGAGTCACTTTTCAAGCTTTAGATAATGTACTAAGCTACCCTTACTTTCATCCATGTAGTCTATAGATTGATCTGCTAATATATAAAAACACAAAGGTAATGAATGTGCCAGACCACTTAAATTACAGACATGCTAGGGTTCTAACATTTATCTTTACTTAGAATAGAAAATTACCAATTTCCACAAGGGTATGTCAACCACTAATTTAGATCTGAAGTTTACTATCTTACTTCAATACTCAGCAGCTGCTGTTTTTCAGTCACAATAGTGAACAAAAATAAAAAATGATGGTCTAATAGTGATAATGCAACAGAACCTGAGTATTGCTTATTTTCACCAAATGAAGGTGCGGTCCAAAAGTTCAATTACCAAGGTAATGACTTTTAGTTTTGTTTTACAGCTCCTCACAGGAGGCGCCACAAGAAAATAGTCAAAAGATCAAAAGGTGGTTAACAAACCTTAACTATTTAGTTTTGTTTTCTAGATCTGTAGATTTTTTTTTTTTTTTTTAAGTTAAAGTAATAATGAAAAAAATTCAAGATTCAAATGACCCCCATCCTAACCTCCATGTGTGGGGATTAGAATCACCTGATGACTTAGGTAGATAATATAGGATTACAGAAAGAGATTGTTCATAAAGAAGTAGTCCATACTTTTATACAGTTCGTAAAGTAATTCATATATATTTTTAAACAACCAAACAGAGCTAGTCAAATGTTTCCAAAGCAGTAATAATTTTGCTGTGTTAAATAATAATTAAATGTGAGAAAGTATATTTTCCCCACATCACCACACTTATCAACTCTGTCCAACATTCACTGAAGTCTGAAAAGCAAGCAAGATGTTATACTGAATAACTAGTGGAA
>NW_017729008.1:4452319-4459411 GCF_001723915.1 Gavialis gangeticus | reverse complement strand
TGTGAGAAAGTATATTTTCCCCACATCACCACACTTATCAGCTCTGTCCAACATTCACTGAAGTCTGAAAAGCAAGCAAGATGTTATACTGAATAACTTGTGGAATAGAAAATAATAAAGGAAATAATTTAAGACATTAATGTATACCAGTGCTGTGCCCTCATCTGGATTACAGTATTCAGTACAGGTCATGGCCTCAAAAAAACCTCTCTCCAAAAAATAAGAGGACATTCTTTGTACTTAAAAAGTGATACATTCAAAAACTATAAGAAGAAAATATTTTTTGACTCATAACTTCTTGTTAGATTATTTAAAAACAAAAACAAAAAACCCTCTTATAGAGAATCACTGAGCCTAACTATATAGCAGGGTGCATCTACATGTGTAATTAATGTGATTAAATAAACTGTGGTGCAAACTGAACAAGAGCGAACTAATCTGAACGTCACTGTCTACAAGTGTGCTTAAGCACAGAAATTTATTCTACTAAATTAGTTGACTGCAATGAAGCACATGTGTAGATGCACCTGCATTGTTGTAGAAAATCAGTAAGCCTAATAATATAGCACAATTCAAAAAAGGTATTGTGAGAAGAGCACAGGTAATCCCACATCTGTTTCAGTTGTGATTTCACCTCTTTCTACTGGTAACAGACAGGTTAATGGACATGGAGGACCTTAGCTATGATCTATCATACCATAGCAGAGGCTTGGACCAGGACATCTACCAGGCAGCACAGCATCCTGGAAAAGACCTCCCTAGCTGCCTGCCTGGGTTGCAGATCAGGCAGATGGCAGGGTCAGGCTAGGAATAGGGAACAGCTGGGAAACATGGCATGCAGCCAGATCAAAACAGGCATGGGGCAAGTGGAGCTGCCTGATTGGCTAGAGGGGCTTCACCTATCATATTTGAGTACACTAGAGGTAGCACACAGGTAGGGAAAGCACTAGAGAAACACCTAAGGAGGAGAGCTACACCAGAATGCTTCTCCCTCACAGGACAGGAGACAAGCAGCATGGCTAGAGGAATATGAATAGTAGGCCTGTGCGAAGTGGCTAGTATTCATTTTGGATTTGGATTTGGCTGATTCGGGGGACGGTGACTGAATTCAGTGATTTGAATCAGTCCTGAATCAATTCAGTCGAATTGATTCTGCCGAATCACTGAATTTCCAGATCAGCCAGGCCCATCCCCGATCCACTCTCCCAGCCCCGGCAATGACTGCCCCAGCTCCCAGCCCTTCCAAAAAAAAAAGCCCGGGCTCATCAGATGCTCCCAGGCACAAGGGCAATTCCCTTTGCCCCCTCCCTCCACTGCTCTATGCTGCACGGGGGGCTCTGAATGACTGAGGGGGACCCAGGTGTGGGAGTTTGCTTCTTGTTGGTGCAGGAGTAGCATATCTGGCATGACCAGAGGTGCAAATGCATAGATTGTGCATTAGATCCCATTGTTCCTTTATCTGTACATGTAGAGAAAATTGTAATCCTAATTTCAATTATATTGACAATAATGCTAATGGAATGGAATTTTGCTCTGTCACTAACAAATGAATGCTGACACAAAGTTGAGGCAGTTTGCAAAGAGAAGCAACAAGGAAAGCTGAAATGAGGTAGAAGGAGGTAGAACCTTATCGAAGCATGAACTTACATTCCATCAAATACTATTACTGATTTCCCAAATGTAAATGAAGAATCTTAACCTTGCAAAAAAATTAAATTAATTATTCTCTGTCTCATAAAAAAACCCAAACATGACAGTTAATCTGGAAACCCTCTGAAAAGTTTTGAGACATTCCAAAAAACCTCAGAGTTTCCCTAATAGTCACTTTGTATCTGGTAAGTGTCGAATGAGTGAGTAAAACAGATAACAGCAGTTCTTAATTACATAGTCTTCTCTTCTCTAATAGAGCCTGGAGTCTTTGTATGGATTTGCTAACCCCTGCCCCACCAGCCCCACTCTCAGAGCCTGCATGTCTTCTCCCCTCCCCGCACTTTACCCCTCTCAGAACTGTCCCACCCTGCTCTTGGGACCATATGCCCCCTACCCTTCTCACAGGATTTTCCCTAGGGCACCAACTTGCCTTGTTGCACCACTGTTGTTATGCTTCTAGTGGCCTCCTTAATTAAGGGAGTGTTATAGTTTACTTTGTGGGCTTATGACCATCATGCTTGGCATAACAAATAGGTTTGTATCTCACGGTGCTGGAGCAGATGGAAGTGGGTAAGTGTATTCAGACTGATCTGTCCCTGACTTTCACCTTTTACAGCTTCCTGCATTTAGAATCCTAAGAAATCATAATTTGGAGGCTGTAGCCCTATATTTGTTGATTTATGAAGAGTAAATCTTCTTAGGCTAGAGACAGGCATAATATTTGAAGTGTTTCAAAGTGCAGCTGCACATAAACAAGTTACTATACATACATAAGTATAGGGACTTAAAGTGCTAAAGCTACTCAGCAATTGCCTACGTGCATGCTCGTCTTCCTCGTGAAATACAAGGAATTTGAAGCTACTAAAATGGTGTAAGCAAACCTGCCTTTACTACAAGGGAAGAGCATTCACACAGACTGTTACCATGGAATATGCTGTAAATTCAAATCTTAGCTGTGTTATAGTAACTAGGTGATAGGCCTATGTCCTGACAAATTTCTTGTGTGTATATTAAACCCATGCCTAAAAGCAACACATCTGGAGATCAAAGTAAGGCAGGATGTACATAGAAGTCACAAGAACATGTATTTTGCAAATCCTTCCACCAGAACTGCTGAGTTTGGCTTTATATGAGATTGCTTAAGGGAAAAAAAGACAAATGTATTTTATGAAAATACATTTCTTTCAATGTCAAACATTTACTTTCAGTTCTCCTCAACTATCTTAGAAATGTGGTGTGAACACTTCCCAAGTTTCTATCTTAATCTTCCAGGAGAAATCACCAGCCTAGGTACAAACCATTTGAGGACATCTTTTCTTGCTTATCTTGTACTTGTCAACATATTTGTGAGGAATTTTCAACGGTTCCAAAGCCTGTCAAGTACATAATTAGATTTTAATCCCACTGCTTCAGGTGATATTTTGGCAACCTGTTTTATACTGTTAAGTACTTTCTTCCCCTCCAACTACTGTTGACAGGATGCGTGGAGTGTCCAAAGATTTTACATGCTACAGGAAATATATTTTCATTGTGATGATTATTATGGAGCAAGTCACTGAAAATACATTTTAGCATAAACTTGACCATGCTATACACATATGGGTTACAAAAGCCAATTCTAAGACTGCTTAACCTACATTCTGAAATTTCTCCTTCTGTTACAGAAGAGAAGTAGGAATTTTTAGGTCCAGTCTTTAAAAAAAAAAAAGATTTTTGCCATTAAGTATTAGCCAAAAATCCATACAATATTCAGAGATGCTGAATATAGCACTTGTTAATAATTGCTTCCGGACTTCAGAACAGATAATCCAGGTCAGCAGAGGCAGGATCTATAAAGAACGATGTAATTGGTAGGGCTGTGCTAAATGGCATCATTTCGTTTCAACTTCTATTTCACTATTTCGCCAGAACAGTGTTTTGTTTCGAGTTCCATTTCATTTCGTAGAAACTGTTTTGCTGCTTCGACACTGTTTCAATGTTTTGCCCACTGGCTATAATGGAGAACCATGAAACTGCTCATAACTGTGTCAGTTTTTCCCTGATTTGGATGAAACTTAAAGGGACGGTAGTCCCTGCTGAGGCCACAAAGCCTGCCAGGTTTCAAGAGGAGAGGTGCTGGGGTTTCTGGGAAACTGCATCTCAGGCTGCTGACAAGCAAAACTCCTGACATGGGTGACAGAAAGCAGGCCAGTTCAAACAATGCTGCTTTTTGTGCTGTTTTTCCATCCTTCTCCCAGAGTACTGGGATTGGAAGGGACCTCAAGGAAAGATCACAGTCATTGTCCAGCTACACACAGTGAGTATGAGAGCAGACCTTCCCCCACTTTTCCCCCTTTTTCCTCCATCTCCTTACTTTCTGTTTCCCTGAAGGCAAGCCCAGCTTCAGCTTCAAAACTCAAAGTGTTTTGAAACTTTTGAAAAGTTTGGATTGTCCTTGTTTTGAGGCTGTTTTGAAGCCCTTTGGTTCATTTTGATTTCACTATTTTGAGTTCGAAATTAATCAAACCAGCATTGAAATGAAACAACTGGAGAAATTTCACACAGCCCTAGTATTTGGTTTCTTGAATTAAAACAAACTAAGACTTTCGGCCTATGTACTGAAACTGTTCTGTTGGAACTTACGAGACAATAACTCAACTGATTTCAAATTCAAGATTTTTTGCAATGTGATTATTATAAATCTTAACATCTAAACATTTCTTTCCTCAGAGTTCTGTTAACAAAAGTGTTTCTGGGACGGTCTACACATGCAATTAATGCACCTGAACCTTCTGCACAGAAAATTTAGGCGCATTAAACTGGCTCCTGCACACATATGAAATGAGCCTGTCAGAAGCAAGTTTGCTTCTGATGGGAGCATTTCAGCTTAAGGGTCCTGCCCTGCTCTGTTCCCCTGCAGCAACCAGGGGGAGCTCCAGGCTCCCCAGGGTGCTATTCCTGGGCTGGCAGGGGATATGGAAGTTGGTCCTGATCTCTACATGGTTGGAAGAGCTGTCTGGGCTCAGCAGGATGCTGCCTCCCAGCCACATGGAGATTGGGATAGGTCCTGATCTCCACATGGCTTGGAGGCAGTTGGGAAAGCTCTCTCTACCCCCTGTGTCTCCCTGGTGCCTAGGATGACCAGAGGGAGCAATTTCCTCCCAGACAGTGTCTACACATGCACTTTGGTGCATTAGTTTAATGTGGTGATTTCTAACACCTGTATGTACAGGTACTAGAAAACTGCACATTAGACTACTCTACTGTGTAGTGATTGCTGTACACATGTAGATCTTGATGCTTTACTGTACATTAGATTAATCTAATGCACAGTAAAACATCTCAGGTAGATGCACGCTCCTTTTGCTTAAAATGGAAGATATCACTGGAACCATAATTGATTTTATAAAACTATGATGACCCTACTTCTTCGTTAGTACCACATATTCTTTCTCCTTCTATAAACAAGAAAAGAGGAATAGGAAGAGAAAGAGGAGTCATTCTTTCCTAAGATAGTCCTTTTGCACTGTTTATATGTGCGTTGTCCCACTGAAACAATTTGACACCATGTTGCTTCACATCACCTGAGGATGTGGCCCTGTTTTTCCAATGGAACGTGTATTTTATTGTGCTGTTAGGGAATTTTATATCTGTATTACTGCTTCATGGAATCACAAAATAGTGTTCATGACAAATTAGGCAGAGTAAGTCATCATTACACACTCCTCTAAGGGTACATCTACATGAGACATTTACTGCAGAGTTGCCTAGTTAGCTTGGTGTCTACACATTTGGCCCTATTAGGCCACAGGAAACTAATAAATTCCAAAGTAGATTAGTAGTTTTAAATACAAGTATTACCCTGCTGCAGAATTTTTTTTGGAGCACAGCAAAGCATATGTAGATGCTGACCCAGCTGGCCAGAGCACGAGGGTGCTTTAGTGCAGGAGATTCCTGCCAGGTAGCCCTGCAGTAGAGCACCCTCGTGCCCCAGCCAGTCCCTCTACAGCATGTTGAGGCAGATTGGAACAACCCCAACAGGCAGAGGGTCTTGGGGTTCAGCTTACTAGCCTGGGGCTGCTCCAGCCTGGCTCAATGTGCTGCAGCTCCCGGATGCATGTGAAGATGTGGTGCCCAGGAACAATAAACTCCAGCATAATAAGCACAGTGCTTTGAAACAAAACATTGAAATGAAACATTGTCCTTTTAAAATGGTGAAATGGAAGTTGAAATGAAATAGTGCTGTTTCACACAGGCCTAGGTGCTCCTGCAGCTAGGAGCCTGGCTGGGAGGTAGAGCATGACTCTGGTAGGCAAGGCTCCAGTTTTGGGCAGCATGTGCTGCTGCTATGTGCAGTGCCCCACTTTCTTTCTGCATGTTTTTTTTTTTGACCCCAAGATCTCCTGGGGTGAAAACAACTCTGTGCTGCAAGGTAGCAGAGTGGGAAATGTCTGAACGTGCAATATGTGGTGCTGTAGACATGCGTGCAGCACCACATGCTGCACGGTCATGCTTGTATGGATATAGCCTATGTGCCAAAGATCTTCAAATCCACCAGCCCACTAAGGAATCCACAAACAGTGATTAGACTAATCTCAGATCTGTCCATCTTTTCCCTCCCTCTCCCTGCCATGCTGTAATCACCAAGTATCCATTCTCAGTCATGGTAAGGCATCCTGGGTTTGACTGAAGAAATACTAATGTCTCTGGAAGTATAACAGTTCACTTAATTGTTCTGCTGTCCTCTCGATTGTGAAGTCAAGATAGTATTCAGTAATTTCCCCTTTCCCCCTATAGATATGCTAAGCACCGAACCAGTTTTCTCACAATAAGTTCTGGTTATGGGACTCATAATGATTGGAACTGGGACCACCTCTGTTCTAAACAAACAAGTGCCATTGAACTTGTTTTATCATAAAATTCTGACTGCATGACTGTTCTATAGATAGTTAAAAACTACCTGGCAGAATGATTTTCTAATATAAAATGTTCTTTTAACAAAATCAACATTTTCTGGGAGAAAATTTCACTTTTGCTGAAAAAATAAAATGCACAGTGAAAATTCCTTGGTTGCTTGCATGTAAGGTTTTGACTATTTCACTTTTTGTATGAAGGGACAGTTGGAGGCAGGCTAAGGAATAAACTATAGGCTAAGCAGCTGAGATCTCTGCCTTTCTGGCAGCTGAGTTGAGAAGTTTCTGTTTATTTTATTTGTTACTTTTCAAGGTCACATTACATTTTGGTAAACCAGAAACGTATTATTTTTTCTGGGAGTCCCTTCCTAGAAAAAAAATTGAATTTTAACTTTTTGTCTTAAGTCACAAATATATATATATTTTTAATGTGAAATTTGCAAGGGAATGAGCTTCCATTTTATGGTACCTTTAGCTAAGACTACAATACATGGCACCTCTTGTCAATTTACAGTGTTTAACCAAAGTACTGACCAGCCAGGGATTGCTT
>NW_017729008.1:4445256-4447319 GCF_001723915.1 Gavialis gangeticus | reverse complement strand
GGAATGAGCTTCCATTTTATGGTACCTTTAGCTAAGACTACAATACATGGCACCTCTTGTCAATTTACAGTGTTTAACCAAAGTACTGACCAGCCAGGGATCGCTTGGGAGAATACACAAATATTACCAGTGTATTTCCTGATAAATATATCCCAGGATGTTATACGTTACATTTGTAAGTTGCTTTGCTTGATAGAGTGAAATTCTACAGCTCTATAGCAAAGAGAGTTTGAACAGGATGTAGGGGAAGTATTAAGCTAGTGCTAGCAAAATAGTATGTGCAAAATAATTATGTCTAGCATTTATGCTTTGAAATCAATCAACATAAAAATAGCAAAGATATGAAACTTTACATGAAATGTTGAGAATGGGAATCATTTTGGGGGCTCCAAGCACAATTGTAGTGTTGAACTGTGTGTATGCTCTTTTCCTCTTCTTGATTCTTCCTTCCAGTCTACCAAGTATATTATATATGTATGCATGTATTTATCCAAGTATGTGTTTTTCTATTTACAGTAGTTTCCACAGGATCAAGATCATACCCTTTTGTTTTTGGTGCTACTGAAAATATGTAGATAGATATGATCCCTTCACCAAAGATCTTGGAGACAAAGGACCTGTTCAAAATTGTTCACACCTTAGGTGTTGCAATGCTAAAACCTTTACTTGGGTTTGGAAAGCCTAAAATTTAGGTGAATGGTCCCAGAAGAGTGGCCAAATAAATGAGGTTAGGCTCCTTATAGAGTCAATGAAGAAAAGCAGGCATTGCCAAACAGTAATTTGGAGTACCCAAAAGAAATTAGAAATATCCTAGGAATACATCTGAACTGAGAGCAAGGACCACAACCTTTAGTATACCTATCCAGTTGAGTGTCCTGACCACTAAGTCACAAACTATTAACCTACTTCTAGTAAAACATTTTGTGCAAAATAATTAGATCTGACATTTAGGCTTTGAAGTTAATCAACATAAAAAATAACAAAGACAATGTTACATTAAATATTGAGAATGGGGATCATTTTTGGGACTCCAAGCACAATCATACTGTTGAAAAAAATATTTGTTCATATTCTCCTGGTTCCATAACTCATGCATACCTTTTAGGCATAGTGCATTAACTTCTTCAATAGGAAACATCCCATTCTTGTACACGATTGCCTAGCTTGGTGATAAGGGAAGTTATAGAAAATGACAGTCCTGAGTGTGAAAATCAGGCCACACATGTCAAATTAAAGACACAAACCCACCTGGGGTAAGGGACCAGAAAAGAGGACTCCCCACATACAAGGAAGGGTTATCACTGAGAGACCACAGAATCACTCTCTTGCTTGCTTGCTTTCTGTCCCATCATTTTTCTACTCTTGGATCCCCAAACATCCAACTTCAACAAGAGGAACAAAGAGCACCCCACAAAGCAAATTTATAAATTAGAACACTCCTGAGAGGTGAGTGATGCTGGTTTGAGATCTCTTTGAATAAGAAAGGAAATAGGAGAAATGGGTTCTAACCTAAGTGAGTAGTCTATCCACTAGAGTAACATGCAAAAGTAGGGTACCACCATCTCATTTTTGGAGTACCAGGAAGCTGTATCTTTGTGTCAAGCATCTTCACCAGTCTCATATTAAATACTTCTCTGCTCAGTATTTGGGTGATCTGAATTGTCCTTTAGATAGTTTCATAGTTTCATAGTTTCATAGATTTAGGGTCGGAAGGGACCTAGTAGATCTTCTAGCCCAACCTCCCACCAGGGCAGAAGAACAACAAAACCCCAAAACAAAAACAGGACTCAAATGAGTCCAGCCAGGTAGGCATCCAGCCTCTTCTTAAAGACCCCCAGGGTAGGGGCCAGCACCACTTCCCTTGGAAGTTGGTTCCAGCTCCTAGCCGCCCTAACTGTGAAGCAGTTTTTGCGGATGTCCAATCTATGCCCCCTCTCCATCAACTTGTGCCCATTACTCCTTGTTATGCCAGTGGGCGCTAGGGGAAACAGCTTCTCCCCCAAACCCTTCTGGTCCCCCCTAGTGAGTTTATAGACGGTCACCAGGTCCCCCCTCAGCCTTCT
>NW_017729008.1:4438250-4440256 GCF_001723915.1 Gavialis gangeticus | reverse complement strand
AAGTCCAGAAAGACTACATCCACCGCGACACCTGCATCCATGGCCTTTGTGATCTGATCATAAAAGGCAATCAGGTTGGTCTGACATGATCTCCCCCTAATAAATCCATGCTGATTGCCCCTGAGCATCATTTCTGATGCTGGTCTATCACAAATGTGCTCCTTGATGATCTTCTCAAAGAGTTTCCCCAGGATTGAGGTAAGACTGACGGGCCTATAGTTACCCGGGTCCTCCCTCTTCCCTTTCTTGAAGATGGGGACCACATTTGCTACCTTCCAATCATCTGGCACCTGACCCAAGCACCACGATCACTCATAGAGCCATGCCAGGGGCCCTGCAATAACCCCAGCTAGCTCCCTCAACACCCTGGGGTGGAGAGCATCCGGACCCGCTGACTTGAACGCGTCCAGCCCCTCCAGAAGCTCTCTAACTCAGTCCTCCCCAACCTGAGGTCTGAAGGCAATCCCCTCAAGTCCGGCTTCTATCACAGCAGGGAAGTCCCAGGGAAGTTAGATGTGGCTAACTCTCTTCTAACCCTGTCAAATGGGATCTTCCACTTGATGGAAAATGCTTGATATGTAAGAGTGGCAGCACTTAAAAGGTATTTTCTAATAAGTTTTATGGATATTGAAGCAGAGCCATTCTGGATCATTCTGTCAGCATTAGTTACCTAAATTGCACCTAAGGGCAGACATAGCATTTGTAACACTTGAATGTCTTAACATCGTCATAAGGATGTAGAGATATGCTATGCATGGTGCTATCATACTATAAATAACAGGATGAAGTGGTAATAGAGTCAATTTTGGTCTGCTGTGGGGGATTGTTGATTGTCATGTCTTCCATTTACCTGTTTACATTCTGTGGGACGAGAAGGATGGAAGACTATGAACTTTGCAGCTGGCAGAGTGTGGTGGGAGACAGACAAGGGAAACCACTTTGGAAAATTCCCTTCGCCTACTGGGGATCTGGTCAGCTGGAATATTATTTGGCTTATGGTAATTTAGCACAGCTATTTAGCCTAATTTAATACAAAAAAAATTCTATTTAGGGACCGACTTGTTTTTCTCATCATCATTATAAAAACTACTGTTCTTGATGTTACTAGGATTAAAGATTATATGCTTCATTACATTAGGTGCTACCTTCAATAAATTACTGTAAAACTTATTATAATTAGAAGAGTCCTGAGATATTATATTATTTCCACATTTAATAAGGTTAGACAAAAACTATAGAAAAAATGACCAGTTCTTTCTATAGGTAAAATATGAAAAAAACCCTGAAGTATATCTAAGGGGTGGGTACACCAATGCAGTTGCACCTTCCACTTCTACTGCTACTGTCTCTGGATGATCCTGACACCCCATGCCGCCTTTCCCTACAGCTGGAGACACCAGGCCACTTGGGGACATTAGGTGGGCTAGGCAAGGAGCAGACACAGGAAGCGAGCATCTGCTCAGTTCTGGCATTGTCCCCAATTAACCTGATCATGGAGGAAGCTGGTCCTGCCCTGCTTGATCCCTGTGATGTGGAGAGAATCTATGCTCAGGGTGCTGTGCTTGGCTAGGGGGAAATGACAGGTGGCAAGTTTCCCCCCATGGTCCCTACTTTACCAGAGAAGGTTCATAAGAGGAAACACTCCCTCCAACACTGTCACTGTCTCAAGATGACACGGGTATGCAGGGGAGCCCCAAAGCTGCTCATGTCCTTCTCCAGCAGGACTGCAAGAAGCAGTTGCGTGGTGGGCTGGGCTCAGATGGAAGTGGTGGTGGCGGCAGGGGAGTGGGTTATCCTTCCAACATCAATTCACAGCCAGTGGGAGACACCTGGGGTGGTGGGCAAACAGTGAGCAGACACAGGTAGAAAGAAGTTGTGCATTGCCACCACTGTCCTAGGCTAAGCCCAGCACCCTGTGCAGCTTCTCCCCACAGCCACCATCTACCCTTCAGGTCCAATTAAGGAGAAGCTGCTCTGGGGCTTCCCTATGCTCCCAGTCCAGCCAG
>NW_017729008.1:4436904-4437151 GCF_001723915.1 Gavialis gangeticus | reverse complement strand
CACCCCATACTTAAAACAAACAAACAAACAAAAACAACCTGGCACTTACTGGTAGCTGAAGTTGGGGTGGGGCATGTGGACCTTGCAGGGTGGGTGGCAGCCCCTGCAGGGCAATTTGGCCCCCGTTAGAGGGATGTATCATTTGTGTGGGGATGAACCCCCTGTTGGGGTGCCATACCCATTATGAGAGTGCTGTTCCCTCTGTTGGGTGTCTGAACCCACTTTTGGGGGACGAAAACTTTGTGTG
>NW_017729008.1:4431334-4431904 GCF_001723915.1 Gavialis gangeticus | reverse complement strand
TTTCCCTCAAATGAAGGGGAAAATGTTTTTACTTTTTTATGTCTCTTGCTAAGCAGGGAAAAAAACAAACTTTTCAGTACAGTAAGGGAATAAAGTCAAATTTAGTGATGATATGTAAAATGAGATAGGTTGATTACAGTCACAGGGTTCCTTATTCACAGTGGGTGTGCCTGCACATTCATTAATGCACCATAGTTACTGCGCATTAAGTTTAGTACTTGGATAACGAAGTACTAAATAAATGTGCAGTCACTTGTATTACTGCACAGTAGTGCTGAAACATGGGTTTTTATAAACATTAACAGCCTAATACTCCTGTACAATACTGTATTAGCATGGATTTTGCCTGGCACGTTACTGCACAGTGTTATTGGGATACTGTGCAGTTAGCATCTCATGAGTATGCACCTGGTGAGATATATATTCAGATGGAAGCAAAATCAAAGTCGGGTCACTTTTTATCCTCTAAAAGTGCATACACATGAGTGCGCATGTGCCTGTTGCCCTGCCTCAAACCCCTCTGAGGCGGGGAAACAGGCAAGTGCGGGAACAAAAAAATGTTCCCTATGC
>NW_017729008.1:4424355-4426334 GCF_001723915.1 Gavialis gangeticus | reverse complement strand
TGGAGGAAGCTGGTCCTGCCCTGCTTGATCCCTGTGATGTGGAGAGAATCTATGCTCAGGGTGCTGTGCTTGGCTAGGGGGAAATGACAGGTGGCAAGTTTCCCCCCATGGTCTTTACTTTACCAGAGAAGGTTCATAAGAGGAAACACTCCCTCCAACACTGTCACTGTCTCAAGATGACACAGGTATGCAGGGGAGCCCCAAAGCTGCTCATGTCCTTCTCCAGCAGGACTGCAAGAAGCAGTTGCGTGGTGGGCTGGGCTCAGATGGAAGTGGTGGTGGCGGCAGGGGAGTGGGTTATCCTTCCAACATCAATTCACAGCCAGTGGGAGACACCTGGGGTGGTGGGCAAACAGTGAGCAGACACAGGTAGAAAGAAGTTGTGCATTGCCACCACTGTCCTAGGCTAAGCCCAGCACCCTGTGCAGCTTCTCCCCACAGCCACCATCTACCCTTCAGGTCCAATTAAGGAGAAGCTGCTCTGGGGCTTCCCTATGCTCCCAGTCCAGCCAGGACAGTGGTGGAGGGGAATAGTGTCCCTCGCTAGTTTGGGAGCAAAAACCACACCTTACCTCCATCCTCACCATGGTCTGAGGGGCAGTATGCCCCTGGAATAAAGTACCCTGTAATTTAACTTTTGCATATATAACGCATAAAATATGTATGTATAACTATATATGTGTTGTAGGGTTTTTTTATTTATTCGGGTAAATTGTAAGGGTCTTATATTTCTGGATTTTGGTTGGTATGAGCAGCAATTCATTGTTCAGACTTAGAAAAATGTCTCTATTGGGAACATGTTAAAATAATACGTCGTGTTTGAAGTTTTATCCAGCCAGCTATTTGTAATCAACATGAAAATTTCCTATATAAATAGAATGAAATGATACAGTACTGTGAAGTAATTACATTTGTTTATGGATGGCATTTGGCTTCAGCAAACTGAGCTATTGTATTTTTTTTTAAGTATGACTCTTTCCCTCAAATGAAGGGGAAAATGTTTTTACTTTTTTATGTCTCTTGCTAAGCAGGGAAAAAAACAAACTTTTCAGTACAGTAAGGGAATAAAGTCAAATTTAGTGATGATATGTAAAATGAGATAGGTTGATTACAGTCACAGGGTTCCTTATTCACAGTGGGTGTGCCTGCACATTCATTAATGCACCATAGTTACTGCGCATTAAGTTTAGTACTTGGATAACGAAGTACTAAATAAATGTGCAGTCACTTGTATTACTGCACAGTAGTGCTGAAACATGGGTTTTTATAAACATTAACAGCCTAATACTCCTGTGCAATACTGTATTAGCATGGATTTTGCCTGGCACGTTACTGCACAGTGTTATTGGGATACTGTGCAGTTAGCATCTCATGAGTATGCACCTGGTGAGATATATATTCAGATGGAAGCAAAATCAAAGTCGGGTCACTTTTTATCCTCTAAAAGTGCATACACATGAGTGCGCATGTGCCTGTTGCCCTGCCTCAAACCCCTCTGAGGCGGGGAAACAGGCAAGTGCGGGAACAAAAAAATGTTCCCTATGCTGCAAACTTGCAGTGCAAGGAGAAAATTAGACCCCTGGATATCCAGGGGTCTAAAAAAAGTGAAGTATAAAAAGGCAGGGCAGGCAACTCGAGGCTTGGTCCTCCACAGAGGTGCTCTGGCTGCCAGAGCATCTCTATGGTTAACCCTCACCTTGGTGCTGAAACATGCAGCCTGGCAGGCCACGTGTTTCAGCAACAGGGCTCTGGTGCCGATGAGTAAGGGGTCGGGGCTGGAGTAGGGGGGAAGGGACTGTGGGGGACACCTCTGACAGCTGAGTAGCATACCCTGCCTGTCCTGGCTAAGCGTGCACAGCGCTGTAGTGCAGAGCGAGTGCAGACAGGGCTGGGGGCGGCTGGGGCAGCAGACACTGATGGTGTAACGCTTGTGCCTGCAGCTGCGGGAGGTGTTTGAGGATGTGGCGGTGTATTTCACA
>NW_017729008.1:4423585-4424086 GCF_001723915.1 Gavialis gangeticus | reverse complement strand
TGTATTTAGAGTTCACTTTATTATTATGATAAGAGACTTGCTTTAACACTGTAGATATATCAATAAAACATTGTCCAGTTGATCGCTGTCTCTGTCTCTCTCTCTTTTTATAGTGGTCTTTTGTTTTACTTGTGGAGGAACATGGATTTGGGGGTATTTTAGAGAATGATTTTGGGATTTTTTTTTATCAGAGATTTTTCAGTTTTCAGGGAACACCAGAATTCCTTCTAGGGAGGCCAGTGGCAGGACCCTGCCTGTTCAGAGTTGGCACCTTGGACCCATCTGTTTGTGGCTGACCTCCTGGACAAATGGGGTCAAAAGGACATGTTTTGACAGTTCAAAGCAGGCCACACCTGGAACATCTTCTGGGTGATAGCTGCTCAGATGGTCAGGCAGGGGGCACAAATGGTAGTAGTGCCACACAAAGACCAACCCTACAACTGCAGTCCACTGGCATCTGGATCAGAGGGGCAGATGCCTCTACTGGCTCTGCAGTCCCCA
>NW_017729008.1:4422210-4423574 GCF_001723915.1 Gavialis gangeticus | reverse complement strand
TATTTGAGCTACTGCAAGTGCATGTGCTTGCATGTGTGGATGCGTCCTATGTGTCAACTTAGACTTCCTTCTACAACAGAAGAATGTAAGGGAATATAATTAGCACAGCCTAATACAGGTGACCCCCCCACTTAATGCTGTTTCACTTAGCACTATTTCATTATAATGCTCATTTTAAATTAATACCTGATTTCACTTAATGCTCAGTGAGTTTTGTTATAACTCTTGCAGTCGCCATGTTGGGTCATTAAAAACACTTGCGATTGCCATCTTGGATCGTCAAATACTTTTGGTTTCACTTAACATTTGTTTTGCTTAACTCAGTTTTTCAGAAACCAATTAAGAGTGTTAAGCAGGGTTTGCCTGTATATAATCTGCAAATTCACCCTATATATTTTTAGATCTGTTCTATTTTCTTAGAAGCTATTAGAGAATACTTTCTCTTAGTAGCTCTCCCTTGCAGAACTCTCTTAAAATTTATTTTTTTTAGGAAGCCAGTCAGTGCCAGCCAGTCTTCTGTGAATATGTACTTCATATCCACACATGATAATCCACTTAATGTTGACTACAGCAGTTACTTAAATAGTTCTTATCAAAGAAATAATCATTTGCCATTTTAATCAAGTCATCTTCTGACAAGAAATGTTTCAGTTACTGCTATTTAGATCATCTATGAAATTTTCTTTAGATACACTAAGAGATCCCTTAAAGACTGAAGGAACCAAAATATGATGAAAAGCCACATGTGCTCACCCTTGTGCTAACATGTACTAAGCTCTAGCATACCTGAGAGTGCAACCCATTATTTTTAGAAAATGGAGTATGTTCATAAATACTATTCCACAAATACAGCAGCAAGGGGTTACCCTTCACACATTAGGAGGCTTAGAAAGTAATGGTTTATAATTATTAAAAATTATTTCACTATTAAAAATAATCCTCAAAACTAATCTTAGAATCATAGAGCAGTCTTGTTGAAGGGACTTTCAGAAGGCATCTAGTCCAACCCCTTGCCAAAGGAAACATCCCTTTCCAAACCATCCCATACAAACCACAGTCTAAATTTGACATAAGGCTGCCATCAACCCTGAAAAAACACAGACCTAACACCCTAACCTACCACAGTTAAAATAGGGTAACCATGGGAGCCAATGTCCTGCTTCTAGGAACTTTTGTCAATATATGGTCAAGAGATCCAGGAAGAGGGCTATGCTCCTACCCCCCCACACACATACACACACCCTACCCCACTACAGAGGAAGGCAAACAAATCCCAATAATCTGCACCAGTTGGACGACAGGATAAATTGCTTCCTGAACCCAGACATGGTGATCAGTCAGATCCTGAGAAAGGGGAAAGACTC
>NW_017729008.1:4419784-4421830 GCF_001723915.1 Gavialis gangeticus | reverse complement strand
CATGGTGATCAGTCAGATCCTGAGAAAGGGGAAAGACTCTCTAACCTGGAACCTCTGGCTTTGGTCCCAGCAGGGTCACTGGCCACTGGCATATCCCAGTCAAAGTCCTCAGTCCAAGGGGAAAGTTTGTGTGTGTGGGGGGGGGGGGCAGAGCCAAGCAGCAAAGCCCAAAAGCATGGAAAATACCCATAGTAGAATATAGGCATAGCTCATCCCTTCCCAGTTCAACCTTTTCTTGAAAACCTCCATTAATGGAAATTTTAGGCAGTCCCTAGACAGTCTATGCCTTACTGTTCTAATAGTGAAGACGTTTTTTGTGGATATCCAATCTAAACTTACTTTGATGCAACTTCAAGCTTTGGTCTGCATCCTTCTCTCTACAGCATGAGAGAAAAGGTTCTTTCCCTATCTTTTATGGCAGCCCTTCTAGTATTTGAAGGCTATCATGTCCCTCCTTAAGTGCCCTTGCTACCAGCTGAACATGCCTAGCTACTTCAGCCTCTCCTTATATGACTTGTTGCCCTTAAATGTCCCTTAAAGTTTCATGTTACATAAAATTAGGGTCCCTTGTAAAATCTGCTCTGTTTTAGGTATAATTTAATCTATTCTTACAAAATATTGTAAATTGTCATATTGGATTAGATGTATATCTAACTGGAAACAGGATACCAGAAGTGCTGTTATCCTTCAAAAAGGTCCACAGATGATTTTTGTCCTCACTACACTTTAGTTGCAAGTTTTCCAGCTTTGCTGATGATTGTATTAATGACTCCGTACTATATGTTGTCAAGTATCTTTTTTTTTTTATCAAACGAATTTGGAAAATTTCCCAGGCTATATTTGTATCCCTGTATTGTTTCAGATGATGATATAGATAAAGGAAGTCAAAACAAGGATAATAAATATATGATTAAAAACTGTTTTCTGTCTATAATCCAGTTCCTAACCCAGCTTAGTGGAGCTCAGTAGTAGGTTTTGCAAAAGTGATGTCCCTAGAGTTCAGGCAGTCCCAGTTATAAATTATAACTGCCTGTGGACTGCTCAATTTTATGGGACCAGTCTATCTTCCACCAAAACTCTGATGATGGCTCAAACATCCTCTCTTTATTTAATGGCTAGAAGTTCACTTAGATATTCTTCTGTGCAACTCACCCTCCTCGGACAGCTCTGAGACAAATTACCAGCATTTCTCACTGTTGTAACAAGTTTCATGGAATGTGGAAGGAGAAGCATAGAGAAAAGCCTCCAGATATCAGCCTTTTCAGGTGACTAATCATACTAAGTTGCAACTGAAGCAGTTTTAAATTCTGGACAGCCAGGAGTACAAGAATTGAGTGACCAGAAGAAAAAAAAAAACAGGAGAGGACCTGATTATATATGTCAGTGATGTCCACAGTTCCCTTGCAAGGAGTGTGCCCTGGATTTTGACTCCTGATCATGCACTTTGCACTAAATAGCTGCTGGGTAAAATGAATGAACGAATAAATAAATAAATAACAGTGTTAGGATCCTTCCTTCTTCCCTGGAGCTTTATTGGCTAACCAAACTAGGTTCTATGTTTCTTGATCTCTTTTGTCCCATTATTCTTATACTTTTGGTTGCCCAGCAGGCCAGCATCTTCAAGACGAGTGGAGACTTCTATTGGCTTAGCTCAGGCCATAACTAATCATCATTAAAGGAGTTTCCTGATGGAAGATTTCAGTTTGAATCTCCTTAGGCTGAATGCAACCTAGAACTCAAGAACAAGCTTTCTGAGTGAGTGTTTTAACCAAGCTATTGAGCAAAAGGTGTCTAATTCCTGTTATTCCTCTTACCTCTTATCTCAAAAAAGGAATGGCCTTAGGTAGTTAAGCCTGGGAAGGGGTTTCTGACTGAAATGATATTTGTCTCTCTTTCAGAAATGACAAACTTGGAGCTTCCAGGTAAAATAAAAAGGACATGGAAGTCCAACAGAGGGCAGTATTTCAGACCCACCCTCTTCCACATTTCCTGGTAGCCAGCCTATGCATTCCCCTACTTAATGTTGTAGTTGTTATGAAAGTTTTG
>NW_017729008.1:4404449-4414784 GCF_001723915.1 Gavialis gangeticus | reverse complement strand
AGTTGTTATGAAAGTTTTGTGGGGGGGGGGGGGGTTATGTATATCAGGGAACAGAGAGCAAGACTCCTCTATCTTTGATTTACATTAAATTTCATGTAAGATATTGTACAGTATCACTAGAACTAGGTGCCTTTTTAAATTTGGGCCTAGGGGCTAACAAAAAGGGAATTTAGACAAAAAATATTCTGTTTAATCTTATTTTACAATTCATGCTTTACCCCAGCTTTGCTATTTCAACATCTACTGATTTTCTATGAAAAATTACTTTGTAAAAGTTCTAATTTCTGTAGCTAATTGTTTATCTTGTCTTGTATTTATTAGTCGGTTTCTTTTTTATTTTATCAAGTTTGGGGAGGGTGTCAGTTTGATTTTTTCCACTGACAGTCCTCATATTATGTTCATTATTACATTTTCCCCTTTAATTTAGGCTACTAAGACTTTTATAAAGACACAATAACTTGTGTCCATAGGTGATCCCTAGAGCAGTGATAAAACCCCACCTGCTAAACAAGCTGTTGTTTAAAACTCTCAAAGCTCCCAGGCATAGGGAGATCTTAATTAAAGTCAATGTAGAAAACTCCAAGAAAGAAATTAAGCAGTAAAAGGCTAAATTATTCCATCAGATTAGTCAAGCACATCTCCTGTAGACAAACAGGACATGATATGTTTTCTGGAGTGAGCATGTGACATTTCTATTCTTCTGGGAAGGGATAATTCATACTACAGTGAATGCTGTATAAAGCTTAGGACCTATGAGTGAGAACCAGGCAATGTATATTAAATACATTCAGTTTATAATTCCTATAATTTTGTTTTCATGTTAGAAGTTTCCATTTGAAATGAAGATTTAAAAATGTGTAACAGAGTTTTTTTCACTAGCCCAAAGGGACCACCCTGCCTAACATGATACAGGATAACCGTGATGAGAGTGAATATATGCCCACCATTGGTGTAGCTCTTGTGAGGAAGCATCTTGAGAGGCTGGACACCCACAAATCAGCTGGTCTGGATAGACTGCACCCAAGAGTGCTAAAGGAACTGGCAGACATCATAGTGCAGCCACTGGCAAGGATATTTGAGAACTCATGTTGAGCAAAGTACGTGAAGATTGGAAGAGGGCCAATATGGTGCCTATTGTTAAGAAAGGGAGGAAAGAAGATACAGGAAACTACAGGCCAATTAGTTTGACCTCAATCCTTGGGAAGATCTTGGAAAAAATTATCAAAGAAACCATCCTTGACAGTCTAACAGAAAGAAACATTCTGAGGGATAGCCAACATGGGTAGGTCTTGCCTGACCAATCTCATTTCCTTCTATGATCAGGTGATGTATCACCTGGACAAGAGGGAAGAGGTTGATATCATATATTTGGACTTTAAAAAAGACTTTGACCTGGTGTCCCCACAATGTCCTCATGCAAAAATTAGGCAACTGCAGCCTCAACTACACAACAGTCCAATGGCTGGGGAACTGACTCCAACATCAGACCCAAAGAGTGGTAGTTGATGTAACTGAATCAAAATGGCACTCAGTGACCAGTGGAGTCCCCCAAGGATCTGTTCTCAGACCTGTACTCTTTAATGTATTTATGAACAATCGGGATTCTGGTGTCAGAAGTGGACTAGCCAAGTTTGCTGATGATGCTAAACTTTGAGGAAGAGTATTCACACTTGAGGACAGGCTGGTGATCCAGACTGACCTTGATAAACTTGCAAGGTGGGCGAATGAAAATCTGATGGCATTCATTATGGAGAAATGCAAGGTGCTCCACCTCGGGGGAGGAGGGGTGTGGAAAGCACACATCACATTTATAGACTTGGCAATACTACACTTGCTAGCCCCATGAATGAAAGAGACTCGGGGTCATGATTGACCACAAGATGAACATGAGTCACCAGTGTTATACTGCAGCTGCCAAAGTGAACAAAACTATGGCTTGCAACTACTGATGCATCTCAAGCAAGAACCAGGATGTCATCTTCCCACTCTACTTAGCCTTGGCGAGGCCACAGCTGGAGTACTGCATCCAATTCTGGGCTCCACAATTCACCCACTGTAACTCAGTATAGTCAGTATAGATCAGTATAGTTCCCTAAGATAGGGAGTGACTGCAGAATGCCTGAGGGTTTAATGTGGTCAGAATGAAGCCTGGATAAAATATTTCTGAGAAATAAATGTGTGTGTTAGGGAATGCAGTTTCACATTATCCCAAATTATTAACAAATGTGTGCCAGGTTCATCAAATAATTTATACCCCCAAAATAAAGAAAAATTAATCTGGCAAAACATTTAATTTTGACATTTAACTCAAGATATTAGGTAGACAGGAGATAGCCTTGCAGTCCTCATTCTCTTAGCAAGCAGAAACTTGCAGAAAGCAAACTGCTAAGATTATATCTATGTTCATGTTTGGATTTAATACTTTATAATGCTCAATAAAACTGATTTATTAAAGAGATAACTGGGTTCTCATTCCCAGCTGATTTTAAAACCAGCAGCAGGGAAATGGAAGCGGAGAAGCAATGCTGGAGCCAGAAGGCGAAGCTCTCCCTGGGCTACACATCAGAAGTGTTGGCAGCTCAGCAAGGGACTTGATGGGGACCCACAAGAGGGGTCCCAGCTCCATTAAAAGAAGTATCCACCCAGCTCAGCAGGGCAGCTGGGCCAAGGAGGATGGCACCGAGGGATCGTGAGGACCACAGACGCCGGATCCAGCCTGAACCAGGGAAGGAGCCTCTAAGTGAGCCCAGGTCAAGAGACAGAGCCAAGGCAGCATAGTGGACTGCTACGCCTCAGAGGGAAAGTGGACACAGTGATGAGGTCGGTCTTATTCCCTGCAGTCATACAGGGTAAAGGGGCGCCGAGAAATGGACAAGGAAAGAAGAGAGCAGGAAAGAACATCAAAGGGGCAGGCTGGAAACCCATTGTCTCGGCTGTCCTGAGGGGTGGTGTATGGCTGGGGTGTAGGGGAGGTGGAGCCCTAAGAATGCCCGCAAAGGCACCCAGTCTGCAAGAATCCACAAGGAGGAGCTCCACCACCGAAGAAAAGAAGATCAAGTCATGGCAGGAAAGTGTCAGGGCCTCCCTCAGGGGGGAATGTGACCCAACACACAGGTCCTGGGGATATGTCCCATGGCTGGAACTGGGTGTGCACTCTAAGATCGCTAGAGAGTGCCTATACAAGACCAGGTGGGTGCAGTATCCCATGCACTCTAGTTGCCCTTCTAGAATAAAGAGTAACTGTAAGATTCTCAGCGTACTTCCCAAGGCATTTTAGAATATCTTAATAATCTTCAAATACATTGGAAACAGATTACTTTAGACTAATCTGTGATTTCTTAATCCTTATATTATATTCCCCAGGCCTTTCCATGTGTTTTTTCCATAACTACACTTAAGTATATAGAGTAAATCCAAACAATCATTGATTTCCTCAAGAATTAGTGGACTGAATCTCACTCAGAATAAATCAATGACTTTCTATAGAAGACAATAGAATTATGCTGATTAAGACCATTGACCTCTTGAGACCCAGAACTTTTGGGCATGCTACAGACTATTTAAGACTTTATTTTTTTCCCTGGTTCTTAGACTTCTAACTGTGAAGCCCCCATTTTAGTAGTAATGTGGTTTAAACTCTATAAATTGTTATCTTTTATTTTTCAAATAGGTCTTGGACATAGGTAAACACAGAAAGTTAGGCATAGTTTATATAAGTTCAGGCAAACTCTTAAAACAAATGCAGACAATATAAAAAAATCAGTCAGTGCTAAAATTCAGTTTGTTTTTACAATCTCTGACAATTTTACAGCTAGAAAAGACTCTGCAGGAATTAATAAATGTGCTCTCAGCTGAAACAAGATGCATGCTGTTTAACAATTTTGGCTAGAAGCCAGTCTCATATGATCTAGTAAAATGCATTTTTTAACCCTGTTACTCACTAAAATACCAGAGCCTGATCTGATGATGTGCTAACCATTTCTAAGAAGATGATAAGAGGGTATACCAAGCATATAGATATTCATAAAATTCTTGGCATTTATGGATGACTCCACAGCCAGACTAGCTATCTAAGGCACCTTAGGAATAAATTGCTTGACAGCATAGAAGCAAAATTATAGCTACTGTGTATGAATGTCTGTATAGTCATGCACAAGCATATATTTGTACATACATACATATCCATACCATGAAAGTGTTTATTTGCTGCATGTTAGTGCTAAATATATTGGCAAAATAATCACACGTTTTATGTTTATGGTCTTCTCTTTCAGAGATGGTAAAGAAAACAATATTATTATTTCTGTAAGCTTAAAAGAACAACATAAACAGTTTTTAGACTTGCTTAGCACATAATAGCTTTTCCCCTTTGGGAAGTATTGTACATTTCAACTTGATATTTTTTATCCAAATGAAAATGTTTTGCTTCAAATTTAAAATGTAATTCAATTTTTCATTTTTTGTCCATTCAAAAAGCATAAAAGATAACATTTTAAATGGAGAGTAAATGAAATTGTTCATTTCTAAAAAGTTCAGAAAATGGAGAGAGACGACAGTCAAGTAACCTTGGACTGGAAAACTGGTGGCACTGTGATCCTAAGAAAACCTAGAGATGAAGTAAGTTTATTTGGGCTTATTGCTGCTTGAAAGGGGATTGGAAGTGTAACTAAAGACACTTTGGTTGTTTAATTCTTCTGGAAACATGTTTTCTAACCTCCTTTATGACAAGAAGAGTGGAGGAGGAGGGAGGGATTGTATCAAGGCTTACCTCAACTTGGTTTCTCTTCCTATTGGAAATAACACACATTACTCCAAATTTGGCAAGCTGTTGAAATCAGGTGTACCCTTTTAAATTAAAAATCAATAAATAAATCTGAAAAAATGAAAATTAAACTTTTGAAATTAAAAGCTGAAAAATGAAAGTTATTGGAAAAATATTATTCTATAGAGAAAAAAGTCACTTTCAACTAAGCAATATTTTAAGTTTTCTCAACAAAATTCATGAACAGCTTTGAACTCAGTCATATTATCTTGTCATCCACAATTTCTTTCCCCAACCCCCCTCTTTACGCCCTTTTTTCTAGGTAAGTGTGCAGCATCTATATTCCACAAATCTTCTCAAAGGTGTTTTTTTTCTATCTCTTTACAGTGGGTGCATCTACATGTGAAATTAATGTGACACAATAAACCCTGGAGCCAATTGCTCACAGTTGCAGCATCTATGCATATGCCTGAGACAACAGCAAGTTGAGCTGAGAAGAAGCAGGCCTTTGGCTGGCTGAGCTAACCGTGTGCAATGTATGCCCGTAGTCATCATCTACATGTGCATTTTGGTGCTGTAAAGTACTCCACCATAGGATAGTATTGTTCCTGACAGTACTATCCTATGGTGAAGTTAATTAGTTTACTGTACCCTAATACAAGAGAAGTGGTGCTGGCTCCTACCCTGGGGGTCTTTAAGAGGAGGTTTGATACCTACCTAGCTGGGATCATTTGAGCCCAGTTTTTTTTTCCTGCCCAGGCAGGGGGTCGGACTTGAAGATCTACAAGGTCCCTTCCAACCCTACTTCTATGATTCTATGTTTCTATGAATACTGGCATACATGGAAACAGGAGCATTACTGCAAAGCAAATTAGTCTATTCCATGGTAAAGCACACATGTAGATGCACCCAGTACTTCCTTATTTTCTTCTAGATACTAATTTTCTATACTAATGTACATTGTGGATTTTTGTTATCACTACTATTCTCTGAGTATTTCATTAGTATTTTGGATTCATTTTTATTGAACTAGAAAATGTTGAGAGATATTTCTACCCAGGTCACTAGATAAAATCCTTGCCATAACCATGATTTGACATCTCCTGCATCTCCTGAAAAAAAATCCTTTTATTTACTTTAGTGTGCCAATGAAGAGGCCACTAGGATGTAATGCAGTAGATAGCTTGTGTGTCAGGTTGATGTGACTACCATCTACCAATTGTTAACACATGATGATGATGCCAGTCTTTTTCTTTCTTTTTTCCCCCTTGTTTTCTTTTTTTAATTTAGTGCAATACTCTTTTTTGGCATTATTTTATTTTCCATTTGTCTTTCCAGCAATTTACATTGCAAAGAAATGCTGAAGAAATATGTAGTCAGAAGACAGTCTCTTTTTATGAGATCCCAGTGTAAAACATTAGAAGTCCCCCAGGGAAACATGTCATGTGAATCCCTCCTTCCCTACCCACTGGCCAAAGCTACAAGAAGGATAATTGTAGAGGTCACCCTGGGTGCAATGTGATCGATGTCTTGTGTATCAGTCAAACCTTCCATTGGAGCATAAAATGGGGCTTTAAAATACAAACAAGTACAAGACCTGACTACATGCATAGTTTTGTTTCATTTTACCCCCCTACCTCATTTATCTAGTCCTGTTAATTATCTGAACTGTATAGACTTACACCATGAATAGGCATTACAATTGTGCTGGGAAAAAAGCCTTCATGCTATTCAAGGGCTTTCTTTAAGAAGAGGAGTGGTTCTTCCATAAGAAGTTAGAGTGCTACCTACCAGGAAGCTCTGCCTCCTTCTGATCTAACTTGAATGGCTATATGCTTCTCTTGGATGTGGAGGACACTTAATACCCCACAGTCCTCTGCTTTCCTTCCCTCCATCTCCAAGCCCACCTAGGGGAGAATTGTCAGGAAACCCTGGAGAGACTCTTCAAAAATGTCTCACCCTCCCACCAATCAGATAATTGGAGGATAGGGAAGGGAAGGATTCATTCTGCTGTAGTTGGAACCCTCCCAGAATGGGTTCTGGCTGTGGGAGAATGGTCCCTTCTTCTGCCAATCAGCTGATTAGTGGGATGGGAGGGGGCATTCTGGAAGGGCTTGAATCTTGTCAGGGTTGTCTGTGGCAGCTGTTGCTTTCCAGTAGCTGCCAACTCCCAGTTGACAGCTTGCCCCCTTCCCAGGCAGGTCAGAGGTCTATTAATGGACTCTGTAAGAGCAGAGGTAGCTCAGGGAGCAGCACCCAGGAGCAGCAGTCTTGCGCCCCCATGATGGAGAAGTCGCTTGAGTTGTTCTCCAGCCAGGGGTCTGAAATGCATGTCTTCTCCAGCTCCCAAACTTTTTTTAGTGGTAAGAATTTCAGAGACATTTTAAAACATCTATCCATGGCCTTGAGGAGTAACTTTTCAATATTAACACCCATTTGCTGTTACACTTTTGGCAATGATACTTAATTCACAGTTCTCAGGCATTGGTTCAGGACTTCATGTACAGCTCTAGCTCTGGCTTCTGCAGGTCTTCTTGCTTTTTGCCATGGGTATCAGACAGAAGGATGCCACTTACAGCAGTCAAGTCATTGTATCATGTAGACATGTCAATTTTGAGGGTATTTATTGTATTTTCTTGATGGTTTAAAAAGAAAACAAAAACAAACAAATAAAAAAACTACATAAGGAAATAGAAGAAGGAATTGTGGGATTTCCCTTTCCATCCTAGGTGTGAAAGTGAAAAGGAAAGAATCAGTTGTCTAACAAATAATCAGAACAGTCTTCAGTTTCAATGCAGTCAGTGCAATGTCTGAACAGCTTTGCAATTTTCCCTCAGGATGGAGCATAAATATGTGATGACTCAGTGTTTCAAGATGACACTGAATCTCAAATATTGACATAATATAATGAAACTAAGTATCTGGTAAGTCTGTCTTACTTTCTTCACTAACAAAGGACTCTTTCTCCTTCAGGACTATCTTTGCCATTTATAAATCTATTTAGGCAATTAGTTGTTTCTGCAGATTTATTTTACAGCACTAAGAGACCCTGAAAGGAGGAAAGGAGAGCACAAAACAATAATTGGCTCATAAAACTAAAATTCCACATGAACAAATAATTAAGCATAAGATTCTGACAAATTCAAATTCTTAGTTCACAAATATCATTTTAAAGAGTTTCTTCAGTTCTTGCTCATTTTGGCTTCTGTCCATAGATTCATAGATTGTAAGGCCAGAAGGGACCTTAGAAGATCATCAGGTTCAGCCCCCTGCACTAAGCAGGAAAGAGAACTAGGGGTCAGGTGATCCCAGTGATTTAAATGTCCAGTCTCCTCTTGAAGATTTCCAGGGTAGGTGATTGTACCACCTCTGTAGGGAGCTTATTCATAGGACTGTAGATGCTAGAGAAATAATAGGGCATCTAGTCCATAAGAACTTGAGAACTTTGGAAAACATTTGAATTAAAAAATACCAATTATATTAATCAGTAGGTGCCCACAGACTCCAACTCTAATTAGAGTGAAACAGTTAAGCCAAACTTGGCATAAAAAATATGGCATCACTTTTACCTAAAAATTTTGATAAAGCAGAAGGAATATGAACAGACTTTGTAAATATTATGATGTTTGATTGCTTTTGGTATTTAATTTCATTTGGACATTGCTTTTATCTTCCTCCTCAGAGATGAAGGGCAGATTTTTTTGAAGAACAACTTCTTATGGAAGATCTCCCCTTTTCATGTTGAGGGTCTAATCCTACTCCCATAGAAAGTAATATATATTTTATCATTTGATGGGATGTAATGGTCAGAAGCCCTGGGCCTTAAAATGCAGCTGGAATTATAAACTGGTGAATCTAACAAATTGGGTGAATTATGAACAGAATACTCCTTAGATTTGCGAAGAGTAAACATTTTACACAGTTGTAATATAAACTTCTTTGAGAGATTTGTGATGTCTTTAAATCATCAATATACCATGACATACATATATGAAAGGCTTGGGAGGTAAATAGACATACTTTCTTGAGGTATCAGTAAAGCTAACAGAATTTTAAGGTGATACATCCTTCATGTCCCATATCCAGACTTTGATTAAAAATTGAAAGAGATTTTCAAAGCTTCTAGACAAAACTCACAGAAATATGGTGACAAAAGAACTGTAATTTAAAAACATATTTTTCCTCTTTTAGCTTGTTTGCTTGTTAATTTGTTTTTTCTTGGAGTAAGTGTTATTTTGAACTCTAAAGCTCAAATTTTAAGTAGAGCCACTTTAAATATCAAAATCAAAATATGTTTTCAAATCTCAAGTAAACCACAAGTTTGAATTATTTGGAGGCCAAAAGTATGGCTTTAAGGTTGGGCTTCTGTTCCTATTTGAACATGTGAGGTATTTAAGTTTCAGATCAGATCAGCAAGAGAAAAAGCATAATTATAGGACAGAAGTAAACAAAATATAAAACAAACGAAGAAAAAGAAACAGGTTAAAACACATCAGTTCAGTTAAATGATGTAAGAAAAATGTCCCAATAAGATAAGGGTATCTTTCATCAAGTTAAAGGTTAGAAACTAACAATTAAATAGGCAACTGAAAAGGTACATAAAATAAAAGGAAAGAAAAGAATTATTTAAAGCATAGCCCAATAAAATCAGGGACAGCTTAAGTTTGTATTTGAGGTTACAAATGACAGCGAAATATACGATGGGCTTCCAACGGAGGTGGTGATCTTCCTTACCTTGGGGGTCTTTAAGAGGAGGGAGGAATAGGCTGCAATCAGACTTAGACAGGTTTACAGGGGTGGGAGACTGGGATGGGTTTCAACACTGACAAGTGCAAGGTGCTGCACCTGGGGAGGAAGAACCACTCGCATGATCAGGGGGCAGCAGGGCAGGCCCTATGAGGAGAGTGTCGCAGGGCACATAGGTACCCTGCACCTGACAGCAGAAACAGCACGGGAGAGAGGCCTAGCAGCAGGGGGGAGGAAGGGAGGGGAAGCCCAGCTGCCAGTTACCAGGGCAGCCAGAGTCACAGGTGCTGGTTGCTAGGACAACCACTGGGGAGTCAGCTAATAAGAAGGGGCAGGGCCTGGCACATATAAATCCCAGGAGTGAAGCCAGGAGGGCAGTTCCCTGCTGGTGGCCAAGGGAGAAGGAGCTCGGCTGGTGCAGACAGACGGGAAAAGCGTGACTGTGTGATCAGCCCCTGAGAGCTGCTATGGGTTGGAGTATTCCCCGGTAGGGATTGAATGTTGTTTTGGCTGGACAGTTTAGGCTTTTTTATGTTATAGCCCAGGGGCTTTGTGTTTGGTGTTCAGTGTTTAACTAGAGGACCAGGTGAGGCTATTAGGGGTTGGAGGAGGCCTCATAGGGACTCAAAGGTAGCATGGGAATGCTGACACTGGAGAGAGTGCAGCACTTTGGGTGCACTGACCCTAGCCCCAGAGCAAGGAGACAGCATGAGAAGCCCCAGAGCGAGGGGCCAGAGAGCAAGGGGGTGGCGAGAAGCACCGGGTCGAGGGGGTGGCGAGAAGCCCTGGGGCAAGGGGGCGGCGAGAAGCCTCACCAAAAGGGGGGC
>NW_017729008.1:4403321-4404413 GCF_001723915.1 Gavialis gangeticus | reverse complement strand
CTTATTTGGTGTTGCAGACTAGCTGACCTCACCTATGTAGGTAACGCTGTGATAACGAAAGTAATGGTATGGCAGCATTTGTTTTATCCTTTTGTGATGGTTGCAGGGAAGAAAGGCGGGGCTCGCCATCTTGGTGCCTCGCGCATCGATGCCACCATTATAGTGTGCGTGTGACATTAATTAATCAATTAAGATCAAGGTGTGGTAGGAGAGTAAGCAGGTGGTTGGCCCATAACAGGAGGGTGGAGTCACCAATAGAAAGACTCCAGCAGAGATACTCCTGTCACAGAGAGACTAAGAGAATTATCTTGGCGCATGTCCACGAGGGGCCAGAGGGGAGATTATGCTTAGGGGCAACCAACACGGGTTCATTAGAGGCTGGTCCTGTCAGACCAACCTGGTGGCCTTCTACGACCAGGTCACCAAATGCTTAGATGCAGGGGTAGCAGTGGACATAGTCTTTCTGGACCTTAGGAAGGCCTTTGACACTGTCGTTCACCCCATTCTCATTAAAAAACTGGGGCACCGTGGTATCGAAACCTACACAGTCAAATGGTTGCTAACTGGCTGGAGGGCCTCACCCAGAGAGTGGTAGTGGAGGGATGTGAGCTGTGGGGTTCCACAGGGCTTGGTCCTCGGACCCGCACTGTTCAACATCTTCATCAGTGACTTGGACGAGGGGATAAAAAGCACCGTGTTCAAATTGTCTGATGACACTAAGATGTGGGGGGATGTGGGCATGCTAGATGGGAGGAGTAGGCTGCAATCAGACCTAGACAGGTTAAAGGGGTGGGCGGAGGAGAACAGGATGAGTTTCAACACTGACAAGTGTAAGGTGATGCACCTGGGGAGGAAGAACCAGCAGCATACCTACAAGCTGGGGAACTCCCTTCTCGTCTGTGCAGAGGCAGGAAAAGATCTTGGAGCCATCATTAATGCCAAGATGAATATGGGCTGGCAGTGTGGGGATACCTCAAGATGCATCTCGAGCAGATCCAAGGAGGTGATCCTCTCCTTCTATGAGATACTAGTCAGGCCGCAGTTGTAGTACTGCGTCCAGTTCTGGGTGCTGCACTTCAGGAGGGATGTGGA
>NW_017729008.1:4397185-4398321 GCF_001723915.1 Gavialis gangeticus | reverse complement strand
TGGGCACCACACTTCAGGAGGGATGTGGACAACATAGAGAGGGTCCAGAGGAGGGCCACTCTCATGATCAGGGGGCAGCAGGGCAGGCCCTACAAGGAGAGGCTAAGGGACCAGCAGGCATTGGGGGAGTCCCTGTTCCCCTGAGCGCTACCAGGTTTGACTAGAAATAACGGTCACAAGCTGGCAGAGGGTAGATTCAAACAGACATCAGGAGGCGCTACTTCACTGTCAGGGTGGCTAGGATCTGGATCCAACTTCCAAGAGAAGTGGTGCTGTCTCCTACCCTGGGGGTCTTTAAGAAGAGGCTATACAGATGCCCTGGTGGGGTCATTTGACCCCAGTAATTTTTCCTGCCATGGAAGAAGGTTGGACTTGGTGATCTGCTCAGGCCTTTTTAATAATAAATTTTGTAATTTTCAGCTGTGTAGATAGATATTTTTTGACAGCAAAGGTGTAAAGACTAGGGGTGCTTCCATTGTGGGTGGAAGCACCTAAAGATCAACAAAAGAAATTAAAAAAAAAAACCAGAAAACCACCTTGTATCTTAGCTCTCCCTTTCCTAGGGTTCCACAGTTTGTTAGGCTGGCTGGAAGAGGAACTCTGTCCTTTTAACTCCTTTCCACTCTGCTCCTCAGCCTCTCCCTGGCAGCATCTCCTCTCCACTACTTGTAACTCTCTCATTGACCTGCAGCATCTCAGGGCTTGCCTCTCCTGCTGTGCCCTTGTGTTCTGTCTGGCCATGGCTTCCTCTGCCCCAAAATGGGTCATCGTCAGTCACAGCCTTTCCAGATTCCACAGCATCATTTCCTTTGGAGCTTCTACAACAGGATTGGGCAAAATACAGTCTGCGGGCACAATCCAGCCTACTAATTAATAGTTTCTCCCCCTCAGCTGTCCATGTGGAGCTCGGGCTGTGTTGGTGCAATGTGACAGGTGCAGGGCAGGTATGGGCGGAAGCATGGCTTAGGCTGCCCTGAGAAGGAGTGGGCAGAGCTTGGCCCCATGTGGAGGGGGTGGACCACACCTGCACCACTCAGAAGAGCTCTGCTGCATTTCCCCCCCACTTCCATCCCTTCCTTTCCTCCACCCCTGGCCAGGTCCAAGGACCTAGAATGGAGGCAGCCCCTCCCCCCCCC
>NW_017729008.1:4393543-4396611 GCF_001723915.1 Gavialis gangeticus | reverse complement strand
AATAAAATTAAAATGTTACTGTAGATGTTTAATTTTTAGTATATGATTTTTTTAAATCTAAAATGTATTAAAATAATATCTTCTGAAAGATTTTATGTATGCAGTCCTGGACAGATTACCAAAACTCATTAACTGGCCCTCTAGTTGAAATAGTTGCCCAGCCCTACTCTACAAATGCAACACCTGGAGCTTTCCTATCCATCACTGGCCCCTGGACCTCACCGGCTGCGTTTGGTTAGCCCTGACTCTCTTCTCCCCCATGGCTTTCAGCCTCTCCTTAAATCTCTGCAGGATGCTATCACCCCCCTCCAGTAGTGCCACATTGCCTATTTATCAAATCACCCATTAATTCTGTCCCCAGCCCCTCCTAAAGAGGAAGAGTCCCTGGCAATTTTCTTTCTGTTCTCTGAAGAGACCTCTTTGTTTCCTTCTTTGTCTACTAACAGGGTTAGGGTTCCCTGTTACAGAGCTGTAGTATAGATACCTACCCCTATAATATTTCATTAATAAATATAATTATCATAAGCTTTTGTGTAGCCTAATTACTAACATCAACCAGATTGCTCTACTGTTGTAACCTGCATAGTAATTGTCCTTAATAGTTCCATTATTGTTTTATAACCTAAGTGTATTTTTAGCAAACAAGAACTATGCCTTGTGGTAGCTGTGGTTGCAGTGGGGCACATTCTATAGAAAACTGGAAATAAGAAGATAAGTAGGAGTACTTGTGCATTCCCTCCTACATTTATACTGCCTATACAATTACCAATAATATACTCCAACCGTCAATAAGGCTTTTACCTTAAAAAGCAAAAAAGCAATATATATCCCATCATAATCAAACTTACTCCCAAGTACAAAACCTTGGCTGTGACCATGTATATCAGTATGTTTGATCACCCCATGTTTCCATGTCTTTAGGATGTTATTCTACTTAACACTGAAGAGATTGCTGTTAAGATTTATTTTCAGTGAAAAATCACCAGAATGGGTGTTCTTAAACTCTCATTATTTTCTTTAATATATTTATTCATTTTCCATCAGGCCACCACAAAGCAAAATAGGATTTAGCATGTATACCCTTTCCCCCCTGCTCATTAGTTTGCGTTTTTGCCATTTCAGTGAGCTTTTCATAAAACAAGGGCTTAAATTTCTGCTTAAAACTGAACTTTGTAACCCTAATGTAACGACAGTGCATCTACAACTGGAACATAAAACACAATAAATAACTGGATGCAATATGTGGAATAAACATTCCATCCAACACAAGGGCACTTCACCACAGTCAAGTCTTTATTGTAGAATATTAATAAGAACACCCACTGGCATAGAGGCCCTAAATGTGGAACAGTATAGTTGAATAAAGCTAATTAGTGTTTATACAAAGTGTAGTAGGTTTAAGGATGAAGCCTAGGGCAGTAATTGTGACAAACAAATATGCTTTCTGGGCTGGTTTCAATATATTTGAGAAATATCTGGACAAGAAAAAAAAAACAGGATTAGAGGATTTTAAAAGGCTGCTCTTAAATAAATATGTAGTTTCTAATCACTAGTTTAGAAAAGCATTTTTCCCCTGCACCATCATTAGATTTAGAATTTGTTCAGTTTAAAGTCTATGCTTACTTCTCTCAAGCATATAATTCGTTTCCACATTTATTTTTTTTTAAATGTGCTTTACAAGTTTTATATTGATTACATGCTCATTTTTGAATGTGTTACCAATGTTGGGTCCAATGTAATTATTGTTCTAAATAGGCAGAGCGTAAATGTTATACATTACTTGCATCAGTAGTTACAGAACAGTACAAATGTTCCCTTTTCTGTTTATCCAAGCCCTCATTCTTTAAAGAATTTTCATCTTAGTCTGTTTTGTATTTTCCAGTTGGATGGAGGGAACTGCAGGTAAGAGTCTCTCATTAGAAGCATGTCTGATTTAATTAATCTTTAATTATTGTGCAAAACAAATGAAAGGATAGCTTCGATCAGCAAATTCATTTGCAACATTTATCAACCTGCTGATCTTTATCACCCACCCAGATGACAGTAAATCAAACACATGCCCCTTTTCAATTCATGGAGCAAATGATTAAAGTGTCCATAAGAGTCCCTATCCTAACTAAATCTAATTGTGTGTGAATAATCAGTTCAGTTTTGTGATGAATGTGCCATCATGGGATCTAGACACTTTATGGGAATAACCAAATCATATTTTAATGAATACTAAAAAAAATACCCTGTGCAGTCTGAGACCCATGGATTTGGCCAGTATTTCCCTATTTTTGGTTTTTTACAGCTATACTAAAACATATTTTAACTTAATATAAATTTTAACAGTAGGGATAAAAGTATTTATGTATGTTTATGCTATTACTTGGTCCAAAGATCACCCTAAGATCTAGAAATGTTACAGGACAATATAATATCATCTTCACGAATCCTAAAACATGAAAGTATGTATTAATAATAATCAAAGAAAACTGTTTCTAATGTGTGGTCCAACATTAACATTTACTGCTGTCTTACTCCCTCATTCACTAAATTTACTTATTGTCCCTCCACAATTCCACACATAGAAAGGGAGAAAAGACTGGACTCAAATGAGTCCAGCCAGGTAGTCATCAAGCCTCTTCTTAAAGATCCCCACGGTAGGAGCCAGCACCACTTCCCTAGGAAGTTGGTTCCAGCTCCTAGCCGCCCTAACTGTGAAGTAACTCTTGCTGATGTCTAATCTAAATCTACTCTCTAATAATTTGTGTCCATTGTTCCTTGTTATGCCAGGGGGCGCTAGGGGAAACAGCTTCTCCCCTAAACCCTTCTGGTCCCCCTTAGTGAGTTTATAGACAGTCACCAGGTCCCCCCTCAGCCTTCTCTTGTGAAGGCTGAACAGGTTCAGGTCCCGCAGTCTTTCAGTGTAGGGTCTGCCCTGTAGTCCCCAGATCATGCGGGTGGCCCTCCTCTGGACCCTTTCAATGTTGTCCACATCCCTCCTGAAATGGGGCGCACAGAACTGGACGCAGTACTCCAGCTGTGGCCTGACCAGCATCGCATAGAGGGGGAGGATCACCCCC
>NW_017729008.1:4368945-4393146 GCF_001723915.1 Gavialis gangeticus | reverse complement strand
CCCATTCTATAAGTGTGCTGCTGGTTTCTACTGCCTAAGTGCAGCACCCTGCACTTGTCAGTATTGTAACGCATCCTGTTTATGTCAGCCCACTCCTGTAACCTATCCAGGTCTTGTTGCAGTCTTTCCCTCCCTACTAGCGTGCTCACCTCACCCCAAATTTTGGTATCATCAGCGAATTTAAACAGGTTGCATTTCACCCTGTCGTCCAAATCGCTGATGAAGAAATTGAACAGTGCAGGCCCCAGGACCGAGCCCTGGGGGACTCTGCTGCCCACTTCCCCCCAGGTCGAATATGACCTGTCCACCACCACACTCTGAGTACAACCCACCACCCTAAACCATAAACTTAAGGGGTTTTAATGCCAGAGCCCAGCGAGTAATATGGGCATTTTCACTTTTTTTCCTGGTTAGCCATTGAACTGGGGCATGATCTGTCACCACCAGGAATTCCCATTCCATCAGGTAATACTTAAAATATTCTATTGCCCAGCGTATCACCAGGCACTCCCTTTTGATCATGGCATACCTGCTCTTGGCGTGGCTGAGTTTACGGCTGGCAAAGGCCATCGGGCGCTCATCTTCCCCACAGCTTTGCAGTAACACAGCCCCTAGGGCATTACCTGATGAACCACCAGTAATAATTGATGAGCCCCCAAAAGGAGCAGAGCTGTTTATGGTTGTGTGGTTCCTGGAATTGCCGTATGGCCTCTACCTTGTGTCCTGGGGGGCAGATGGTTCCCCATCCTACCCGAAACCCTAGGTACACCATCTCTAGCCCCACTAGTTGGCATTTCTGTGGACTGGCAGTCAAACCCACCACTCAAAATTCTCTCAGGACTGCCCTTAGGGCCTTGAGGTGTTGTTGCCAATCAGGAGTGAAGATGATGATGTCATCTGTAAAGGCTGCCATATACGACATGTGTAGCACAAGTAGGGTGTCCATAAGCCTCTGAAAGGTGGCCTCTGTGCCACTCAGCCCAAAGGCCATCCATACAAATTTGAAAAAGCCCCAAGGGGTCCCAAAAGTGGTCTTGGTGCTATCTATGGGTCACATTGGGATTTGCCAGTACCCTTTGGCTACGTTGAGGGTAGATATGTACCAGGCTTCCCTGATTCTCTCAATGAGGTGGGCAATGTGCAGCATGAGGAAGGTGTCAAAGGTCATTAAAGCATTTAACTTTCTGAAGTCTATGCACAAGCAGAGTGACCCATCTGGTTTGACCACTGGTACAATGGGGCTATACCAAGGGCTTGAGATGGTTGGATAATTCCCTGTTTTTGCATGTTTTCAATCTCCTGTTCTACCTCCTGCTGCCATCATTGGGGTATCGGCTTCCACCTTTCCCTGACTAGCACCCCGGGCGGTGTTCTGATCTCGTGCTCAATTCCCCACACTTGCCCCAGGGTTTCCTGGAACACTTCTCAAAAGGCCTCTATTAGTTTCAACAATTCCTGTCGTTGCTTGGTATCCAGACCTTCTCCTAACCACACTGAATCCTTCAATATGGATTCGCCTAATTCTAGGCAGAGAGGTCTCAGTTCTTTCACCGCCTCTTCTTCCTGCACTAGCCAGCCCTGTGGGGTCTTCCACTCCTTAAGAAGGTTTACATGATACATTTGACACTTGCAGCACTGTCCCAGTCTGAGAACTTCATAATCCACCTACTTGACACATGACTCTAAATGGGCCTTGCCACATTGAAAGGTGTTTGCTCGCTGATGCAGGAAGTGAGACCAAAACCATATCCCTTGGATGGAATGTTCAGGTTTTTGTCTTTCTATTATACTCTGGGCCTCCTGTTGTTCTTGTGCAGCTCTCAGGTTTCGGCAAGCGATCCACTGCGCCTTGTTGATTCAGTTCTGTACTTCCTGTCGGTATCTCTCCGCTGATGTTCCTATCTCACCAGTTGCTCCCACTCCTCCCGGACAATCTGTAACAGCCCCCTAGGGCTTTGGCCGTATACTAGCTGGAACAGGGAGTACAGCATTGACTATTGGGAGGTGTCCCTTAGGGCAAACAGTAACGGCGTTAATATGATATCCCATCTTTGGGGGTCTTCCTGTGAACACCACCTGAGAAACCTCTTGTCCAATCAAGAGGTTGCTCAGGCGGTGTTTGCAGGAAGTCTTTTGACTAAGCCGTTCATCTGAGGATGGTAAAACAACGTTTTTAAGTGGGTGATGCCGAGGGTATTGCAAAGAGCTTTCATCACCCCTGATATGTAACTTGTCCCCTGGTTGGTATCTCACATGGTATGCCTACCCTAGCTATCCATTTTAGTAGCTCCTCCATTACACAATTTGCCATAATGGCTCTGAGTGAGACTGCCTCCAGGAACCTTGTGGCGTAGTCCACTAAGACAAATACATATTGGTAGCCACTGTACAATTTTGGAAGGGCACCCACTACGTCAAACACGACTCGGAAGAAAGGCATCTCTATTATTGGCATCGAGCACAATGCTGCCCTCTGTAGTCTCCACTCCTGGGCCCTCTGGCATGCTGGGCAAGCTGATCCCCACCTTTCCACATCTTCCTGCAGATGTGGCCAAAAGAATTCTTGATCTAGCCTTGCCCGGGTCTTGGTATGTCCTAAATGACCCCCTAGTGGGAAGTCATGGGCCAATCTCCAAATGGAGTGGTGAAGCAAAGGCAGGACCACTAACTGCTGCCTTTCCATTGTGCCCTCCTCACCCCGCTGGACCTGATATAGCAGCCCCCCAATTACCTCAAAGCTGGAGTGACTCCAGGATGTTCCCTCCGGGGTCCTCTGTCCAGAGCCATTTGAGTTCTGGATCTTCTTGTTGAGCCTGCTGAAACTGCATTGCACTGGCCACCTAGGTTGATA
The DNA here is from genome assembly GCF_001723915.1 of Gavialis gangeticus. NCBI lineage: Eukaryota > Metazoa > Chordata > Crocodylia > Gavialidae > Gavialis > Gavialis gangeticus. The sequence goes on along the minus strand of NW_017729008.1, from coordinate 4,390,295 downwards.
CTGCCTTGAGTCGCTTCCCTCTGGTGAGGTGGGCTTTCGCCAGCCCAACCCTCGCCACTTCTGAGTCGCTTCCTCTTCTCCTCAGTTGCTTGTACCCACTCCAGTACCATGTAGAATGGCTCCCATTCTCACGAGGATCATCTCACATGCCAGGGCTGAAGCCAGTCTAACCCCCAGTTCCCCATGGAACTCCATCACCTTCAAGGGAAGGTAGCAGCTCCAGAAATGCATCTCGCTGCCCAATATACAAGTCATCATCAAGGGTCTGGCTTTACCCAGGTCCGTGACCCCACTCAGAGTAGGGACTGGGATCATCCCATGTCTAGGACTGCCCTTACCGCCTTATCCCCAATCCAGGCTGTCATGACAGGGCGGTCCCATCCTCCCTCATGTGCAACATACCTAAAGCTACAGTCCATGGGCTCCCCTTTCTCTGCCTCTTTTTCCTGCTCACGGGGTAGAGTGGACGTAGTCAGCCCGCGGGCCATCTCACTCAGGCCCAGACCACATTCCCTAGCAATATGCCTGGTTTGTCTGCAATGGTAGAAAATGACACAGCTCAATGTCCCCTTCCATGGACCCATCCGCCTTTCTTCTTCTCTGGCCATGCTCCCCATTAGGGCCCGGGAACCTCATCCATGTCCATGCTGATTTTCTGAGCTGGCGAAGGCGTTGGCCAGATGGAGGGTCTCCTCACTGGTCCGGGGTTGGTGTCTCTGCACCCACACCTGGGTGTCTTCCTCCAGGTCCCAAAGGAATCGCTCCAATAAGACCTGGTCAATGACCCCCTCCCAGTTGAACCAACCTGCTGGTAGCCATTTATTAGCACGTCCCGCAGGTATTGCAGCAAACCACGGGGCCACTTGGCTTCCTTCGGCTTTCATGCTCTGAATACCTGTCTGTAGCTCTCTGAGGAAATATCAAGTCTGTAGAGGATCACTGCCTTCACAGTCTCATAATCCCGGGTGTCCTCCCTTGAAAGGGCCCAATAAGTGGCTTGGGCTTGGGTGCCTAACTGGTAGGCCCACTGACTGCAATCCAACCCTGTCTGGAGGGTGGTCCTCTCAAATGCCTCTATAAGTGCCTCGGGATTGTCCTCCTGTGTCATACGCAGAATCTTAAATAGGGCAGCATTACGCTGCATCCATTCCTTCTGGTGTGCCCCCTATAGCTACTGTACCTCCAATACCTGCCCTATAGCCTGGATGGCCTGCGTGAGTAGCTCTGCATGGGCTATCGCTGACAGCTGCATATCTGCTTGACCCGGGTCGGGATTTCTATCCCATTAATGCTGACTTTCCCAGTAAAGGACTTCCCAGCCAATGCACCACTGTGGAAGTGCCAAAGGTGAGACTTTGGTCAGGAGCCGTACTATTTGTCTGGTACGGGGTCCCTCCCCTCAACTCACCAGCCATGACTTGGTGTTACTGAATGAAAGCGAGTGGTTCAGTGGAGATCTTCTTCCTGGGAGACCCCAGGGATAGTAATACTCACTGTCTTGATGTGATGTTCCGCAGGGCTCCGCCTCCCCTACACCCCATCAACTCGCCAGCCGAATAGGTGCCACCTGCGTAGTTTGGCCATGCCTTGTCGACCCCTTTTGCAAGGGGGACCAGCATTGGTGTGGGTTCTGGTGGGCTACCCAGTTGGCACAACAGCTAGCATCTCTGCCTCATATGCTAACGGGCTAGGCTTCCATTGACTGGCATCCTCCTTGCCGTCTCTTGGCAGGATGCCTCTAAACTTCTTTATCAAGTAGACTGCTGGAAAGCAGTGGCATGGAGAGGTGGTGGAACTGCCTCCTCCCTCCCAGCCTTCTACAGGGGCTCAGCTTTCCCTGGCTCAGGATGTCAGCATTGAGCCAGCTGCAGCACGCCTGCCCACCACAGGAGCCTCATCACACCGGGTGTGCTCCACGCCAGCGTGCTCCCTCTCCACTTCCCAGTTGGGTGCTAGTGGGGCTTTTAAATCTTCCTGCAGCGGCTGCTCTGGCCGCCACAATTGGCTCTGCTGTTCCCCACCTGGGGAACAGCTGATTAAACAGACAGTGTAATGCTGGCTCACATAGCCATGGCCACAGCTTCATCTCTGGCTCTGGCTGAGCCCCCAGAGGTAAGTTTCCCCAGCGAGGGTGCTGCTTGTGCAGCTTGGGGCCCACGGGGATTGCCCCCTCTCCTTCAGGAGCCTGTGGGGGCATCTCGCCGCCACAGGCCTGCATTTGTAGAAAACATATTAGGCAAGCTGGGGCAGAAACTGAACTAAAGCTAGCTACAAGAATCAAGGACAACAATAAGTTCTTCTTTAGCTATATAGGGAGTAAAAGAAAAACTAATGGGAATGTGGGGGTGCTGCTCAATGCCTCTGGATACCTGGTCACTACCACTCAGGAAAAAACAGAATTCCTAAATGACTACTTTGCCTCCGTCTTTCACAAGACTAAGGGGAACAACATGCCAGGTGTGGCACAGAATGAGCAGGGTGGGGTTGACACCATTCCCACCATTGCCATAGAACTGGTGTATCAGTTAAAGAAATTAGACATACATAAATCATCAAGACTGGATTAACTCCACCCAAGAGTGCTGCAAGAGTTGGCCAAAGTTCTTGCAGAGCCCCTGGCAAAGGTCTTTCAAAAATCATGGGAGAAATCCCAGAGGACTGGAAGAGGGCCATTGTTGTGCCCATCTTCAACAAGGGGAAGCGTGAAGACCTGGGAAATTACAGGCCAATTAGCATAACTTCTATTCCAGGGAAATCCTAGAAACATACATCAAAGAGGCTGTATGTGAGACTTGCAGAAGGCATGATACTGAATAACAAACAGCATGGCTTTGTAGGACTTGTCTGACCAACCTCATTTATTTCTATGACCAGGTGACTTGTCAATTGGACAAGCGAAAAGTGGTTGATATCATATCTCTTGACTTTCAGAAAGCCTTTGACCTGGTATCCCATAAGGTACTGATCAGAAAACTGGAAGATATCAGGCTCAACTGCAGGACCATCAAGTGGATGTGAAACTGGTTGCAGGGTAGGACTCAGAGAGTAAAAATGAATGGACCAGTGTCATCCTGGAAAGATGTGGGCAGCAGTGTAACACAGGGGTCAGTACTTGGCCCAGTGCTGTTCAATATTTTCATCAACAACCTGAATGAGGGGGTGAAAAGCCCATTGGCCAAGTTCACAGACAACTCCAAGATATGGGGTTGTGCAGACACACCTGCAGACAGGCTGCAGATAAAAGCAGACCTAGGCAGGTTTGGCATGTTGGGCAGAATGGAACCAGATGAGGTTCAACATAGAGAAATGCAAAGTGCTGCATTTGGGAAGGAAGAACCCCCAGCACACCCACAGGCTGGGCATTGCTAACCTGACCAGCGCTACAATGAAAGGGATTTGTGGGTAACAATAGACCCCAGCATGAATATGAGCTGGCAATGTGATGCACTAGCCACTAGGGCCAATAAAACTCTGGCATGCATCAAGCGATGCATCTCCAGTAAATCCAAAAAGTGATTCTCCTGCTTTACTCAACATTGGTGTGGCTGCAGCTGGAGTACTGCACCCAGTTCTTGGCACTGCACTTCAACAAGGACGTGCTAAAGTTCGAGAGGGTCTAGAGGAGGGCCACTTGTATGATCAGGGACTTGCATGGAAAGCCATATGAGGAGAGGCTGAGGGATCTTGGTCTCTTCAGCCTAAAGAAAAGAAGGCTGAGAGGGAACCTGATTGCAGCTTACTGCTATATCAGAGGTGTACATCAGGGGCTCGGTGAACAACTATTCACCAGGGTGCCCTGGGGGAAAACTAGAAACAACAGCTACAAACTCCTGGAAGATAGTTTCAGGCTGAACATTAGGAAAAACTTTACAACTAGGATGTCCAGACTATGGAACAAGCTCCCCCCAGAGGTGGGGCAATCATCTACCCTAGAGGTCTTCAAAAGAAGACTGGAAGGTCACCTGGCTGGGGTCGTCTGACCCTAGATGTCTTTCCTGCAGGTACCTGGACCTGCTGATCTTTCGGGGTCCCTTGCAGCCCTATGATTCTATAATTCTATCCAGGCATATGAATGAGCCACACACACCATGTGGGGACAGAGCACCCGCTGCAGGAGCCAGTTGCCTAGCTACGGATGAAACATCAGGAAGCCTTTCTAGATCTCTACTCACCATGAAGCATGAGTTCTTGGGTAAGCGGTTTCTCACCGGAGGGGGGTGGAACACAATAGATAGCCCCATCAGAGGGGGTTTAGGCTAGAGAGAGACTTCTCTAGAGAAGGTGGGTATTTGGGAATATCACACCTTACATTTTGGAGTGTTTATTGCTTCTTGTGTTTTCTATTCTAGAGAGTTTATTAACTGTTTAATGTGCTTTAAATTTTGCAGGTGCTTACCTATCAATTGCTGGGACATACCCTCTGAGGATCCGTGGGCAAGGTTTGTCTCATGACCTTGGGGACTGCTATACTTACCTGTTCTGTTATTTGTTGACTTGAATGTATTATATGTAAATAGTTATCTTTATCACCTATCCAGTTAATTCTATCCCCTCCCCTTTTATTTTGTGTCTGAATAAACCATGTATATAGTTAAGATATTATGTCCTGGTCTTCCTCTATACAGACACCAGAGAAGTGGAAGCTGCGAGCAAGCTGCAGTTTCCATCTTCAGCACATATGCCCTGCTGACCATCCCCTTCTATTTGAAAGGGGGTTACACACTCTGGTACACCAAGGTTACACATGTATTTTCTCAGTCCCTGACTCACAGTAGGCAACCATGATAATATAGTTTTTGAATTTTCATATAATGATAACAAGTGCTTTTCTATTGCTAGCGTTCTCCTGGTGATGACTGTACCATGCTTCACTTCTTGTCTGTTTCTTAGCTCTATCAACCATTTCCCTTCTATGCTCTATGTTCCATTTCCCTTCCCTGATCTATGTTGTAGATCCATTAGGCCACTCTGAAGTTGGGCAGCCCTGGATTAGCATATTCCAATGATAAGTGTAAGTCTTGTTGTCTTCTTTCACTCTTTATATAAGAAGCATCACTGCTAAATGCAAAATCATCATCAGCCCAAACCAAAATCTTGAAACTCCATTTCCCACATCAGCTTTAATTGTCACTTGATTTCTAAGTGAAAAAGTTAAGTTTTGGGGGGTTTTTTATATGACACAATATCTCTTCTGGCTCCAACACATCCTGGTGCTGCATATAAAACGTCACCGATATAACAGCACTATGCATTCTCTTTTGCATTCATGATATCACATCTGAACCCAAAGTTACTGTCTTGACCATTCCTTTGCTGCAATATTTATGAATGAACTCCGCTCTTACCTTATTTTTAGAAATCCTTTCCTTATCATTTCCTCATGCTTATGTGGGGAAATTTGTCCAAAAGCCGGTGGAAGGCAAACACAGGTTAGTTTAAACTCACAGTTTAAACCATTTGAAGTTTATCCATCTCTGAACTTAATGAAATAAAGCTATACTAACCAGATAGAAAAGTCATTCTTATGTCACAACTTATTTCATTACTTAAGCCTTCTGTGCACATAGGAGAGAAGATTACATTATATGGCAGTATGCTACTAGCAAAGAAACCACTTTCCTTCACTTTATCTTACAAAATAATTGCTATAGATCTTTCTTTGCATTTAGTTATAGCAACACTTAGCTAAAAATCTAAGAATTTCAGTGAGGGTCTTTTAATAATATTCACTATTTCAATTATTTTTAATGTACAAAATGCCTGAAATGACTAAATACACAAAAATGGTAGATCAGAAACAAAATAGTATCAGACATAATAGAATTATATTCTGATCTACAATGAGTTAACTGTCTAAGCAAAAAAAAAAATTATTATTATGCAGACATTATAGACCTTTATAGAATCCTTTTAGCTTGCAGTCTAGTACCTGTGGTAGGCTTTCAGGGGTGGTAACTTTAAGTTAGCCCATGTTATCATATGTGAGGCTAAGGAAAGTCATGTTAAAGGACCGTGTCATGAGTGAAAGAAACTTCTTGAAATGACTAACTAGTTTTAGGATATCAAATCTTGTTTCAGGGTTTAGGTCAGGGTGGTCTAGCTGACCAACAGGATGATAAAAGAACATTTCCTTTCTAACTGTATTTATCAAAGTTTCTCTTAAGTAATATTGTAATCCTTTGTTTGAGGTGAGGGATAACGATGGAATCAGTGTTCTTATATATGTTCCTCTAGTATCTTTGCTAAGGTTCCTTGTCCACAGACATAATGAAATCCAATGCCTCTTAAAACTTCTAATATAAATAAAACAAGGCAAAAACATTTTTAAAATTTTATTACTGGAAACACAAGTGCTAAGTAATTTCTGAGCCTCTTGATTTGGGTAAGATCTCCCTAGCAGGCTGGCTACCCATTAGTAATGCTTAAGATTTTAAGGTGTACATATAAGATGTTAGACTGCTTATGTCTGCTTGGATCATAATATATATATTGTCATTCTTTATTTGCTAGCAATATTCACAATTGGAAATTCTAATAAAATTTGCTTCTACATTTAGTGCACGGGAGGATTCATTTTGCATGCAAAAAGGACTGTCAAAAGAATGACTCAGACCCCCAGAGCTACTCAAGGGGCCAACAACGTATAGAATCAGAATTCTCCACCAATAGGAATGTTCCATCTCCATTAAAAATGTGAGAACTAGGTGAATGTGAGAATGCAGAACTGTAAAGTGCAAAGTATTATTTTTATTTTTTTTAATCCATTATGTAGTATCTGTGTGAATGATATCTTTATCAGTAGTATACCTGTATTAACTATCACCTTCTATCTATGGTGATGATAGGTTTAGGTGAAATGTACACTCATCTGAAAAAGATTCTGTACCTGTCACTGAATGTACACCCATAAAATAGCTGACAGTATCCCTTGAAATAATGTATGTTGGTATTGCTCAGCTAAAGGGCTATGCTGTTTGAACCCACTCGGTATTAGGCTCCACACATTTAAAGTGGCTCCAGACAACAGCATTGTTGGCCCATGGAAAATATGTTTCATAAAAAAATATATAGAAATAAAAAAGATATTGTGCCTTTGGGTATTCCTAGCTGATCTAAACAGATGCTGCTTTAAGTTCAAGTAATGAAACATTTATTCCCTACTTACTGAAAAAAAAATATTCATTCACTTCATCATGATTCAGAGTTTGAGCCATGTGTAAATATAGACATGTCTTTTCTTTAAAAGTAAAGCCTTCCAGCTTTTCATTATTGAAGTATTTAATGGGGCAGTTTGCCTAGCTTTTTTAACATCATAGAAGGTGATATCATTAAATTATTAAGCAAGGTGTTTAATAATGCAAGACTTCACTTTTCTAACTGAAAAAGCAGATGTTCTGTTGGAAAACATATTGTTTTCAGCAGAGCAACAGATTACCAATTTTTGTTAATCCCTGTACAGTAATGAAGCAGCAAAGCTTGTATTTTTTTTCTACTAAACTTCAAGAATCATCTTCAGAGGTTTTACAAGATGGAAATGAGCTAGTCACTTTTGACTATTGTTTTCAAATTCATAAAATACATAGTTGTTATACATGGGGATTAGCATGGGGATACATCTGTTAAATATGGGGATGAGTTGGAAGCTAATTACTGGCCATTTCTCAGGAATTAAAATAAGGCCTCTGCAAGCCCAGGTTTACAGGGCTTTGTCTAGACTGACAGGAAACAAACTGAGTATCCAAACAAATGACTATCCAAATAAATGAGTATCCAAACAAAAAACAACTACCCAAACAAAATGGTTACTTTTCCCCTTTTGCGGTTAGAGGAGGGTGACCAGAATACATCACCTAACATGACAGGCTGGTGGGCCTCCTGTGCATATAGAAGAGGAGATACACATTCCTCTACTTTGGGATCCCTTCTGCCTCTCAAATACTAAGGGAGTTAGGGGCTGTCTTTGGCTGGTTGTGACCATTGTCTTAGTTACTTTCTTATCATGGAGAAAGAAGATTTTCTTTAGCAGCAGATTAGCCAGGAGCTTTGATCTAAGTCATCATAACTGAGCAAACAGGTGGTAGGTATCCAGAGTAGATAATCAATTGATATAGGGTCTAGTTCCCTGGTAGGCAAGCATTAGACTTAGAGTATTTAGGGGAAATCATCTCCTATGAAGATGGGAAATGGGAGGAAAAAGCAGCAAGGATGGAAACCTTTTCTCTATTAGCTATTTAATCCTGCTAGAAAAGGAGAGCAGTGAGGTTTCAAAAAATGGCTTGAACGATTTGCTGAAGGTAAAGGACCAAGACTGACCCTACAATAGGTAGAATGAAAGATGACGTCTTTACCAGAACACTATATATTATTATCAATAGCTCCCAGAGCAGTAAATTAGTGGCAACTATCGTTCCACCTGGATCATGGTGTATGCACGAGGGCCACTCACACCTGGGCAGGAATTTTTTTTTTGGAGGAGTGGAGACTGGAGTAAATTAGTAAAGTTTTGTAAGCAGTAAGTTAGTAATGTTTTGGCTTAAGTAAACCATAAACCTTGATTCTTATCTTTTCTTCTGCATGTTCAAGTTAGGAAGTGATGTATATCTAAAATAAGTTGTATACAATCTGTTCTACAGGGAGACTGAGGAAAAACCTGGCCCTACAGAAATTAATAGCAAAATTCCCATTGACTTCACTTAAAACAACATTTCAATTTGAGTTCTCAACATATGGAACAAAAATTCTTTTCTTTCAAGGGCTCTTCCTAATACATTTTTACAAAAATAAAACCTCCACTTTTGGATTGTGGAATATTTAATAATTTGGGAAGGAAGAAAAATGCCAAGACCAAATAATATCTTTTGTCATTACATTTATTCAAGTCCAGGCTGAAGAATACAATTTTCCTGTTCTATCACGCCACATAAAATGTAGCATTTATACTTCCACAATCACATCATACTCACAAATCACTTTTTCAAATGATGCTGGTCCACAGATCATTTGGATATTTTAACATATATGCACTTGCTTATATCAGAATTGCACTTCCTTATATCAGGTCTGAAACTGCCCTATACAAATTTCCCTGCAAGATATATACCATATTTAATTGAATACAAGATGAGGGGTTTTCCCCTAGTCCAGACAGGGAAGAAAGCCCCACATCTTATGTTTGCATACCAGGAAACTTCATGAAATACAGCATATACCACTAAGCTGCTGACAAAAGCAGCATGTGCTCAGTAATGGAAACCAATCAGGAAGTTGATTAAATTCATCCAACACTGAGCATGACTATAAAACACATGGCCCATATTTAGCAAGCATACTGATAGGAATCTTTTTTCATGAGGGTGCTTCAGTATGGGCTAAGTGGCAGGTAGCCCCCATGCTGAAGTACTCTTGTGCCCCAGCCAGTGGCTCCACAGCATGTGAAGCCCTGTCAGAGCAGCCCTGGGCTGGCAGATTTACACCCTGGTTTCGCTGTCAGTCTGAGCTGCTCCCACAGGGCTCCATGTGCTGTGCACAAACAAAATCCAGAGCTATTTGCTCCACAGTTTTTTGCTCCTGGGTGAATGTGCAAACAGCAATAAACTCTGGAGTCTTTCTGGGCACATTGATTGCACATGTAGATGCACCCTGTGTCCCCAGTTCTTTGGGCATTAACCCATACAATGCCATTTCATATATCAAGTCGCAGTTCATATTTATTGCCCGAAAAAAGGATGCAGTCCCTCTCATACCCCTTTCACAAAAGGGCAGTCCCAAAATACATGAAGTGTAGATTCTTCAGCCCCACATCTCTCACTTGGGTATACTGCCAATCTTACCAAAATCCATTTATGCTGAATGCCCCTTACAGGAAGAATATCCCATACCATCATCCATATGATATCTGTATGTTCTCCTTTCAATCTATGATTTGTCACTTCTTTCCACATATTTGCCATCTGTCTTTCCATCAGATTCCCCGACTATTGTTATCTTATCTTTCTTTCTTGGCACATTAATCATTTTACAGTCTTTCAAACACTCTAATCCCACTCACTCAAGTTTATTTACACTTACAAAGCTTTTCATCTTCCATAGTGGACCAGTGGCTGCTATGTCCAGTGTGGGGCTAACCACATGGATGGGACTGGTGTGTGTGGAGGCTCTGGTTGGTCCCTGCTGACTGTAATGGTGTGCTGCTCTCAGTGGTTTCCTGGATTGAAGGGGTGTAGTGTGCAGTTGTCTATGCATGAGCTCTCTCCAGGGAGGAGCTGGTGCTGCTGGCAGCTGATGATGATGTGGCTGGCCTGGCCTCATGGCCAGGGCTGAGGCCATGGAGCTTGCAAAGCAGTCACTGGCCCAGCTCCCAGAGCTGCTGGAGGGAGAAGCTCAGCAGGATGGGCTTTTGGCAGTCTGAGGGGTCCTCCCCCAGTGACATATCACTGTGGGTGCCAGGCTGGAGCACAGGCTTGGGCAGGCTGCCTCTGCTCAAGTAACGGCATGGTTGTAGCTAGGGTCCTGGGGCATGAGAATGGTGTCCAGTTGCCACATAAAGGGCATGGACTTGTGGTTGGTCAAAGTGACACACTATGTCCACAAGGCCTTGACATTTCTGCAGCACTGGCATGCCAACTGGTCATGCCTGTGTTCCCTCATATGGCCTCACAGCCCCTCATAAAGATAGATCTTGGAGTCTGTCCTGCACAAATTGGCTGAGTACCTCAGCCTCACTCCACAGCACCACAACATTGAGTCTCATCCAGCAGTTGGGGCTTGGGATGTGGCGTGTGGTGTTGGTGAGGATGCCAGTGTGGCTCTTGTGATGGCTCACTGGGCCTCCACCAAGCTGTCCTGGTGCTGCTGGACCTAGTAAGCTACCTGCAGCACCCAACACAGGGGCACAGCATGGGACTGGCAGCTGTACAGTTGGCACGTGGGAGTGGAGCAGCCAGTGGGCAGAAGAGGGGGTAGGGAGAGGCAGCAGCTGTGAGAAGTGGCAGGTGGGGGGTCAAGCATGAGTGCAGGCCCGCGCTGGTGCCCAGGGCCAGGGTCAGTGGGGGCCTGGGCGAAGCAGCAGAAGCACAGGTCCAGGCTGTCACATGGGGCTGGAGAAGCGGCAGCAGCGAGAAGCGGTGGCAAGAAGTGATGGTAACCAAGTATCTCTATTTAGATTCTTATAGGGAAATGGGTTTCACCATTCCACTTAACGCTCAGTTTTTCTGGAACAAATTAAGTGTGCTAAGTGGGGTTTACTTGTAACCATTTACCAGTAATCAACTTCCTGCTTTCTTTTATAGCACTTCCAGGTTTAGATTAATTATTATTGTATTTCTTTTCATCTCTTGCATATCCAGTATGATATCTCTCATTAACTATAGGCTCTGGGATATCCTTCTCTCAGGAATGACACACTTTTTTTTTTTTGTATTACATCTGTTAATGTTACAGATTCTTTTGGCCAATACTCTTGCCATGAATTTGTAGTCTATGTTTAAAAGGGTTATTGGCCTCTAGTTACTTAACACATCTTCCTTTCCCTTCTTGAATATCAAAATTACCACACCTTCTGCAAAATCCTCCCCTATCTCCCTCTATTGTATCTGTCCCCAGCAATTGCCCAAATTTTTCATAGGACTTTACCATAAATCCATCTCTCTCTGGTGCCTGTCCTCTCTTGCAAGCCTTTAAGCAGTCCTCCACCTCTCTCATAATTAACTTCTCCAGGTTTATTGTTTGTTTGTTTCTTTCTTTCCATACTCTATTCCTTCTTTTATTCCCTCAAAGAACACCTTCATTTTTCCTCCACCTATTTCTCTTCTTTTATGCAACTCTTTATAAAACTCCACCACTTTTTTGCAACAATTTTGCATTCTCCTCTATTTGGATTCTGTCTTCAGTTCTCACTGCTTTCAGTTCCTTTCTTTTCCTCATTTCTGCTGAAAAAAATACATAATAATTCCCTTATTCCACCCAAAGTTCTCTGGTCAGAAGGATTTTCTCATCCATTTCCAGAAGGATTTTCTCATCCATTTCCCTTTTGAACCATTCTTCACTCCACCGCTTTATGTCTTCCAGTTGTTCTTTCATTCATACTCAACTTACCATCCCCTTTAATAATTGCTGCTTGCTTGCCTGAAGTTTTTCTAGCTTTTCCACTATCTTCTTTGCCAATCTTCAACCAATATTCCTGAAAAAACTCACTTGTTCTTTTCTTTATCATAGTCCACCACTTCCAGATGCTTTTGCAATATCTCTTCAGACTCCTCCACTCTTTATTCAGTTCCACATATTCCTGACAGGTCCTCTCATCTTGTAATAATTGAATATTTAACTCCCACATTCCTTTCCCCATACCTTCCCTTTTTTTTCTAAACTCACTTCCATTCTCAGTATCTGCTGATCACTGCAGGTCACATCTAAGATCTTCTTTCCAATCTCTAACCATTTGATGTTAATACAAAATCAATTTTTGACACCAATCAATCCTCCCACTTGGTTCCATCTTCGTAATCATCAACCCAGACTTCCTTTAAGCCTCCTTCTTTTATTAGATAAATCAGCACTTTTGATGAGCTGTCTAGCTCTCCCTTGCCTCCATTCCTTCTCCTATCCCCCTCCTTGATAATGCAGCTGAAATCCCCCACCAGAATTTGCTGCCTACCTCCATCTGCATACACCTCTAATTTCTTAAACAGGGCTATCCTGGGGGGCACTGCAGTCATGGAGGAAAGCATCAGGCCCCTGCACAGCTCATGCAGGCAGGCAAGCAGGCTCCAGGGGCGGGAGGGGGGGATCAGGGTTGCCACTTTTCTTGGGTGGAGCTGCTTTCTTGGGCTACTGTCAGGATGCCTCTTCAAGGAGTTTTAGTTTGCTGCACTCCAAGTCATTTAAGGCACACTACGTAACTGAATTTCCTACAGTGGCTGGAATTAATGTGCAATATGCCACTGAGGCATGCAAACACCAACACCATTAAAATGGTGGAAAAGCATTTAGACTGCTTTAAAGTGTTGTGTACAAACACCTCTTGTTTCATCTATACACGGCCACTGGCTCTAATCCTCCCCCTCTTCACATTCCCATAGTCTTTTCAGGTGTCCTATTGCTTTAACATTTAAGAAAGGTTCCCTTTTCCCCTCTCCAATCTTTTCACTGCTCCATTCCCCTTTCCATTAGTCCCAGACAACATTAGCTCTGATGAGCTTCTCATCAACCCATCTCCTTCCCCCTTTTTATTTTTGTCTGCCTTTTTCTCAGCTTCATAGTGTGATTTCTTTCTTTTTTCAAGTTGACTCTTCTTTCTTCTGCTCAATATTCACTCGTTCTTCTTCCTGTATTGTTCTCTCTTTCTCTTCTCTCTCCTCTGTCTCAAAGTCACTTATTCCACTTATTTTTCCTTCTTTTCCCTCCTCTGTTGCCAGCTGCACAACTTTGACAATTGAAATTTCACTCTCTTCCGCCCTAGTTTTCACTTCTTGTGATGTCTCCTCCACTGCCCTGTATTCTGAGTCAATGTTTTCTTTCCCCACTTTCCCTTTCTTATTTCTGTTGCTCCACAGTAGCTCTAGCTTTATTTGAGCAGGACTATGGGCATCACTGCTGTAAGTGTCCCTCTTTCTCATGAATAACACAAGTCAGTATTTCTTGGCACTCCACCACCATGTGCCCGTTCCTTTCACATCTGTAGTATATTGTATACTGGCAGTATGTGACCAGGTATCCTTCCTTCCCACATGTGCCTACAGAGTTTAGGCTGTCTGAAATATATTGTAAACCCTTGGTGTGGCCCTACTGGGATTACTGTCAGTGAGTGCATTATTCCACCAGGACTCCTCTCATCCATCCTCATTACCACTCAAGTTCTCCTCAATCCTGTTCATACACCGTGTATATCATGTACTTTCTCAACTTACATAACTTCTTGTACATAATTCTCCAACCATTTCATCTCCCTCATCTCAAGCATGTCTGCGTACTTTCAAATAATTATTGTCCTTTCTCTTGTCTTTTTTACAACAATAAAACATATCCACTTAAGTTCTCCTCTCTCACTTACTACCACATATATCTTCCAAAAATCCTTATAACCTTCTCTGCTCGATTATGAAATGTCCCAAGACTTCTGGTTAGGAAAGGTGGCCAGGCTAGTCAAATATTATGCTTTATCATCCAAAACTTCAAATAGTATTTTTTTCTATAAATTCATATATATTTGTTGTCTGACTTCTCTGTTTTCCCCCTCCCTTATTACTACTGCTCTTATTCGCAGGAGTAGATTACCTGCCACTTTGTACATGAGACACTTAATGTGCAGTATCTTAATAACACTGTGCCAGGCAAAAACCATGCTAATACACTACTGTTCAGTAGTATTAGGCTACTGAACAGTAAGCATCACTAAAAATTCTGCTGATACTACTGCACAGTAACTGTAGTTACTGCACATTTGGTTAGTACTTCATTAAGCAAGTACTAAACTAAATGTGCAGTAACTACTGCAAAAATGTGCAGTAACTACCCACCCCTGGATTAGAGTCTCCTCCCCTTCCCCCATGAGGTGGAATGGAACCAGATTACTCTGGGGATCATCTGCATATAACTTGTTGGAGGATCCCAGAGCTCTTGTCAAGAACACCAAGTCCCATTCATGAGTGGTGGGGCTAATTATCACACGAGTCCTTTGCGGTGGGTATGTGGAGTACACATACATACTGAGCAGTCCTGAGCTGTGGGAGTCACTATGGTTTGAAATGCTGGAACCCAGCCCACTGAACTACAGAATAAATCAAGAGTTTTTTGGGTTTGGACTAATTTCATGCATAGTTTGTACTACTTGTAAGTAAGTTCAAAAGTGCTGCTTAAAAGTGAGTTTATGAAGTACTTGTGCTAAAACTTGCAACACTTTCCAAAAAAGGCAAAATGCATCAGTTCTGGATGAACTAAGTTAATAGGTACTACAGTGATTTACATATAGGCAAATTACTATAGGTGTGTTTATTCCTAGGTTTGTTTTCAAATTTTTCTCTTCACTTCTATGTGTTCATGGAGAGTGGGGTCTGACAGTTAGCAGAGGTGGGAGGGGGTAGGGGCTGCAGGGGGAAGAAGTTAGGGGGGCAAAGGACAAACAGACCACCTGACCTCCCATTTTTTTTCTCTGATGGGAGGGGGGTAAATTCAAAACAAACCTCCAAATACTAGATTTTATGCTTGGAAATTTATAACAAATGTATCACTTTCCCATATATAGATTATAATTTTTTTTTGGGGGGGGGGTTGTCTTATATTCAGGGTGATCTTATATTTGAGTAAATATGGCACATCAGCCTTTCTGAAACACTAATCATTATATATGCTGCTCACACAAAGGCTTTGCTAAAGCACTGGCCAGAGTAGGCCTGACCAGCAAACCTGACCATTGCATGAAGTCCTTACTTGAACAAAACTTGGCATGTATGCAAGATATGCACTTCTGCCAGAAGATGGAAGGGGGAGATCATAGTACAAGGTGATAATCCAGTACCACGATGATAAGGTTGGAAAGGAAACACACAGATCAGGATATGAAGCAAGCTAATGGTACAGGACAGTTTAAGATATTTAAAATACACATGGAATGTAAGAGGCAAGCTGTTTCGACCACTGTATAAAAGAAGAATTGCAAGGTATGGAAATTTCTGTAGTGGACTAGGGGAGCCTATGTGGCAGTGAGCCAATACCTTGTCATGGGCATACATGCATTTTGTCTGTCAGATCACAGCTGGGCCATGCATTGTAGGCAGTACACCAGACAGAAAAAACTGAGCCTGTGGTCATTCTTTAAGACAAGATTGGTGCTGAGATCTCCTGGCTGCAACTTTTGGTGGCACCACAGCCCCTGAGACTATATGTATAATTATGTATAATCTTATCCTATACACAGTGTGGAAGAACATAATACTTAATCTTGAGATGTCTTCATATTAAATATATATATAAGTTAAGTAATGCTGAGGAATCACCAGCTGGAATGCTTACCCTCTCAAACATCTATGAGATCTATTACATTATATGTATCATGTGAATTGCTTTCTGGTAATTGTTTTTTTTATATATTGAAGAAACTTCTACAAATATTTTTTCTAGTGAAATAAAAATAAATAAATCCTGTATTACAAAGTTTGTTTTTCCCCATAGAAATCCCTATTTTCTAAAAGGAATGTTTTCCCCTCTAATTTACAAGTTGCTTTCTTAATACTGCCTTTTACCTCTGGTATTTCTCAATTGTCAGCCGGTGTGAAATATTGTAAATGACTTCCTGTATTAACTCATGTCAGAGCAGAGTACAGTCAATTGTCTATGTTTTTTCCCATGACTCTTTTGATATTTAATACCCACCTCTTAAAGTCTTGTAAGAAACACAGTTTTCATTTAAAAACAGAAGTAGAGCAAAACAAAACAAAACCCTCCCTCATGGTAGCAAAGTATGAAAATATCAACTCTAAATTCCCAAAGGCAAGAATGTGAAAAAAACAAATATAACATTCCTCATTTTAGAAAATGTTACACTTTGTAAACTAATCTGATAATATTATAGGTTTGAAGTTTGACCATGGAACTCTGGGGCAGAATCATATTTCGTTTTATGCATCTAAATGGTAGTTACTGGGTTGTAACTGCCATTTTCAGCTCTTATGCACAGGTTGCAATCTACCCTATATGCAGTAAGGCCATGGAGAGAGGCATTCAGCTATGTTCACTCACCCAACATTTTAAAAATTATTCCATGCAGTATGGCAGGGTTGCTGATTCATCATAACATGTCTACCATATCACATCAACTAAAATTGTTCACAGAGACAGGTATAATAATCTAGTGATGTTGGTGTTCCTGATGCACAAATTAACCATCTAAGAAAAGAATAATCAAATATGAAAAGCTTGACATGTCCTTCTGCAGTAGAAAAAAAAATCTGTGATGATTACTCTCTAATTCAATAGAAAAAGAAAATTCATCTATAAAACATTTAATAATTCAGTGGGTGTGAAACATTCCTTTATCGCACTTGTCTGAGGACAAAAGTTGAATTACTGCCTCTTCAGATTCACCAGATTTAACACATTTATATGCCACTTTTAATCTGAAGGTGATTTAAGAATGACAGAAAAGAATTATGTTTTTAAACGCCCTACCTTTTTAGGTTCATTTAAATCTGTGTGCATCATCCTGATATAAGCAGTTCTCTCTCTGACCTTTTGAAGTATTATAATAAATATAAATTGCCCCTTTGCTCTGAAGTGACTGTCATAAAAACATCATGGGGTTTTTTGTTTGTTGAGTAAAATTTCAAAGCAGGGTAGGCAATTTAGATACTTTTTTTTTACTAAAATTAAAAGATTTGTATCTAAATTGATTAAGTTACTTTGAAAACCTCAGTCCATGTATTTTAATGACTTCTTGATCAAATATGTTTGTCTACATAATAAAGTTGCATTAGTTTAGATCCAGGTATGATTTACTTACACTGTGTATAGTCCTATATCAACACTTGACAGCAAAGCTCACCTCAGTTAAGGCACTACAGCATTTATGCCATTGCAATTATATGGTATTTCTCTGCAGTATTAATTTGCATGAACATTTATCTAAATTAAGTGAACAGAATCACCGAAAGAAAGTTAGCACTTTCAGGTAACAAGCACACATATAAATGCAGGAAATAGGATGGGCGTTTTTGAGGATGACATGGGCTAGAAGTATGCATTGATAGAGATCAAGAATACAAACCAATTGGATACTAGATTAAATTTTAAGACTAAATGAGGAATATGCTATTAGTGAAAATAAGTCACTAGACAGTTAATAAGAATAGACACATACGTAGAACATGATGGAAAAGGGATATATAGGCAGGCAGCCTTTTAGAAAAAATCACAAAAATAAAGTGGCAAATTATCAGTAGCTAGTCAAGAAGGAATTGAATCAGAAACTGAAATTCTAATTAGGAACAGGTTATTTAGGCAAGTTATGTTAAAGCAAAAATAGATGTTAGGAAACATATAAATCCCTAATGTAAATTTTGTAGTGACAGGCATTGAGAGAGTCTCCTTTACTTACAAGACTATGGAAGCTGGGAATTGAGAGATGATTCTGCAGTTAGAGTAGTTCATTAGAGAGAGACAGAGTGTCTGCAGAGGATTGCCTGCTGCTCCACAATAAAAGTTGCTGTTTCATTCTTCTCATTCATGCCTAACTGTGTATCAAACCCAGTGATCACTACAGATGTGTGGCCAGGCTCCAGTCATATTATACATGAATGTACCAACCTGTCTTCAGATGAGAAAAAGTACAGGAAAACAGAGTTGATACTATCATTCAATAGGTGCTCTGCAAGAAGCATGGACAGCTATTAATATAGTAGTGCTATGAGCCATACAAAGTTTTAGAAAATAACAGGCTAAAAATGTTACAGTGGTGTCATCTACATGAGATACTTACTGTGAAGTTGCCTAACTAGCTCCACAGTAAAACATCACCGTCTACATGTGTGGTGCTATTAGGCTGAAGTAAACTAATTAACTGTGCCATAGAATAGTACTGCCCAACACAAATATTATTCTGTGGATGAGTTATTTAGTTTCCTGCAATGCACATGTAGATGGTGACCAGGGCTGGCTGGGGCATGAGAGTGCTACAATGTGGGGCAGCATGCCAGCTAGCCCCACAGTTTATCACCTTCATGCCCCATTCAGCCCCTCCGTACCACACTGAGCCGGGAGAGAGCAGCCCCAGGCTGACAGGCTGACCCCCAGGTTCCCTGCCAACTGGGGCTGCACTGCCCTAGCTCAATGTGCTGTGGTCCTGGGTGCACATGTAAACGCTGGGCCCAGGAGCAATACGCTCCAGCACAAACTGTTTATTGTGTCACACAAATTTCATGTGTAGATGCACCCAATGGTTTTCAATCATTACTGTTCACAAAACATGCTAGAAGACTGGATCCAGTTGTTTCAAAAGGAACATTGTGTGTTTTTACATTTGTTGAGAAAATTCAATTGAAAAATCATTAAATTACTGACAGAATTGATCAGTGATAGCTGAAGAAAACATGATACATGAACATGAAAACATGGAACATGAAGGTAAGTATAATAACAACTCTTTGAAATCTCTGGATGTAATGGAGGTATCACAATAGCACTGCGTAAATTTGAAATTGTGTCTGTTATAAGTCCACAGATATTAAAATATCGACACTTATAAGTACCTCTAAAATATTGAGAAAGGTGACATTTTGAACATGGTATAAAGTTAGACCCAAATTGATGACTATGATTCCTCTCAGACCCTAGGTAGTGAAGGAAAAACAAAAATAAAAATAACAAAAATGATAAATCCATCTCCATATGGCTTGATCAGCATAGCATTGTCCACATTTAAAAGAACCATTTTTCCATTACCAAAGGAAGCAACATCATTGGCAAACAAATATACATTAGCACACTAATTATGTTTACACATTGCTCTAAAAATATAATGGGGTTGATTTTTTTCTTATTTACTCCAATTGTTCTCTAATCTAACTTTACAGACTTCAGTAAAATTATCTTGCCATTAATTGTCCCAGCCACCTCAGGATAAAGAGAATACTCCAGGAATTTGTTTTAATAGAATGCAACTTTGTCAAATAATACCTCTGAAAATTACCTAGACCAAGCTGACCAATAGAGGTCAACCTTCCTTCCTTCTCTAGCTTGAGGGGTCCCTTTTCCTCATTCCACTTCACTAATCTAGTCCCACACCATTATTGGGGCACTAGTGCTTTAATACAATGGCTAAGAGAGGAAAAAAAGAGGTTTTTTTCTTCTCCTTATTGTAGTATATATTAGGAAATCCCAGTCCATTCTACAAGTTCTTCTCTTTCTCCTTCCAGCTACAGGAACTAGAAGCCCTCCTCTAGCCATACTTCAACATAATACATTTTACAGTGCTAAGAAGAAAAAGAATAAAAACCCACAATACCCTGGGGAACTTGGCTGCACAAGGAAACATCCTTCCCAGTTCCCAAAAGACAACTAGAGTTGCCTACAGCGAAACCCAAATATTCAGTCATGGAAGAAGAAGGAATATTTTTTCTCATAACACTTTTGGCAGGGGAGAGGACTAATAATCCCTTCCTTAGGTGTTCAGTAACCAATGATTTATCTTCACATTTTTCAAGGAGAGTAGGAATTGCAGCACTTAAAGGAGGTCACATGTTTTCCTTTCCTGATGAGTCAGAAAAGCTGCCCAGCTTTGAGGCTGTGGTGGGGAGGAGAGAAGTTATATTGCTCTTAATATCATAAGCAATATCACTGTCCAAAATGATAAGTGGGCAAAATATATGTGAGAGAATATAGAATACGAAATACAGAATACAAAATACATGAAGGTTTATCTTTCCATTGTTTATGATCGCCCTGTCCTCTACTGATGATACTATTTCCTCTCTCTCTCTTTTTTTACATCAGCAGCTCATTACTTCCATGCTGGGTTTACTTGAATGGCAAAGTAGCATAAATGCACGCAGTTGGAAATGAAAAAAATGTGATTTTAATTATTGTAGATGGTTGGCAGAAGCAAGATGAGGAGGATCAGACCATTCTTATATACATTTAGGACCGAATTTGAAGAGCATCCAGCAATGTTTACAATTGGTCCAGATTCTTTTTTGACTTAAACCTGCCTTTTTTTTTTTCGCACTAGTCACTGGAGCGTAGTTACACAGTACAGTGACTTATACAGTATCTAGATACTATAAGCACAACACTTAGGTTCCAAACAGCTTCAATATTAGACGCTAAAAGCATCTGTCCATTTTGGTGCAATCTGCATGAAGTTACCCAAGTAATAATGTGCAACTTTTATCATGTTAATGAAATAGACCAAGATTTATTAGACGTGAAGCCTATTGTACACTGGATCTGAACAGTTTGCACGCACACAGTGATGGATGTTAAACCTTGGCTTAGTTACAGTGAAAAGCAAAGTATCGCATATTCCAAATATTACTGACCTGCTTTCATTAAAGACCTACCTATCAGCAATTCCTTTCCCTTCCAAGTCAGTCTACCCTTATTCCTTCTCTGACATGTTTTTCAAATGCTGGTCATTGTTTAGGCCTTTAACAACTATAAGATGACTAAAGAACTATCATATAGTTGGGAAATTTGGTCGTCACACCAGACGGCAAAGCTAACATGTTTAATGATTTCTTTGCCTCCGTCTTCCTAAGTAGGGACCAGAACAGCCACCTCCCTGCTGGGCCCCCCTCAGGCCCCGGGGGAGGCACACCTGGGCCAAGGGTTAGCGAGGATTTAGTTAAGGAGCTTCTGGAGGGGCT
>NW_017729008.1:4359562-4367956 GCF_001723915.1 Gavialis gangeticus | reverse complement strand
TCGTTTGACCCCAGTAATCTCTCCTGCCATGGCAGGGGGTCGGACTAGATGATCTGCTCAGGTCCCTTCCGACCCTAGAAACTATGCAACTATGAAACTATATTCAGTATTTGACTTTTCTTGGTTCATTTTCACTCAGATAGCCTTTCCTTAGCTCCAAAGAGTCCTTTGAAAGTAGAGACACACAGTAGGTGCCTGAGAACTGGTATCTCTTCCCAGCTTCCAGGTGATTGTGGGGAAAGTTAATTTCACTAGGAATATTAATTAGTCTCTTTTTCTTCTTAAAAGCAGTGAGATGACATCAATTCCACATCTATTTTTCTCCTTCTTAAAAACTGGCTTATTGATTGTCAAAAATTATTCTTAACACACTGTTGGTCTATGTCAAATATCATTTAGGAATAGATATCCAATCCTCTACCAGTTACATTTTAACAGAGCAGGCTGGTACTTACAGATTCTCCAGAAATCTTTGATTGCTAAGCAAGTGGCAAGCTACATCCTTGATGAATATGATATTCTTTTTTCATCCTTTACCGCTAAGGGGAATGATACGTTGGAAGCACCAGACTTTTGTATTTAGTTTTCCCACTTTTCTATTATTTTGGATGGAATAAGACTACTAAAATAATCATTAATAAATTTTTCTTTTAATTCATTAGTATTGCCACTGGCTGTTTCATTGAAGGGTTTGGTCATATTTTTAGTCTGAGCTCTGGATTAATGATTTTTACTGGATATACAAATAAAATGAAATAATACAAGTATGGTTTGTGCTTTGCTGTAGAGAAAGCCAGATTTCATAACTTCTGGGTGGACTGAAAAGGCCTCCACAGATACTCATTTTAAATATCTAGATCAGTACCTGTTGAATCTATTTTTAATTATTTTTTTCCTAAAATATTAACCTGAAAGTCTATAAACATATTTAAAGTGAATAATAATTACACAGAATAATAGAAATATCTTCATAATTAATGATCCTTCTAAGAGTATGCACCATGTCTTGTTAACTAGCATAAAACACCAAATCTTTTAACTTAATAAAAAAAATAAATAAAAGGTGCTCTCATTGAAAATAGTTATAGTGAATCACACAACATCTCTTTCCCCCTTTTTTCATGCTAAGGCCTTGATATTCCTAAATGAACTTGTAAAAGAAAGTGAAGTTTGAAATAGGACTCATAACTCATTTTGTCAAGCTGATGAAAAATGTCCTTATAAATGGAAAGAAACAGAAATAAATGATTACTTTTTTGATTGATGGATTGCATTATGTTGTTCAGATACAGTAGGGGTATAAAATAAATCTAACTGTAATAACTTTTCTCCTGGATAATTCAATTATAAATGTCATAATTAGAAATATGCATACTCGTAATGATAACTGCAGCAGTATTAACACTTCGCATACTTCAGACTTTTTTTTTTGTCAGTATACCATATATGCTATACAGAAATTCTAAATGTGATCCATTGAATTATTGAGCCTGGCATATGTCTGCTCATAAGATAGCCACGTTAAGACTGTTGTTTACCAGAAAGACTCCATACCAAGCTAAATTCTTCTTTCTATTTTGAAAGTCCAATGTTAATGTGTAGCTATAACCTCCTGACCCCACAGACCATTCTGTACATGAGTATCTTTGCTTTAAGTGCAGGACTAATGTCAAAACACAGTAGCTGTCAGGTTAAATCCTTTTTTGTTTTTTTTTTTGTTTTTTTGGGTTTAGGGTTGTTTTTTTTTTGGGGGGGGGGGTTGGTATTCAGCAGCAACAACTCCTTCTATGTATGTTTTCCAAAGTTCCAAAGTCTTCCAAGAAAGGAAAGAGAAGAAACAAACTAAATTATTTAAGAGAAGACCAAACTGAATAAAGACTTGAATAAAAACTTGGACAGCTTGTGGGACATTCTCTGAGTTCTCATAAAGCTCCTTAATATGGTTCTCACCTTCATTTGACTCATTCATATGTTCTGTTTTAAAATGTGACTACAGATGAAGAAGCATGTGTACAGTTAGTCATTTTGTCACATTCAGCTACTTCCATATGGGAGATCTCAATTTTATTTACAATGTCAAAGTTAAATGAGAATTCTATTTGCTAAACATTATGGACTCGATGACACATTAAATACTACAAAGCAGATACCTATAGGAGATATTCACATTACAGAGCTTTCTCCAAATTTTCAAGGGACAAGCAGGAATGGTTAGGGACCGTGTTGAAAAATCACTGTCTCAATAGCAAGGTCCACAGAACTTTTTTTTAAATGAAAATTTTATCCTTGCAACTTCCTAGTGTTGGGGACTTTAACCCAGACTTCCCAGGTCCATTGTCTGACCGCAAGAGACAGGCAACACCAGCAAGGCCTCATCTCAAAGCTCTTTATTGAAGTGTGCACACAACAACAAAGAGCAGCCCATCTCCTTCAAGAACCAGCCTCCCCTCCTTAATAGTAAGTAAGTTTATATAGACAGTTTCACATCACAGGTAAACACCTAATTGACTTAACCCCCCTGGTTAGTTAGAAAATTCTAGTGCGCATGCCTAGCTACACAATAAGAGGCTTTGAGCAGTTCTTACACGTAAGCATCTTCGTTATCATTAAGCACGCAACTTTTCTTTACAGCACTGTTACTTATGCTAGTGAGCTCAAGGTGCGGTGACTCGCTCTTGCTTATCAGCTCACACTCCTGTTGCTATGCTGCATCCAGAGAGCTTGTGATTATCTGGGCTTTTTTTTAGCTTCTCAGCAGTATTTTTCTTTGTGGGCTTTTGGGCCTGCTCCCAAACATCCTATCTATCACTAGAATAGTAAGGGCTAAGTATGTACATTCAAAAATCCTGAAACAGAATCGATCTAACTTACATGGGTTTCTGTAAGTGGCCTAGGTTAGATCCAGAGCAAACAAAATGTTTGCCCTTTGGTGTTCAAGAGCAAACACATGTTCCGCCCTTTGATGGGGAGCATGCTGGCTGCTTGCAGCAGCTGAGACCAGCAGGTTGGGGGCTCTCCTGCACTCCTTCCACCATGTCCTTTGGGCTCCTCAGGCTGCTGGAGAATGCTAAGTGGAGCAAGCAGCCAGGCAGGGCATGAGCAAGCATGCCCCCACTTCTGTCACTGTGGATTTTTTCCCACAGCCAGCCCAGGCTTCCAGGATGGTTCCCAGCAGGTCACCATGGCACACCCAGCAGCACAGCCAGCAGTGGCAGGGGGAAGGGGTGCTCTGCAGAAGGAAGGATCAGACCTCTCAATGCTCCAGAAAATGGTAGGCCACACCAGCTGGCCTAGGGCAGCCCTGTGGTGTGCATGGGGGAAAGGGGTGCTCCACAGAAGGAAGGATCAGGACCCTTGAATCTCCAGCAAATGGCAGGCAGTGGCAGGAGGTGCCTGGCATGATTCCTACAAACACAATTACTGCAACCACACCAGGCACCTGCTCCCACTGTGTGCTTTCACCAGAGCTCCGAGGGGCCCAATCCTTCCTTCTGAGGAGTGACCTTTTGTGGAAAGATAGAAAAATGAGCTACTGATACTCCGTTCCCCCACCCCCCACCTGTGGCTGACTGCAGGCAGGAGGCAGGGCTGGGCAGAGGGACTGTGCTGACTCAGCTCTGTAAGAGCCCAGGAGTGGAGCCAACCAGATGAAGCAGCTGAGCAAAGACCAGCTGTTAGTTTGCTTCCCTGGGAAGGAGGGTTAGCAGAGGGCAGCAAAGTAGCCTGGGATGCCAGCAGACAGCAACGAACTTGAGCTGGTAGGGAATCTGGTACAGAAGTTCAATATACCAGTGCAACCTAAATATGAAAGCAGAAGGGAGGGCAAGGCTGCACAAGAGACCAGCTGGTTCAAGAGAAGCATGATCTTCCACAGTTCATGAACATACTTTTTCAGATGCTATCAAGTAGGTTGTTGCCTATAAATGCTCATGCTGTTCCTAATCAAACAGTTCCATGTGGTCTACATGACTAATCACAGGTTGCTGGCACAGATGCATAATTAAATAATCACAAGGAATTTTTTATGGTCAGTCCCCCATGTGAAGCTAACACAGATAATCACCTCTAGAAAACCCAGTGGCAAATACTGGAGCTGTTGTGCTGCATATTAGCAGCACACTACATGGTTCAATATACAAGGCATGTGGTTTCTGGTACCAAAAACTTCATGTGCCTGCATGTGTGGACATGGCCTTAAAGTCAGAGGTTTCAATCTAACACCTGAAACTTCTGGGAAACACCCTCCAATCTGATAAGAAAAAACAAAACAAAACAAAACCATGAGGTGAAACAACACAAGCACCATGTCTACAAGAGTTGCTGACTGCACAGTAGCTCATTACAACTTTTCAGTAGAGTCACATGGCATGAACTGTGACACAATGCTTCTGCGCAGTCAGTGGGTTCATCTACATGGGATGGTTACTGCTCAGTAACTCATTATGACTGCACAATGGCTCATTACTATTGAGCATAGCATTGTTGAGCACAAACCATGAAACGATGCTAGTGCACAGTAGTAATGAGCTACTGCAAAGGCAGCATCACTAGGCAACCAAGCTGGATTATGCAAGTAATAAATGACTGCACAGTAACAACTGCACAGTGGGCAGCTCATGTGAATGAGCCCAGTGTCACCTAAAAGCCATTTGGTGATGCCACTGTGTAGTAACTCTGGTTACTGCACAGTCACTTAGTACTTCGTCATGTACTGAACTGCATAGTAACAACTGCACAATCAGCATCTCATGTAGACATGCCCAAAGAGTATGATGTTCTAGTAACTTCATCAGAAGTACTCAGTTTGTTTTTAATTGTTTTTTAAATTCCTGGCTATATTTTATACACTTTGCCAAGTAAGGTATTTGAAAGAATAAATGTATGTGAAAGAGAAGAGGGCTTTGTCAAAGTTGATCGAGACAAACCCTATGAGCATCTAAAAGAAAAAAGAAGGGCATATTGACTTACTGGTCTGTGAAGGAGGAAGAAAAGGACAAGGAAAATGGGAATGGGAGTTAGTAAGAGGAAAAATGTAGTGATGATAGCCAACAAACAGAAAATCCTGGGTGCAGGATGGAGGGTAACATAGAAGAGAGCCTGTTGTAAAAGGTAGTTGTGTCCTGATGTCAGTGATGTTACATTAGGGATGAGCAGTTATTTTGGTTGGAGGGCTGCTTAATGAGTTTTGGTGAGCTGTCAAGGGCAACAAGGGCTGCTCTACCCATTGACAGGTGCCCTGCAGCCTGGTTGCCATCTTGGGACCAGAATCCCTGCCCCTAACCCTTGATCCCCAGAAGTACTCCTTTTGGGAGGGGGGATTACCATCTTGGAACCAGAAAGAAACCAAATCATATACTAAGAGTCAAACAGCAGGGCCTGTGTGCCATAGGAGGGAGTTGTGGGGGGGAGGCCCACACCCCCCACACACCCTCCCTCACACTCGCATCCTGCCCACCAGAGCTCTATGCTCCCACTGCCCCCTGGGCATAGGCTCTGTATTCCCATCAGCCTCATGCTCCCTTCCTCTGCCCAGCTGCAGCTCCCCTACCCTCCCTGCTTCAGCTTCCCCTTACCCACCCCTGCCACTTGCCTACCTCCTTCCCATAGTGAGTGCTGCAACAGGGAGATAAGGAAGATCTGCAGGAACCTGGCAGCTGCAGCCATGGCAGCAGCAGTCCCACCCAGAAGCTGCGTGCTGGCTGGGCCAGGCCCTTCCATGCATGAGGCCATGCAAGGCATGAAGGCCAGGCAGGGACAAGTAATTCATGGGCACCTACCTGTAGGCCAGAAGAAATTGCCTGGCAGGCTGGATCCAGCCCACGGGCTGCATTTTGCCTGCTCCTTTGCTAAACATATGGGATTGCCACCATTTGAAAGACTGTGGTTGTGGTAAGCCACTGCTGACTGTAGTTGTTCCCTGCAGCTTTATTTAAAATCAGGTCCTGATGTTTGGTTGAAAGAGGAACAGGGGAAATTTTGGTAACAGTTGCAGCCTGAGAATGTCTGTCCTGAAAAGTCACTGATTGAAGCCTCTAGTGCTTTAAAGAAATATTATTCCTATAGCGATTGTATCATGTTGTAGAATGGTCCCAGAGGACTGTTTGTTGGCTTACTAACAACCTCTGTGCCAGGATTCTGGCAAGGGAATTTGGAAAGTCTGTCATATTCCTTTTCTTTCAAAATCAGCATGGATGTTATTTAAAAGTTGATGTTTGTGAGTATTAGAGCATGCAAGCTTGGGGTTTGCTGTCTGTGAGCATCCATGTGAGTAAAACTCAATCACTCAAATGTTCAAGGAAAGCAAATACAAGAGAGGTGAGAGCAAGACTGAAACAAATGTATTTCTAAACTCAGCTATTTTCCCCCATTCCTGGTCAGTGTCTGTGAAAGGTTTTGGGGGGGGGGTTTAACCTTCCTTATGATTATCAGTTCATTCACATAGTTATATGGAAAGATTTTTGTTCCATTCTTGTGCAACAAGAAATAAACTTAATGAAAATGGTAACAGCATTTACAGCATTTTACATAAGAAAGATATCCCCCCACTTTTTTTTTTTTTTTTAAATACAGTAATTGCTGCCTGAGCCTCAAAGGCTAAAAATCGTTTTTCATCTCATGCATGAAGAATTTTAGTCTGATTGATGACAGCTATGGAACCTTTCCTTAGTCACTAAGCTGTACTAATTTGCAAGCTAAAACAATATTAGCAAATTGTTAATGATCCATGAAACTGCTGCAGCAGCCTTAAATGTTATGCTCAGAACTTTCTTACAACTAAAGCAGCTTACCTAAATTCCCACAATGGGCACAAAATGACACGGCATTTACAAAACAAACCAAACAAAAACAATGTAGACGTGACAGGCTTCACTAACACCGTACACCAGCATGAATAATTTGTATTGAGAACACGTGAACAATTAACATTAAAACCCAGACCTAGTTTGTAACAGCTTAGATTTAATGTTCACATTGAGTTAAAGCCCATGCACATATTTTCTGTCTGCACTTAATGGCTGCAATTTTCCTTTATTTCCATCATTCTAAGCCTAGCTTTTAAAATGAACCAGATTCTTTAAAAAGAAAAGGATTGCCACTTTCAGAAGCACACCTGGGCACATTTCACATATGGAAATGGAAGCAAAATTATTTTTTCTATAATGTTCTTTTTTTCAGTAATTTATCTCTAGCAATTTTGTTGACTAGGCTATATTCAAAAAGCATCATGTTACCAAAGTTCAGGTAGGGCTAGTTGCCACTCAACATATCACCACAGCATACCACAGTGAAAAGACATACATTTCCAGAATTAGGAATAATAAGTGCAGGTAATCTTAATGCTAGAACTGGTGGCACTGAAAATATAATAAATGAAAGATGGGAAATCCCGCCCCCCCCGGCAATGTTATGGGATTAGAAAGTACATGAAGTAGGGCAAAGCCTCTTGAATTTTATTACTGATGAGTATTTTAGTATGCTTAATGGATGAACTGGAAAAGATGTACCTGATGCATTATCATTTGTTACAACTAAAAGAGCAAGCATGACAGATTACATGTGATATAAGCACAAAACATGAAATTGTACCACTTGTGGAAAATGACCACGTCCATCTCTCCATCTCTAATTAGAAGCAGTTCAGAGAATTACATGGGATGATGACTCATGAGAGTAATGTGGTGCCCTTTTCAAAAATACTTTCTCAGGCCACTTATCTCATATTCTCAAAGTACAAGTAATCCAGGAAGCAAGTACTCAGCAAAGTACGTCTACATGAGATGCTGACTGGGCAGTAGCATCTCTGCAGAGCTTCCTCGTGATGCTGGCTTTGCAGTAGCTCATTACTACTGCATAGTAGCGATGACTACTGTTCAGTAGCATCACGTTGCATTTCGTCCTCCAGGATACTACTGCACAGTAGTAATGAGCTACTACACAGTCATAATCTCATGTAGACACAGCCAGTATGAAGCAATTGTGCAACAGTTGGAAAAAGCCCTCACAAAAGAGAGTCTTTTGGCTGGATATAGATAGTTTCAAAGGCATAAACCATGATTCAGTAAGGACAGCTCTAAAGTTAAAGATAATTTAATAGAAGCTTTGGAGGAATACAAGTCCAAAATGATTGTGATAGATTCTAGCAGATCAGGATGATTAAAATAAATCCTGGATTAGCAGGGATCTACCAGGGCAGATTAGGGGGAAAGAGCACTGCTCTGAGCACAGGCTGCTCACACATGTGCTTGTGTGCATGTGTGTGGGTTGTTTACACGTGTGTGTATGGCATAGCGGGGTGGGGACAGGGTAGTTTTGGCCCCTGCCCTGAGGAGAGCAGGGGTGCCTTCCCCCCTCTTACCCAGCTGCTGGCTGGGACCTGTATTGGGGGGGGGGGGG
>NW_017729008.1:4352124-4359416 GCF_001723915.1 Gavialis gangeticus | reverse complement strand
TTTGGGGGGGGGGGGGGCATTGGGCTCCAGGCTCTGGGCTCTGCCCTGGGACTGCAGCCCCAGCTGGGTCAAGCCAATTGGTGGCTGTAACAAGAGGCTGCCTGGCTGCAGCTGCTATCACACCAGGTGCTTTTATGTGCTACCTGTGCAGGGGTTGACAGAGCCATGGCAGCCAAGAGCCAAGGGGACACTGGATGGCTTTGTGCCAAGTGAAAGGTTGCATGTTTCAGATTGCAGGGGAAGCATGAGGGCAAGGGGCACAGTCTAGTGTGGAGGCAGAGTGGCATAGTGCACTGGGCAGGCACTGCTGCTGTCTTCCTGCCTGGTGCACAGTGCTCTCCACCTCTGTCTGTACCAGTGATGCTGATTTAGGAAGGGGTGGGGGGTACAGTGCCCCAGATTTCCCAGGGTCCTATATGATCACCCTTATTATGGGATTGGTGGTGTTCTGTCCAGTAGTCTCTCAGCTAAGGCAGGGGTACAGCAAGAATGTTTTCTTGCTCCACTACTTTTTTAATGCATTCTCAGATGATTTAACATGTGCTAAAGTGCAAAAAGATGTGCGTATCTTCCAGCTGCAGGTTGACAAACAACTCAAAAGAGACAGGCAAAGCAATATATATACTTCTAAACATGTTCATGGCTTAGTGTAGACGGCAGGAGGGTTTTAAGCTTAAGTACCACTATTTCACAGTAGGAAGCTAAGTTGTTGAATACATTTCCTCAATATGGCTTAAAATAGATTTAGAAGCAGAACACTCACACTCACATGCATGGAAAAAGTTAGGCACCTGTTATTTCTTTTTCCTGAATAGCCTGAGCTCTCAGCAGCATCGCTGAAGTATTCAAAAACAAAGGTAAAAATATATCAGTTATAAAATATATAAAGCATATAAAAAGGAAAATCAGACATTATAAATGACGTGGTTAGTATGAAGTAAACATGGAATTAGAATTCATTGGGGATAACACAGGAATAAGTTAGTCTTGTTCAACACATGTTTTTTTATTTTTATACTTATTTTACCTCAGTGGAGAACATCTTCATTGTATTGCATAGATTCCTGGATTATTATATAGGAATAGTTTGGGAGGCCTTAGTGACCCCTTTAAGCAGAGAACTCCACTGTATTGGGTAGTATACAAACACAGGCAAAGAAGTAGTTTACTTCTAATAGAGATTTCAATCAAAATTGAAACAAAATGGAGCATATAAGCATGAAACAAAAACCTGGAGAATAAGTATGTCATTGTTTAGTGAAGCTAGGTATAGTGCAACTTGATGATTGTTAAAAAGGGGTTAAGGTAAATTAACACAGTTGTTACTTGAATACATATGTATGCGCACCAATTGCAGAGCAGTCTGGTTAGTACATCCTAGGTAGCAGTCTGTTTTGTTCTGTTTTCTTCTCTTTCTTCATTACATTAAATAAAATTTCTTTCTACCAGTGCTGGCCCATTGTACCTTTGCAGCAATTTAATGACAAAGCAATCTGATTCTGGTCTTTTCCCTTCCTCTCTGTAACAATGACTTCTGTTATACTTCAAGATATTTTTTTCCAGTGACAAAGTAAATATAGAGCTGAGAATGTGAACTTAAGTTACAAATTAAAAATGAACACGTTATAAAATTAGCGTAATGCGATTATATTTACTTAGGACAATAGGGTAAAGAAGTAACGGTATTTGTCAAGAACACACCTATTTAACTGGGGTTTTTTTACTAATAAGAACAGCAGTTTGGTCACTGAAAAAAACTAGAAAAGATTTTTGATTTAATGTAATGAAAAGGAAAGAGAAAAAAATCTGCTAAAAAAAAATTCTCTTATATCCCTACACAGCCCCCTCTATAACTACCCCTCAGAGATATAGAATCAAACAATATCAGCTAAAAATATATATGAGAAAATTCCATAGTGCCTAAGAAATATCACCTGAAGTTTCCCGCAGAGAGTAAAAAGCAGTAATGGTCAAGATGTTTTTTCAAAATCTTTCTGAAAGCCACCAACTATTGGTGAAATGTTGGCTCCACTGATTGTCAATGAAAATTTTTCCACTGTATTGTAGGCCAAGACTTTGTGACAGTAGGAAGCCCCAACAGAAGGCAAGCTGGGGGAAAAAGCCCCCTAAAAGCCTGCAGGGCAGTGTGGGGAATCCAGGCGGCAGCCTAACGGGAGCTAACAGCATTCCCCCACCCCCCACCTGCAGGAGCAGCATCAGCCACAGTGGTGGCAGAAAAGTAGCAGGAGCAGCATCAGCTGCGATTCATCAGTGCCTGTTCACTCCACATAGGTGGTTGTGCAGGAACTGCCAGTATAACCAGAAGTTCAGTAGCAGCAAGAGGAGGAGCAGCAGAGATGGAGTGGAAGCCCAACCCCACACTGTGCAGCACTGAAGATGTGATCCAAGGTGCCAACACCATAGAAGGGAAAGGAGCCTCACCTGGGGTGCTCGCCAGAGCCCAGGACACCCAAAACCTGCATACCTGGATAAGCAGTGAAGGTGACGTAGCCTGGGAGACACTCCAGAATCCAGGGGGGAAAGGAGCCCCGGCCCTGTCTGCATGGCACCCGCAACTCATAGAGGAAGAAGAAACTAACTTCACTTCGAGACTTGTGTGTGAGGTCCCTGGACTTACCTTTCTTGGAGGGATGAAATCTGATTGTTAACAGGGACATTGCCATGTAACCAGGCAACTGGGATTCAGATGGAAGAGAGGGTGAATTAAGGCAAAATGCATTTAAAGGTCCAGAAGGACTGGGTTGGCCTTTCGTTTATAGTTATACCTGGGCCAGGGCATAATTTGATTGTTTTGAAGTCTTTATTTGATGGGAAATTGACATCTGACCTGCTGATTGAAGTGGTCAGCACTGCTGTTTGTATAAGCTCACTGAGAGTTGCAGCTCGGGACTGGGTGTTGCCAAAAGGGACTGGAGGATACAGCCCTAAAGAACATGATAGCTACGGCAAACCAGTTGATGTGTGGAAAAGATAAAATAGGAGGCAGAGCCCCAGCAGTTGCCCTCATGCAGGGTGCACTTCAGTTAAAGTATATGTAAGCATTGCTGAAGGCCAGGCTGTCTGGACCCAAGGGGCAGTTTCCCCAAAGGGGAGGCACCCACAGCATTGGACATGACCCATATTGGTGGCACCACTTACAATTTTGCTCTGTGAGCTTTTGTACATCTACAATGTGATGGTTATATACTAATATGAAGTAAAGAAACACTGAACGGACCTGTAGAGAGAGAGAGGGTATGAATATAAAGTCCATAAAAGCACCAAGATACAAGGTATGATGCTGCATTAACATGGATGTTAGAGATTCAATGGATTTTTTGTTTTCAGTTGGCAAGGAACTGAATTACACACGCACACACACAAAAGTTAAGACTAAAGGAGAAGCTGATTTATAAAGAAGGTTTCAGTAGAAGAGAATTACTCAATTTGAAGTAGCTCCTTTAAGACATCACTTGGGGGCATATCAAGCCACTGCATTTTTAAGTAGAATTCCCTGCTGATGTCAGCAGAGTGTTCTGAATAAAATTAGTTGTATGATATAGGCCCTAAAATGTAACCATCTACTTGGGACAGTGTGTGCTCGGAAATCCATATCTAACAGGACAAAGTTTGTGGTGCTCAAAGATTTAAGACTGGACTAAAAATGGACATACTATATATAATATAATGTGTGTATATATGTATATATTTGTATACGTGTGTTGGTTTAAATACCACAAGTGATTCAATGCAACAGCGCAAGAGCCTCACCAGGTAAAAATCTTAACTAATATTAGTTCATCCCAACTGCAGCTTACTGTTTTACAGTAAAATACTACTTTGCCTATTATTTTTTAAGATCAACTCATATGGCAAGTTCTTGCCCAACTGGTGAATCATAAAGAGATTGTTTTTATTTTTGTTTGCTTGCTTTTTTTTTAAATCAAACACATTTAATAAAAATAAAGTAAGGGTGGAAATGCAAAGGCCCAAATGTAAGTGACATTGGTTTCATGGGGCAGGAATAACTTGGAATTGATTGTTTTTATTGTATTCTGTGCTACAGCTAGGGGACAGGCTTGTGACACATGACATGTTATACAAGTCTGCACATACATCATTTTTGTACACTAACATTAATTACACCCAGATCCAGAGAAGACAAAAATTCAGCTATCCCAAGGTAAGTGCATACAGCAGGCATCTATTACAGTGCCTCACCACTAAGAAGCAGAGGAGCAGGTAGCAGCCTGTTTACATTGGGCAAATGGGGAAAGACTACAGGAAGATGACTCCTACCTTGATAGTGTTGCTTTATTTCTGATTCTTTCAGATTCGGATTACCTCCTTTATTCACTGTCGAAGTCCTTAGACTTCATAACCTGGAGCAAGACAAAAGCACCCATCTTCCCCTAAATGTGATACTATTAGCATACAAAACGGGCACATCTGCAAGAGATGAATGAATGCACATTACTTTAATTTATACACATTAGGGGCACGCATCTACACGTGCTTACCCTTAATATGCATTAAAAATGGTGAAATTTGGCTAATGGCACCTAAGTTTGATACTTGCAAATGCAGGTATCTAATTTAGGCATTATTAGTTAAAATGCATTAACGCACACGTAGATACGACCCAGCACTAATTTTATTGCTGGGTCTGCCCAGCAACTAGGGGCACATGTCAGGGCTGCAGGGACTTAGCACTAATTTTAATGCCGAGTGTGCTAACTTTAGTGTCAAGTCCCTGCACATGTAGACACCTGCCAAAAATCACTTAATGCACGTTAGCTTAATGTGTATTAAATGTACCTATGCTTAAATGCATGTGTAGATGTGCTCAACAACACTTACTCCTACCCTAGTTCATATAAACCTCAGATCCTATTCTTGCGTCAGTAGGAGGGTAACAGTGAACTTAATAAAAAATAACTAATTTAGTGAACTGAAAGTGATTTTAAATAATAATAATAGAACTGGTGAAATGTTCTTAAAGAAGTTAGAGACAGGAACTGTCTCAGAAATTCTTGAGACATTCCATCTCAGTTCTTCTAAATCCATGATAAGTCAATGGTATCTAATGGCAGTATTACAGTAGGCAAAGTAATGTATACTCTGACCTTTGTGTGCCATTTCTTCAAGTAAAAATAAATAAATAGAATGGTTTTGTCTTAAAAGTACAAAATAGTAAAAGACTAGTAATCTTAATATTGATTTCAAGTGTTTTTACAATAAGCTTAATGGCACCTTTTACAGCTAACAATATTTGGAACCTGATTTCCATAGCCATCTAAACATCCAATTTTGTGTAGCCTGTGAAAACATTTTTAACAAAAAAATCTCCCTCAGACAGTATAGCTCAAAACATCTTAAAAACTATAATATTTCCAGTGATTAGCAGAAATTGAAACCTATTCTTGGTCTTTTAGAAAATATTCTCCTTCTTTTTGAGGTTTTTGATTTTATCAGACTTCTCACCTCAAATACAAATTAGTTCAAACTTTTGAACAAGGTCCAAGGATGGAAATAGTTGCTAAAACCATCACATCAGTTAAAAAATAAAGAAAGAAAAAAATAGAGACTGATTTAAAAAAAAAAAAACTATAAAAAATGAGGCAGTTCCACATTTCATTGAAACATGTAAAATCCAAATAGTCACAAAGCTTTCTCATGTGCATAGATGAGCTCTATGTGACTCAAGAAGTCTGTGGGCCAACGAGAGGTAAAGCACTGCTTTACTTGGTACTGGCAATGGGGGGACAACCTTAACAGTGATCTAACAATTTAAGGGAATCTGGGCGACAGTGACCATGAGCTGATCACCTTCACCATCTGCCATAAAGCTGGCAAGTCAGTCAGTAATACAGAAGTTCTCGACTTCGACAAGCTTAGGTGGCTTGTCAGTGAGGCCTTAAGGGACCACAACACAAAGGGGAGGGGAGTTCAGGATAAGTTGTTGCTCCTCAAGGGAGCGATACTGCATGCACAAGCAGTCTACCCCATGTCACAGAAAAAGTCGCAAAAGGGCACAGCAGCCCCCTCGGCTTTGCAGGGAACTAGCAGACCTCCTGCATCTAAAATGAAAGACCTACAAAGGATGGAGGACAGGATCCACCTCCAAGGAGGAATATTCTCCACTGGTCTGGACCTGCAGGGAGTGAACCAGGAAAGCTAAAGCTGCGACTGAAGTCCAACTAGCTACAAGTATCAAGGACAATAAAACATACTTTTTTAGGTATGTGGGGAGCCAGAGGAAAAGCAAGGGCAATTTGGACCCCTGCTAAACCAGATGGGACAACTGACAACTGACACCCAGGAAAAAGCCAACTTGCTAAATGGGTACTTTGCATTGGTTTTTCACCAGTCCCAAAGGATGCCCCTGCCCATTACGGGACAGGAAGGCCTGGGTGAGGGAGATTCCTTACCCTCCATCAATGCTGACTTTGTGAAGGAACACCTTGAGAGACTGGATACCTTCAAGTTGGCTGGCCCTGGCAGTTTACACCCCAGGATACTCAAGGATCTGACAAGAATCATAGCTCAGCCCCTG
Source organism: Gavialis gangeticus (assembly GCF_001723915.1). Classification (NCBI taxonomy): domain Eukaryota; kingdom Metazoa; phylum Chordata; order Crocodylia; family Gavialidae; genus Gavialis; species Gavialis gangeticus. Next base: position 4,352,860 of record NW_017729008.1, on the reverse strand, counting down.
ACACAGATCTTCAAGAACTCCTGGTGCTCTGGTGTAGTGCCTGAAGACTGGAAGAAGGCCAATGTGGTGCCTATCCTCAATAAAGGGAGGAAAGTGGATCTGGAAAACTACAGGCCCATCAGCCTGACCTCTATCTTGGGGAAGGTCTTAGAAAAGATTATCAAAGAGGACTATTCTTAACAGACTGGCTGATGGCAACATCCTGAGGGATAGCCAGCATGGGTTTGTTGTGGGTAGCTCTTGCTTGACCAATCTTATTTCCTTTTATGACCAGGTGACCTATCACCTAGACAAGGGATAGGAGATTTGTGTCATATATCTTGACTTTAGAAAAGCTTTCTGTCTGGTAACCCATGATCACCTCTTAGCAAAACTGGCCAACTATGGCCTCGGCTTCACCACAATCAACTGGCTGGGGAATTGGTTCTATGGTCAGATCCAGAGGGTGGTGGTTGATGGAAGCCAATCATTCTGGTGTGCTGTTACCAGTGGGGTCCTTCAAGGCTCTGTTCTTGGGCCTATATTATTCAACATCTTCATTAATGATATGGACATTGGAGTCAGAAGTAGACTGGCCAAATTTGCCAAGACACCAAACCTTGAGGTAAAGTGTCCACACCAGGGGACAGGAGGGTGATCCAGACTGACCTTGATAGCCTCAGGAAATGAGCAGATGAGAACCCAATGGTGTTTCACACCAAAAAAATGCAAGGTTCTCCACCTTGGGAAGAAAAAC
>NW_017729008.1:4341313-4351824 GCF_001723915.1 Gavialis gangeticus | reverse complement strand
CAGGAAAACAGACCTTACAATGACAGGCTAAGAGCTATGTGACTCTTCAGACTGGAAAAGCGCATGCTCAGGAATGATCTGGTGGCTGCCTATCAGTTTTTAAGTGGTGCTCATCAGGATCTGGGGGAAAATCTGTTCACCAGAGTGCCCCACGGGATGACAAGTTCAAATGGTCACAAACTCCTCCATGACCATTTCAGGCTGGACATAAGGAAGAACTTCTTTATTGTCCGAGTCCCCAAGGTTTGGAATAGACTGCTGCTGCTGGTAGCTGGTAGTTCAAGCACCTACTTTGAACACCTTCAAGAGACATTTGGATTTTTATCTTGCTAGGATCCTATGATCCCTGCTGACTTCCTGCTTTTGGGGCAAGGGGCCGGACTTGAAGATCTTCTGAGGTCCCTTCCAGCCCTAATGTCTATGAAATCTATGAAGCATATTCAGTGGCTCCAGCAGGAATGCAGTTCTCTGATTTGATGATGTACTGTTTATGACAGTATTGTTTTCATCATGACTAATATGCTGACCAGCAAATACACTGCAATACCATCAGTCACTCGCTAGTGTTCATGCATACAAAACAATTTCTAAGACCTTGTTTAAACAAGACCTGTAATAAAGTTGGTGGCTTTCTTTCACAGAGTTTTTAGGGTATATTTCTTTGGTTTTTAGGTACCTGGGGTTCACATTTCCTGAACACCTAGAGTTTCATATGAAGATTCCAATTCTGCATGTTTTCAATACAAATGTCAGCAGCTGGGCCACGTTTTAGTCCAAAAACAAATACTTTGAACTAGGCCTATATTTTTTTCAAAGGAGCTATGTAACACATATTTCAAGAGAGGGAAATATAGTGATATTCTCTCCAGCAGCACATATAAAAATGTCCATCCATTTAAGACATAAATCCTGGCTCACCTTTCTACAGATAAGGCTCGGATATACTGCTTGCCTCAGTTCAGCCTTAGTGTAATTCAGAGATTCACCTTGGACCTTATGGGTATGTGCAGGCTTTACCTTTAGATCAACCTAACTAGAATTAGGCAGATCAACCTGCCAATCTGTACAGATGTTCAAGGAGCTTAGAACAGGCAAAACATGGCTGGCCTGATGTAATTTAGTTCATCTCCTGTGGTTCGCCTCAGGAGATAGTGGGTGCTCATAAATATCCTGCTATTAATAAAGGATACTTAGGATCATGGTACTTTCTTCTCTTCCTGTGGTCTTCAGCTACACAAAACCCAAGAGTTCAGCTATATTCTCTCTTAGCCTCATATCTGGACACAAACAGGCACATAATAGCCAGATGGGCAATTCAAGACCTATAAAATGGCAATGTAGAGTACATATAATGCTACCTATATTTCAAAGGTCTGCCTCATCCTATATGGCCCATCACTCTAGCATGGTTAAGGCATGCCAGTTTCTGTGGCCAGTAGTACAGAAAGGAATGGCATGGCTAACCTCACACATGGCAACCCAACCAATCAGGTAACCAGTAACATCTTGGTGTGACAATATGGAAACTCCCTGACCAGCCACAGCGCTAGTCTCCCACCTGCCTCTGGACATGCCACCCACCTCTCTCCCCTACCACACCTTTTTGTTAGATAATTATGGTCTTAATTAGGCAGCAGGCTGCCTTTTGAATGCCCTATTCTCCTGGGCCTATGTATCCAGCTCCAACTACCCCTGTACTGCTTCCCAAGCCTCGCAGATGTTCTTAACAGCTATGCTCAGCTCCAGCCTGAGGCCAAGCCCAACTCTTCATAGTGTTAAGTCTCTTGGTTTCTGCCCTATTCCAGACCACACTCATACCATCTCCTTCTCACTGAGGCCTCTCTCTCTCCACCGCCTCTCATGTGGTCTCTCTCTTATCACCCCTTTTTGGGGCCACACTCATACTGCCCCTTCTTTCCCTGGAGCCACACTCACCTTGCCCTCACCCTGAGGTCCTCAGGCTCTGCAGTCCCTGGCCATCAAGCACGCGGCCTTTCAGGCATCTCCCGCTGCCGTCATCTGAGTGAGCGCTGGCCGGTTTCCAAAACACTCGTTTGACTCCAGCTCTGGCTTCTCACCAGGTACCTCACCCAGCTGCTCTCAATCAGGAGCTCTTGACTCATCCCATTGTTTGTCTGCAGCACTTCCTCAGCTGTTCCACTCCATCGGCCTCTGTCCCACCTGTGGCCTCAGGTGCCCAAAGGTTTACCAGGACCTAACTCATCCCCCATTTTAGCGGGACCTACTCTCAAGTCCCCTGCTCACTGGGGCTCACTTCACAACCCTTCCTCGCAGAGCCTCATCTCAGGCCCCCATGTTCACAGGGCATCATTACTCCCACTCTCTATTCACCCCTCTCTCCAGGGCCTCTCAACTGTCACTCTGGTACAGGCTGTTAAGTGCACCTTTGCACCCTGCTCTGCACGTCTCCCTCCACTGAGGCACATACTCCACCCAGTATGCTGGGGCCTAGGGTTGAACACCCACACCGCAGGCTCAGGCACCACTCATCGGCATGCCTGGCCCACCCATGTTACTCCTCAGGGTCTTGCACCCCCACAAAGGGTCAGGTGGCTGCAGCCATGCTTGGCCCTCTACTGCCTCCAAAGACAAATAATGCACCCAAAGGCAAGGACTGGGGTTAAGGCACCCCTCCTCCCCTTTCACTGCAGAAGTAACTGGCCTGGCATTTTATGGGGGCTTCCACATCACTAGGAGCTCCACCAGGCCAGCATTTCCCATCACGGTGCTGTTTTAGGTCATGCCCAGGACTAAGAGCCTCCAAAACTTCCCCCTAAGCTCCTTCCCTCACCGCCAAGTTTGTAGGAGCAGCAGCTCCACCGGGAGATATTACTTCGACTTCAGCTCTGCTGTCCTGGATTTAAAATGGCTGCTCATCAAAGCTTGGGCAACACCTGCCCCCAGCTCTTAAAGTGGCAGACATGCGATGTGTTCTGCCACCCACCACCCCCCTTAAACTGGCTCCTGGGGATACTTTTCCCTGCTGCTCCGCAAGCAAGCTCCCACCAAGCTTGTAATAGCCCCAGAGTGGTGAGCATCCCACTGGTGCTCCACCACACTTGGGAAACTTAGGGTGGTATGTATGCAAAATAATATACAAGTTCACATCTCTATAGTCACAGTATGGTTTCTTAACTACCCTGCCAAAAGATCCCATAATATCCACATTTACTTCACAATGTATACAGTAAAATCTATGTATATATACTTTCCCGTATCTAATCCTCATATCTTTTCTGATACCAAATAGGACTGGGTAATTTTTTCCACTAAATAGTTTTTAAAAAAAAAACACAAAACAAAATGCTTCCAAGAAAATCAAAGCATTTCTGAATTTTTGTGAAAATAGGTGAATAATTTTGGCAGAAAAAGAAGAAACATCAAAATAGTCAACATATTCTCCTCTGACATTCTTTAAACAACATATTTCTACTTTCTATTTTTTCAGACACTATCTTTTCTTACCGCTAGCTACAATTATTTTTTAAAAGAGTAAAGGTATTTGAAGATTAAAGTAAACACTTAATTAAAAAGTGGTTTATTTGACTACAACATTTTTTTCATGTTTTTATTCCACTAAGAAAATATTACAAATGTATATTTTAGATTGACTTAAACTGCTATTCCCTGCCCACCGCCAGTTTTAGTTTGGTTACCAAATTAACAAATCAGATATTTGCACAGGCTTCCTCTAGGGGTAGAGGAACCATACCGTCTGTTTTCTCAAAGTTAAAAAGAGACCTAAAACTGTTCCAATAGATTCTATTGGAAAAGAACATCAGCTGCATGTCACCCATGATGGCTTAGAAACAAAAATTCAGAGTTGCTTTAGTCAGAAGGTATAATAAAGAAAAGCTAAAAAATGACAAAATTGCCCATCAGACTCCTATTATGTTCTGTTTTTCACAATCCCACAGTCCCTGTCACCTACTATACATGGGATGGAGTGCTGTCAATACTTGTATGCTAGCTTATATGTCTCCTTCAGACGCAGATTCTTCAGCCTCTCTGTTTCGCAGAGAGAAATTGGCTGGAGCTCAATTCAGGCAAGATGGACATCATGCTGTGAGGCAAAGGGTATCATATGGATGAATAGGTAGGAACTGTGACCATTTCTTTTATTGGGATTGTGGCTGCCCTATGTCAATATGGTCTTTAGCTTTACCCTCCTGTTGGGCCTATTCCTGCACCTGGACTCCAAAGTGGAACAAGTGACATATGGTACCGCTTGTTAACTGCAGTTGGCCAGAAGATTGTAACCTTTCTTCCCTGATGTACACTTGGTCAGATGGCTTAATTTCCCAAGAGCTGCAAATGTTTAAGAAAACTGTACTTCAACTCAGGCACCATAAATTAACAAAATAAACAGAACTGCAGACTGATTTGTGTCATTGTTAAAATTTATTTTCATAGGTAGTAGATTACACATGTATGTCCTACACATATGAAAATGTTCACAATTTTACCAAGCTGAAACCACTGCTGCTTATCCCTTTCTAAAACAGAATGGGAAAATTTGATCTTTGCCTACAGCAGCATCATGGAAGGAAACTAATAAAAAGCTCCTTCCTACAAAGCTGATTAAAGGTAATGAGAGTTTCGCCTGAACAAGATTCAGTCTAACAAGGCTAAAGTTCAAATTTATAACACTGTCAGCCAGTTTAAAGCTGAATGTTTCTCTCAAATGTATCTGTGCTAACTTACAGGATAGGAAACCCTTTGAAAGTGGTCATCCAAAGAGCAATATAAAAAAGAAAACCCTAAAACTAATATAAATATGGTATGCAAAAACCTGTTCATGTTTAGTAATGGGGAAAAAAATGAATTGCTATTTTTATTGAAAATTTGAATATGCAAAACGTGTGTGTTTTTTCAATGTTTTTCCTTTTCCATACTTTTTCACTTTTTCCATGTTGCTACTACAAAAGGGGAATGGAGGAGGAAAGAAAGTGGCATGGAGAAGAAACATATCAAAAGAAAAAATTGATTGAATTTTTATTTCCATTTTTTGAAGAAAAAAGTGAAAATAAGATTCTTGTGCAAATAGTTGCTCTATACCAAATAAGATACATTATAGCTATTTTTGTTTCTGGGTAAAAAATAAATGTCCAGGTCTATCATCAATAACTTACACTTTAATTAATTCATTTTGATCCAAAGATGTTGGCTATTAGTTAACCAGTTTAATTTGTTTTTAATGATTATGTTTTCTTTCATCAGAACTTCACAAGAACAAATTTATAGTGGCCACTTCTATACATTCATTAATACACAGTAGTTACTGCACATTTAATTAGGTACTTGCTTAATGTACTAAGTAAATGTTCAGTAACTACAGTTACTGCACAGTAGAGCCGGCGAATGCCTTTTTAGTGGTATGCTAATACTGCGCAGTAGTGTATTAGCACTGTCTGTGCTGTGACATGTTACTGTACAGTGTTATTAGGCTACCATCCATTAAGCATCTCATGTAGACGTGCCCACTGAAAACTCGACAGAGACTAGTTCATCGAGTTCTCAAAGTATCACCCTATAAATGAGAGAACATTTTTCCTTCTTGCAAATTTCTCATGATCCCCAAGGAACTCCCATATGTCTAAGAGCACCTATTGAGGATCGCTACATAACAGCCCTTATATGTTACCCATTTGCCTAAACTCCTATCTGACATGGTAGCACAGCTCCTTTTAACTCTTTGATGCAAGAAAACCCTCACTCACTCAGCAGCTGGATCCTGCCTCTCCACACTCCCTTCCTATGAGATTCTGATGTTACACGAAAGCAATCCTTAGGAATAAATATAGATTAGGTATTTATTAAGTACTTGTATTTTGCTGTTGTTTCAATGTAATGATGCTACATGATGGGCTGTCCTCTACCTATGCCTTGTTAATTCCTCCAAAATCCATGGAAGGATATTAAGACAATAAGAAGGATTTTCCTCACAGGGTCGATTCTATATGGTACAAGGGTGGAAAGCAAACTAATTATTCTGTGTCCAAAAGATATTTGGCATCTTAAGAGGATTTTCAAAGGCTTTCCCTCTTTTGAGTATATCTAAATAGCAAATGTAATCTCTGGTGGCAGTGCCCTGGAGTACATTGTGGTTTTCTGGGTAGACCGCCACCTCAATTAGTAGTATAGCCATTTCTGCAGGACACTTCAGCTAATCACCACTACTGAGTGTCAGTGCCAATTATATAACCTCTGTGATGTAAGTGGAAATAGATATTTAATGTTACATAGGACTTAATATTTATTCATGGTAAGAGCAAATATTCAGGATATTCTGATGAGTTAGGGAATGGGGTGGGGGAGTGGGGGACTAGAGAATGAGAGACCATATTTGAATGTTATTGATTAGCTGCACTTGATATTTTGTAGATATTTAATCCTTGTCAAATGGTTTCATTGAGTAATTAATAATATTTTTTTCAGCATGTACTTCCTGTGGATATGGTATAAGGGAAGTCAAGAAGAAATGTCTTGCAGGAAATAGATGTCACCTTCACACAGAGTAAATGCTAAACATTGGTAACGACTCAGATTTTTCTTTCATACTAGTGTTACTTCCTGGAATTCCATTTTTCCATTAGTCCTCTTTTTACAGGAGAGCAAGTGTAAGAAGAATCAGTTCCCAAGAATTGCTGTTTCTTTTGTTTTTATATGAACAAGTTCATAACAGATTACAAGAAAGAAGTGGGGGGAACCCAGATGAAATAAAAAGGCACCAGCTGTGATTAAACAATGTTAAGTATCTGATATAAACTGACAAGAGCCACACATAAATATGTAATTAGGTAGCTTTTTACAATGTGCACTATATTATTCAGCTGATAGACCAAGACAGCTCCTTTGAAGATGTTCCTCTCTACAAGTTGAATACATATTCACTCTTCTTTTTTACAGAGGCATTATTTACACAATAAACTGAAATGGCTCATTCCAAGTCACTCCAGCCTACCAGGTAATTATGCATTTAGAATAGCTGCTACACATAAAAAACTTATGAAAATTTATGGCAACAGAATTGTTGTGTTCAGAAATGAGTAAAGGGGGCTGCTGGGTTGCCACTATCGAGGGTGTCTGAGAATGTTAAGCAATTGTTTTCAGTGTTTATAGCTTTACCAAACTTTAAGAATCTGGTTTGAAATGTTATATGACAGGTGTCTGACTCAACTAATTTTTTTGTGGGGAAGGGTGTTGGGAGAGAAGAGTTTAATAAATGGTTCTTTTGTTTCCAAAAAGAAGGATACAGGGAAAAAAATGTTTTTTCCCATATTCAAATATTCTAGAGAAGTTTGAAAAAAAGGTTGCCTTTTATATCAATCTTTTGAAAATCCTTCCAGATTTGACAAGATTATAAGACTAAAAGAATCTCAGTTCACACATGCTCAGTTGAAGCATCAATTGTAGAAGCTATTTTTTCTAAAGATTCTATCCTCAATGAGCATGAAAAATCCTCTCACCATTCCCCAGTCTTATACATTTCATCCGTAAAGAGTGAGTGGCTAAGCATGATCCAGCTTGAACTTATTATAGTTGTTCCCAACATTTGAAGTCAGGACAGGACTCAACACTGGAGCCAATAGCCCCAGCTTGCTCCCAGTAGCCTTCTGGTGTCACCATTGCTACTTGTAGGAAGAAGTCTGATTAGAATGTGGAAGGGACAGAAGACGATTTGGGAAACTGGAGAATAGACAAGGGAAACTGAGTGACTGCCTGATCAAAGAGAGATTTACATAGGAAAGGGAATACAGAGAAAGGAATTTGAGACCAGAGCCAGATGAAAGGAGGAGAGGCTAAGTTACATCATTGTCTAGAAGCTGGGGCAAGTTGGAAATGGGTGGAATGGTTGGAATCTGAGAGAAAATAATGTTGTTCAGTTAGGACTGAGTATGACTATCATACAGAAAGCATAGCACAATCCAAGACATTTCCTGGTAGCAGCATTTATTAACCTGTGGAATCAACTCTCCAGGATGTGTTGAATGCTAGCTAAATACCAGAGAATTTGTAAAACTGAATTGCACAAAGCTCAAGAAAATAAGAACTTTGGGAGAGAGAAGCAATGGCTGATATCATCAGGCTTTCTGACTAATTCTTACTTTATTAGGTGTTCTGAAGCCTGACTAAATAATGTTTGTAAACTGCTAGAAGTACAAATTCTTACAAGGGTCAGCCAGTGAAAATAATTCTACCCAGAAACCTGAGCCCAGCCTTTGAGCCAGGTAGTGTCTAGGGGTACACACAAATGTTGCATATCTACCAATGGAACTGCAGGTCCACCAGTAGAAACCTGAAGTGCACAAGCATTCAAACAGTTTCTTCTGACCAAAAATAGCAGGTCCAATGAGGAACAAGTGGCCCCTGGTAGAATTTCTAACACTTGACTGAACATGTGCACACTTACCTCTCTGACACAGGACTCTGCAGTGCCCTGCAGCATTCCAGCGTGCCTTGTACTGCTCCATGTGGTGGACCAGATAGAAGAGGGTCAGTGGACTCTAATCCCAGTGGAGCCTATGATATTTAGATATATGGCTATGGGGTCTGGTGGTTCTACCTAAAGAGCATAGACAGGCCTCTGCCAGGAATGGAGCCCTCCAACCCCCATTTCCCACCCCCAGCATGAACTAGTCCAACCCTGCCTCCAATAAAGCCCCAGAGGCCACCCTCAGGGAAACAGCCCACCCACCAGCACTCAACACACCAGCATCTAACTGCAACCCAGCAGCACCTAAACCCAACCAGACTCGCCCAACTTGCGCTGGAACTGGGTCGGCCAGCTGGTTCCAGATGGATAAGAATCCATTGTGTGCTGCTGGAGGGGAAATCAATAGGCTTGAAAACACAGCAGACGGACTCTGGATCTGCTTTCTCAAAGCCTGGCAGCTAAGAGGGAGGGAGCAGGTTTTTGTGGGGACAGGGTCATTTGAATGCCTATACACACCCTAGTTATGGGGCTCCTAATGTCTGCTGAACTTTGTTTATCTTTGCTGACAGTCAGTGCTCTACCCCCTGGGAATATTTTCACACACACACACACACACACACACACATGCACGCGCGTACGCGCACGCACACGTGCGCGCGTTTTTTGCTTTTTGTAATATTGCCGCAATTATAACAAAGTATAAAGAGCAGAGAGTTTTTGTCAAATATGTTACAACAAATCACAACTTACGGAGGAAAAAAAAGGTGTATGTGAGAACATTTATAGGCAACAAGGGAACAAAAGACCAAGGTTAATTTGGAAATCAAATAAAGAAAGCTGTTTTGCTGAAAATCAGATAGCATATCTATTCATAAATGATTAAATATTGGTATAATGTGTTTTATTGGCAATGTATACATAAATAACACACAAAAAGCATCACGCATGCCTTTAAAAATAAAATACCCTTGTATTTTCTCATTATTCTTTCTAAAATGTTATTAGGTGCATGGACACCTGCAATAATTTATCAGCATTTTTAACACAGTGAACTAAGCAGCATTGTCTTTTCGGTCAACAGAAAGGCATTTGTGCCTTTTGGCTACAATTAGGATTCATGTTTGATTTGTACTGCACTTTAATTACTAATAGATTAATCCAAGCCCATAACAGCATATGTAATTAGCATTTTGCTGATTGATTTGTTACCAAGAAATGACCCTGATTATGTTCTTAGTAATCAGTTTACTACTAATTGGCTTTCTTTCATTAATGCATAAACAGCTATATATAAAAGTGACCAATGTATATGAGTATTATAAACTGCATTGTAGTACTATCATTTTGTTGTATGTAGCCCTCTTTGGTTTTTATAGGAATCTGATTAATTAGTAGAATATGACCTCCAGGCTATTTGCCCAAAGTTCTTTTGCTAGTGACTGGGAATCAAAGAGCAAGGAGCATCATGGCAGGAATACTAAGTTTTAAACAGAGTTGGCGGTGAATGAAACAAATAAAAGATGCTTTGCTTTTGACAGTAAAAATATTTTTTTTTAAATAAACATTGCATACACCAAATAGGCGTACATGTATTTAAAGCTTGCAGTTAGACAGTTGGCAATGAAGCATATTTAATCTTGTTCAGTACTTCTTTTCTAAATAAAACAAAATAGAAATTCAAAAAGAAAAAATAAAACCAGAAAATGTAATATTTCCACCAAAGGTCAGACACTTGATGTGTCCACCGGAACTACTTGTATGTATCTGCTAGATATACAAAGACCTTGAGAAAAAGATAATCACTGCAGTTATAATTGACATATACATCTGCTTAATAACTGTTGCTTATTTTCAACATACATGACTTGAAATTCTTTCTGGGAAGACCCTTGATATATTCCACTCCCTCTCCATTTTACTTTTGCACTGTGGTAAATAAGGAAGGCAGGAAGGCAGAACCTTGGAACCTTAGAAGAAGAAATGCAGGTCTACATATTTTTCTACTACTCACTCACCACTACACAACTTGTGTGGTAGTGTGCAAAAGGGGCCA
>NW_017729008.1:4325015-4336313 GCF_001723915.1 Gavialis gangeticus | reverse complement strand
TGCAAGTCTACATATTTTTCTACTACTCACTCACAACTAAAACAGATTAGATGGTACTACAATAAGGGAAATCCAGAGCCTAGCATGACAGCAATGCTTTATGGTTCTGTATACCTTTTTTTGCTGCATAAAGGTGTGAGCTCATTTGCTGTTCAAGGTGCTGAGAGCCGTCAACCCTGACTGATGCTCTTAGAAGTTAAAGCAGGAGTGGACAAATATTTTGGCTGGAGGGTCACTTAATGAGTTTTGGGGACCTGTCAAGGGCCACATCCATCTCTGTGTCTCACTCTGTTTCTCCTCTCTTCTCTTCTCTTTCTCCCTCTCTCTCTCTCTCTCTGTGTCTCTGTGTGTCTCTCTTTTCTTCTCTTTCTTCTTCTCTCTTTCTCTGTGTCTCTCTTTCCTCTCCTCTCCTCTCCTTTTCCCTATCTCTCTGTCTGTCTCCCCTTCCTTTCCTCTCCAGAAGCCTGGATGCTCGGCTGTGGACCCAGGCAGGAGCTTCTGCTGCGCTGGGTGGACATCATCATCAGAACCTTCTTCTGGCAGTGTCACAGCTGATGCTGATGCCCACCCAGTACACCAGCAACTTCTACCTGGGTCCACAGCTGAGGTTCAGGGCTCTTGGCAAACTACAGCTTCAGCTGGGTTCTGGAGGGAGGAGAAGAGAACCAGAGAAAAGAGAAGAAACAGAGAGAATCAGAGAGAGAGGCATTGCCACCCACCCAGCACGCAAGTAGTTCCTGCGTAGGTCCACAGCTGATGCTGCTGGCAGGTTCCAGGTCAGGGCTCAAAGTGGGAGCTTCCACCACACTGGGAGGGCAGTGGGTCAGCTGTGGATGCTGCCAGCAGGTTCTGTGTCTGGGCTCCTGAACCTGCCCGTGGCATCCACAGATGATGCTGCCTCCAACCTGCTGTGGCAGAAGCTCCATCCAAGAGCACAGCTGATGCCTGATGCTGCTGGATGGAAGCAGTCCCACCCACTTGCCCCCGCAGTGCCACGTGGCAGCCAGCTGCCCATGGGTCAGATCCAGTGAGTTGGCGACCATCCATCCACAAGCCAGATCAAATTTGTTGGCAAGCTGGTTCCAGCCCACAGGACATATTTTGCCTATCCCTATGTTAAAGGCCATCAGGAATCTACAGAAGACCCTAATATCTTCTGACATTACAGACAACATATCTATTTGTGGGACATTTTGGTTTAGTAGTAGTGTTATTATTGTTATTGGATTTTCTTTTCTGATTATGACCCACATTCTCTTGTTCTCAACACAGAAAAATTGGCTTAATGGTAGGGTTTTTGGTGGTTGAAATAGGTAGAATCTCATAACTTAGGCTTCCTTCTAGTCACTACTGTGGATCATGGACTTAAGTAACTTCTGTGGCTCCAGTCTCACTGCCAGCAGATCTGTAAAGTTAAGAATTCACTCTCCTTTCTCTCAAGCCAATCTCTTCAGCTTCTGTGTCTCATCTGGACTTAGATCCGTTCATCTCACAGTGCCTCCACAAATGCCCTTCTTATGGAAACTAGTCATTTTCATATATCAGATGGTGGGGGGAGGAGTATAAGAACTCTCCTTTTCCATTCCTGCCACTCCCAGTGGTCCCTCGGCCTCACCCTCTTCTATCTCTTTTGGACAGCAACACTGTGAATCATTTCATTTTTCCTTCCATATTTCTGTCAACTAATTGTATCCAACTCCTTTCAGTTAACTTTTTTTTTTATTCCTCTATTCCTGCCCGTGTTGTACAGAAATTCCCATGACCATGCTTTACTAATTCCATATCTATTTGCCCTTTCCCTCTTCAGTACTGCCACTTACCTAGTAAAAAAATCTTTACTCAACTTTAACAGAACCCTGTGCTATTTTTCTGACACCTTTGACTCCTTCTGCAGACCTTCCTCTCTTCTTGCCTCTCCTTTTTTATCCATAAAGGAGCTTACCGTTTTTTTCCAAGAGAAGATTAACAAAATATGATATTACCCTTTCCACTTCCTCCTTGATTTGCCTTCTGTTCTTCAGCACCCCACAAACACTATCTTCCTTCTTCATAGTCCAAGACAGAAATGTTTATTACCTGTTTTTCTACTCCTATAGGCACATAATAGTACATGCGGTTTCTAGAAACAATCTTCTTCAAAACATCCAATGCATTTTACAGCAATAGCAATGGGATTTTCACCCCCATTATATCTATCTTGCTTGACCTTGAAGTTAGTTCCTCAAAAAATCATTGGAGAACAGTCATTTTGTAGGCATTAGTAGCTAGTGAGACAGCAGATGGCTTGTATGTTCAGTATTATAACAGAAAAAAGATGAGAAAAGTCATCTCAGCTAAACAAATCCTTGACTGCATCATGGCAGAGACTGGTGTTTACAAAATTTACATTGGTATATCTGTTCTAATTATAACCTTTTTTCAACAGTATATTTTATGACTTGTAAAACACTTGTCTTTGTCTCAGCACTCCCAATTTGTGTCAAATAATAAGATCTAGCCAATATTTTTTGTATGCTAGGTGGGAAGTGTTATTTAATATATTGTTTTTATTAATCCCACAATCCAGCAAAGCACTTTCATATGTTTAATTTTAAGATATGATTAAAAAATAGTCAGACCTCAAAATGTACTTTGACCAGAAATATAAGTTCATGTCAAATCATAACTAATTCTATGAAGTACGACTTAGAGAAAAGATTCCTTCCAACTCACAAAAAAGGACTGAATCTCCTGAAGTTACAGAATTGAAATCAGAAATATGATCCTCTTAAAAGATTCAGCTGCAGCATGTGTGCCTGAACCCATGTTTATCTAAACCTCCAGTAATATCCCACAGCTGTGTGGGCCTAGATCTTACATGAGACAATTCCTATCATAGATCTTAAACATGTTTAGTTTTGCATTGTTTGAAAAGGAATTATATAATGATAAAGAAGCTGGCACTCTGCTATTTACTGTATGTCCAAGGTTTGTGCCAATGGTCTAGATGGTCTAGTCTATAAACTTTCCTATATGTTATTATCCTTTTTGGGAATGGTAAATAATCTGAGGACCGAACAGTAGAAATGCAGTTTTCTGTTTCTGCATTTTGCATTTTGAAATCTGGCAATGTTAGAGCAGTAAAATAAGAAAGAAGCACACACAAATCCAAGTGTATTACTCAGAAATGAAGTCCCTGATGACATATTTAACCAAAGTGAACACAAACTTATGTATGCCAGTTCTTTGCAAATCTCCAGCTGAATTTTTTGGGTTACTTCACAACGTGGGGTGCTTTAACAGAGAAGATAAGCGAGAGATGATATAAATAATAATTTATTGGAGGATGACAAGCAGAAAGCATAGAAAAGCAAGGCTTGTGTGCAGAGTGGTCTCCTTGCTAGTGAAAGCTTTATTTTACTGCACTGTACATGTTGAAGTTCTTCACTTTATTTTGCTGTACAAGAGAGAAAATACCATATAACTAAGCCTGCCATCATAAAGTATTGAAATATAATACAATCAGCAGAACATAATGAAAAGGAATGCTAAACCTGTTTTGGTCCCTCACTCTCTTGCATAAAGGGATATTACAAGACATAGTATTGAAATTATAATATACATATTACTTTGTCTTCTGTTGAAGCAGATGTGTTAGAGGAAGCAGGAAGAATGGTATTCTCTTCACAAAGAGAATGAGAACAAAATCACTTAAACCTTACTCACATGAATAATCCATCTTCAGTAAATTCACTTGTTCATCTGACAAGGATTTCTCCTCTTAGTTATCTGGGTTCCTAGAAACTCAAGGCCTAATTCTTATTTATACTAAACCCATTCTACACCAACCTGGCACTGTAAAAGGCTAATAAAAGTCAGTATAAATGTAATTTTTACCCAATTTATGGCTCTTTTTAGGAGGCTTAACTTCAGGACAGTGTAAAGGGGTTTTAGAACAACTGAAAGCCAGGTTCTAAATCTTTACAAGTAGCTAGAAAAGACACTAAAAATGAGTCATCTACTCCACTGGTCAGGACACCGATGCTATTGTTAGATTACCATATCAGCAAGTAGCCTCTGCCCTTCCTTTTTCACCACAATTGGCTTATGGACTTTTTCTTGATTAACTGGCAAAATTTTACACAAATCACTACATTTGAGTATAACTGCTGAATAGGAGGTGCAATATGAATGCTGTACATGGCTCAGCACATACCTCTACTAGACACTCAAACGTTATATTACTGTATTTGCAACTTTTATGATATGATACATTAGTATCTTAGAGGTACAACTGTAATTATTCAAAATGCCATCCAAAATATGTGGAACAAAATTAACCAATAATATCTGAAGACTGGCAAGAATTAATGTATAATTCAAGCTATTAACCACAAATTATCACTAATTCCAAGAAAATGTCCAAGACCAATAGGTCTCAGAGCCAAAGTCCTGCTTTTTCTGTATTCTGAAAGTAACCTTAGGTGGAAAAAAGGACAGTGCATAAAAGTGTTACTTTAGATACTAAAGCAAGCAGGATTTCTTCTTTTAAAAATTAATTGAAAGTGGATTTAGAAAGTAGATGTATGGATTTTCTCTTTTACATGAGTGACACATTTTTAGTTGGTGCATATAGAGGATTTCTAGAGAATTAAAGTCCTGTACAGGATCCAGATTGCTTGAATCTTCCCTCAATATTTCATTAACTTACAACAATTCCAGATGGCTGAAGCTCTCAAGGAGTACTCTCTTCCCAACCCCAACCTGTTCTGGTGATAGAAACCAAGCTTGAATTATGCCTTTCCTTCTTGATTATGAACTGATAACTTTTTGCATCCCTTTTTGCAGTTCCAAGTGAATTTTCTGCAAATAAAAATGTTGAGTTAAATTTGTTGTGATTTCTGAGGTCACATTATTTTCTGCTCATAATTATTTGGACAACTGTTAAATATGCTGGCACATGTTTGCAAGTTCTGAAAGCTTCAGTAAATTTTTAGTAGAAATTACTGACAGTTCATACAGGAAAGCATATTGTTTACTAACTGATATGCTACTTCTTAATATTTTAATAATCCATCAGACAGGAGAAATACCAACCGCAAAAGAAACAAGTTGGGTGAAGAGAAAAGGATATCTTTTTAGTCTCAAATGTTTGGGGGGTTTTAATCCACATCCTCTGGTGTGTCTTGAAAAACAATAATTGTGTTGTTATTAAATCAGGATTGGCTGGTGAGTTGCTTGTTAACCAAGAGAAGTGCTGTATTTAAACTGGACAGTTGTCACGGCAGTTTGATTTCGTGAAACTTACTCTTGTACAGAGAACCAGCGCGGGGAGGACTGCACTACAATCTCATATGTGATCGCAGACAGGGCACCTACCGTTAATTAAGTTTGTAATAATTCCAGCTGGGATCAGAAGTGGAAGCTCTGGGACCTCTCACCTCTGACAAGGGTATGTTCTTGTAAGATTTTGAGACTATATATGAAAGCTCACTAAATGTTTATCCAAATCCAAACCAACTCTGGATGCTGATGTTTTGAAGTGCATCCATCAATTCACTGTCAGTGGTCAATTCAATAGCAAATAACATCTCACATTAGCCAAAACACAACTCATTTTGACTGTTGCAACTTGAAGGGATTTTTTTTTCCTGATGCACTGGGCTTTTTCTTTGAAAAATGGCGTGCTTTCAAGAACTACTGGAAAAGAAAAATATGGCAGAGAACCCTTGAAGATTACAGGAGTTGAAAGCAAAAGTAAAAAGTCTGCAGGCACGAGGATTTACAGCACTGAAAACTGTTTTAGCAACTCTGAATTTATATTCTGATAATGTGCAGACAGAATAGCTGATATACTAAGCTTTCTGTATTAACCCAGCTATGGTACAGACGCCTTTTTTGTCATATTAGAAATATATGATCCCATCTTTGAATGCAGAAAGTACAAATGGAGATTGGCCTTTGAAATATTTATATTTTAACTTTGTAGCCAAAGTCTTTTTTTAATGAAAATTTTTAGTTATTACCATTTGTCAAGGAACCCAAAGCATACTCACTTCCCTGGCATAGGGAGGAGATGATATTCCATTCTATTTTGGGAGTGGTAGCAGGACAAAAGGAGTACATACTAATTCCTGGTAAAGTAATATACTCCTTATCTCAATGACACCTCAACTCAATAGCAAATTTCTCTGACAGTAGAGAGGCATTACTCTTATTCCAGTATAACGGAAGTCAAATTCCTACTATTCATTTATATTTACTATAAAATGCCATCTACTCCCCAACCAAGTTGCCCTTGTTCCCCCTCCTACTTTATTTTTGTCTAGCATACTCCTCTGTCCTGTCTTCTCCATGTCCCTTTCCCCAACCATCCATGCAGCTCCTCCACATCAGCCTTCCTGTCTAATTCAGAATCCACTCTCTCTGTTTCTCTACCCATTTCCCCAAACTCATCCTCAGTAACTGCAGCTCCTGAATCAGTGGTTCATGCAATCTCATCACCACTCTAACCTCTTCATTCAGTCAGTAACCTCAATTAACTTTCTTACCAACCAAAACTGCTTTTCACTTGAACTAGATTTACCAAATGCTGCTGTGGCTCAGATTTCTCAATTAGCAAATTGGCTCTCTTCAGGCATCATGTGGTATCTTTCAAACTTGCCCATTAAACCTTCCATGGGCAATTTTACCTTTAAACTAGGATCTGTCCTTACATGTAAATTAAGAATTTCTTTAACTTCAGTACAGCTCTGGCAATTTCCACAGGCTGAAAATCTACTTAATACCAGGTACTTCTGGCAGTTTAGTGACTCCTGTCACATTCCCAGTGAAATCAGTTGAAACTCCCATTTGCTGCAGCAGTCCAGGAATCAGTTTGACAAGAGCAGTGAGCTGGTCTCCTTGTTTGAGCCTGGAAAGCAACCCTTTCCTTTCTTGCATTTTGTCTCTCATATGAAGTTGTAGTAGATTTTCTTTATTTTTAACGTTGTCAGCTCTAAATCAAATTTAAAAAATAACACCCCCCCCAAAAAAAACAACCCATAAACAATTGAATGAAAGATCCAGAAAATTCATAGATTCATGAATTGTAAGGGGCTGGAAGGAACCTTGCAAGATCATTGGGTCCATCCCCAAGAGCTGACTCGAGCACAGTGTGGGGCCCAGGGCAAATCAGCCTATGCAGGGCCCCATCCCCACTCTGATCCAGGCCCTGGACCCAAAGAAACTACGAGCACCAATGCCGGCAGTGGCATTGGCAGTGTGGGGTGAAGGGTAGCAAGTGGCTGGACACAGAGCCACTGCTGCACCCAGTTCCACACTGCTGCTGCTCCACCCCACTACGTGGGGGCCCCAAAGCACAGCGCCTGGGGAGTTTGCTTTGCTTCGCTCCCCCGCAGGGAGGGCCCTGCCAGCCCCCTGCACTAGGCAGGAAAGACAACTGAGGTCAGTGTGGTGATCATCCAGTCTCCTCTTGATGATTTCCAGGGTAGATGATTGCACCACCTCTGGAGGGAGCTTATTCCACAGTCTGGACACCCTAGCTGTGAAGAAGTTTTTCCTAGTGTTAAGCCTGAAACAGTCTTTCAGGAGTTTGTGCCCATTACTCCTGGTTTTCCCCAAGGGTGCCCTGGTGAACAGTTGCTCACCAAGTCCTGGATGCATTCCCCTGATATAGTAGCAGGCTGCTACCAAGTTCCCTCTCAGCCTTTTCTTATTTAGGCTGAAGAGGCCCAGGTCCCTCAGCCTTTCCTCATATGGCTTGCTGTGCAAGTCTCTGATTATATGGGTGGCTCTTCTCTGGAGTCTCTCAAACGTTTCCACATCCTTGTTAAAGTGCGGCACCCAGAACTGGACACAGTTCTCCAGCTGCAATCTCACCAATGCTGAGTAAAGCAGAAGAATCACCTCCTTGGTTTTGCTTGAGGTGCATCGGTTGATGCATGCCAGGGTACAGTTTGCCCTGCTGGCTACAGCATCGCACTAATGGCTCATGTTCATGCTATGGTCTATTATTACCCCAAGGTCCCTTTCAGTCATGGTGCTAGTCAATTTGGTACCATTGAGCCTGTAAGTATGTTGGGAATTATTCGTTCCCTGGTGGGGACTTACACTTCTCAATGTTGAACTTTATCTGGTTCCTATTTGCCCCACTTGCCAGCCTGTCTAGGTCTGCCTGTATCTGCAGCCTATTTTCAAGTGTAACCACACTCCTTCATAACTTGGTGTCATCCGTGAACTTGGTCAGTTAGTTCTTCACCCCCACATCCAGTTAATTGATAAACATGTTTTGGATTTTGTGTCATGCATCCAAACTAATAATGCTCATACTAACAAAGTATATTTGTCCTCCCCAGAATCAGTATAAATATATAGACAGTAGCAATGGAATAATCTTACAATTCCGGCTGTTTTTTTTAGTTTCCAGTTGATTATCAGTTATCTATTTGGCTGAGTGGAGCCAGTGGTCTGCACTTGTTTTACTGATTAACAGTTACAGTATGATTAAAGAATGCATCAGAGGATATCTAGGGATTTTGGTAATGTAGACTGAAAAGGATCTCTTTGACCTTAGCCACATATTACATTTTAGCAGTCATGCATGGTTATCTGTTAGATACACTTCCAAGGTTCTCTGATTAGTTTACTGGAGAAAAGATAATACAGAGATACAAGATACTTTATCAGATTTTATTCTCTCCACTGGCACTAAAAGATTCAATGATAGTAAGAGATGCAATGACATAATCCACTTTTAATTTTTGTGTAATATTTTTAATTTAAAAAATGCATTACGGTGCCACCTCTTTTTCCTACCCAGAGCAATTTTAGGATTTTATTCAACAAAGCAATTGTGTTGAATTTTTACCATCCGCTTAAGTTTTATTTATTCTGCCATTGAACCAGTAGAATTTAAGGTTAAATATGTGTGCAACTGTCTTCCTAAAGAAGAATAGAATTTTGAGATTTTTGACCTTGGGTTTAGATTATTTTATATGTTCAGGCACCTAATAGCTACTGAAATCAGTATGTTTAATGACATTTTTAAAATCAAGGTTTCAGTGAATTCTGATCTTAGGGTCGAGTGAAATGAGTATTAAGTCATAAAGCTGACAGCAAGTCCAAATGGATAAGATAATCAGTATGATCAATGAAATGCATGTCACACACCCGCTTTCCTGCTCCGTGAATAATACGTAATGTTTATTCACTATTGTAACAGGGTTCTTTGCCATTTTACAAGGTCAGGACATGGAGTATTGCGATAGATAAATAAATAAATAATGATAGCATTGGAGATAGTAGAGGAATGTTTACAAATAGGAATGTTTACAAGCCTTTACAAACTGGCAAATTTAGTGCCACACAAATTATGAGAACTAAGGGGAAAAATGGAGAATGGGACATTTATCACTGCTGTTTCTTTAGGAAGAGACAAACTGTGACTTCTGTGGCTTCATAAGTGATCCTGCAAATTGTCTGAGGCTTTTAGAACTGGAAAGGAAGGTGGGTGGCCTTTGGAAAGACATTGCTACAGCTGCTGCAAAAATATCCTTGGTTAAATTGATGCATTGAAATAGATTGGCAAGGAGTTGCTTTACTGATGCCAAGTATGTGAAAAAGAAGTTGACATGCCATTGGACCACTGCAGTTTTGGCTCTGCCTTTCCAGCTTTTTCCATACAAGTGAGAAGAATACTGAATCTCTTGAAAAAAAGAAGGTTAAAGAAGTTGGGAAGCTGTTAGTCCTTTTAAATAATTAATTTAGAAAAATAAGTTATTCTGAATTTGGAGTTTGCAACCACTGGAAGTGTAACAAAAGAAAAAGGTGCATGAAAAAGATGGGGCAATGATAATATAGTGGGACAAGGAGGTGTATGCAAAGAAAATCTTGGAAACTTCTGGGAGCCAGATCTTTGTAGTTCATATTTCAAATCTGTTGGTGATTCTCTTTGCAACTGAGAACAAGTTTCCTTAACTTTACTACACTCAGTTTCTCCACACATGCCTGGAGACAACACTATTTTATTCCCTTACATGGGCACTATGATAATGAATGAGTGTTGAGAAAGCCCTTCTTAAACAGCTGAAGAAGATACTATATCTTCTAATTTTTAAAGGATTGCCAGTGCTTTAGTAGGCTCATGGGAGTGTTAAAACTTGAGTTTCTCCTTTATCTGTGATTAGTTCAAGGTAAGATAAGCTGGGAAAATATGTATTGGGTTAAACCAGGAAAAAAATCAAATGGACTTTAGCTCCTCCCATTCAATGAGATGCCACTGATAGAAAAATACCCGTAAATGAAACAGATAAGAAGACAGGCATTATCTAGGAAGAAAAAGAAAAGGAATGCTAAAATGTATGCGGGGGTGAAGAGGGGATACATTTAAAGAGGGGAGAAATAGGAATTTAACCTAAGCATAAAGCCAAGTCTTGAAAATATGGTTCCAGCATATGAAATTTAGCATACACAATTTTTAGCATGTTATTGTTTGCAGATACATTTCATATTTTTGCATACTGATTGATGCACCTAAAACAGATACAAACTTACTTGTGCTAAAGTTTACTTCAGTAAATTACATTATATGCATCCACACAGACTTCATAGATTTCATAGATTTCATAGACATTAGGACTGGAAGGGACGTCGGAAGATCATCTAATCCAGCTCCCCGCCTGAAGGGCAGGAAGTCAGCTGGGGTCATAAAATCCCAACAAGATAAGCATCCAAATTTCTCTCGAAGGTGTTCAATGTGGGTGCTTGAACCACCTCCAATGGCAGGCTATTCCAGACCTTGGGGACTCAAACAGTAAAGAAATTCTTCCTTATGTCCAGCCTGAAACTGTCTTCCTGGAGTTTATAACCGTTCAACCTTGTCATCCCTTGGGCGCTCTGGTGAACAGTCGTTCCCCCAGATCCTGGTGAACACCCCGTATAAACTTATAGGTGGCCACCAGATCACCCCTGAGCCTGCGCTTTTTATGGCTAAAGAGTCCCATAGCTTTCAGTCTGTCGTCGTAAGGTCTGTTTTCCTGATCTCTGATCATGCACATGGCTCTCCTCTGGACTATCTCAAGCTTCTCCACATCCTTTTTGAATTGTGGAGCCCAGAACTGAATATAATACTCCAGCCGCGGCCTCACCAAGGCTGAGTACAATGAGAGAATGACATCCTGGGATTTGCTAGAGAAGCATCTATGGATGCAAGCCAGAGTTTTGCTCTGTTTTCTGGCTTCAACATCACATTGGTGGCTCATAGTCATCTTGGCTCTTCTCTGGACTCTCTCAAGCTTCTCCACATCCTTTTTGAATTGT
>NW_017729008.1:4323706-4324969 GCF_001723915.1 Gavialis gangeticus | reverse complement strand
CAATGGGAGAATGATGTCCCAGGATTTACTTGAGAAGCATCTATGGATGCAAGCCAGCATTTTGCTAATTTTACTAGCTGCAGCATCACATTGCAGGCTCATGTTCATCTTGTGGTCAATCATGACCCCCAAGTCTTTTTCATCCATAGTGCTAGTCAGCGTAGCACTGCCAAGCCTATAAGGATGCTGCAGGTTTTTCCTCCCAAGGTGGAGAACCTTGCATTTTTTGGTGTTAAACAGCATCAGGTTCTCGTCAGCCCATTTCCTGAGCCTGTCAAGGTCATCTTGGATCACCCTCCTGTCCTCAGGTGTGGATGCTTTACCCCAGAGTTTGCTATCATCGGCAAACTTGGCCAGTCCGCTTTTGACAACAGGGCTGTACAATATAAAAGAGCAAATAGTATTTGGAGACCTATAATTATATTTGATCCCCCAGGGAAGCAAAATAAAGCTTTTTGGTGGGCTGGAAGGTAGGAATCTGCTCCTCCAATCACTGGCCACAATGACCACTCCTTTATCCCAGAACAAAACTTTCTACCTCCCCTGCAGTTTAGGCAGTTCATACAGGTCCAGTGATATGAGGATTCAGGCCTTTGTCTCTCCCAATTCCACCACAATATCCATGAAGCAATGAAAAGTGTGGTAAACTGAATGGGCTACCATACTCAAAGATTGCTGAGTACAAACAATCCATGCTAACAAGTGTGTTATGAACTTAGCTTTCCCACCAGCATGACAAGAATGCCAATTAGTTTAAGCAGTCATCTTTTTCAGGTAATGGGGAGAATTTTCTCATTCAGCAGTACTGACAACAAATCTTGGGGGCTTTTTCAATTTTCTCTTACCATCCAAATTATTTGGGAATGTGCCACGTCTTGTTACTACTTTATAATAGATTTTGGGAACAGATGGTAAGTGAACATAGGCCAGCTGTGGTTGATAGCCCTGAGTATGGACTCTACTGTTTTTGTTTCAGGAAACTTGATTTGATAGGAATGTCAGCCTGAACATGTTGCCGAGCCTGAAGCTCCATGTATCAACATCTTACATTATGTGAGATATAGTGGAGGAATACTTGACTATACACTACATGCCCATTATCTGGTTATTTAAAAGGTGGAGATGTTACACTGTTGGAGTTTTTTCTGTTATATATCTGGCCATTGTGCTCAACAATGAGCACCCAGGAACAATGGTCACAAGCTGGCGGAGGGAAGGTTTAAGTTGGACATCAGGAGGCGCTACTTCACGATCAGGGCGGCT
>NW_017729008.1:4319554-4323563 GCF_001723915.1 Gavialis gangeticus | reverse complement strand
CGGACTAGATGATCTGCTCAGGTCCCTTCCGACCCTAGAAACTATGAAACTATGAAACTGGAAACCTGCACAAGAATGGTCCTCTGAGGTAGAGACTGGGTAACTGATCCCCAGGTTAATAGATTTTCAGTAAACAGAACTGTCACTTTTTTATTTAACTTATACTGCATCCACATCCAGTTCAAACAACTATTTAACTAAAATAAGAGCACACTTTTACATGTGTTTTGGGGGTGCAGCACTTTAATTAGATTGGCTCTGAGAGCCACTCAAATTAAACTGCCACAGTGTCTTGTGTATCAGCATCCCTGTGCTTCAAAATGGTGTTGGGGTGATTGAACTAAAGCTTGTTCAATGAGCTTTAGAGAAAGCACCGCCCTCCCGTTGCATAAATTGCTGATTTTATCCCCTGGAGGCTAGTCCAATTCACCTCTAGAAGAGAGTCACACTTTCAGGCTGGGTCCAACTCCATTTTATTGCTTGCAAGCAGGCCGACAGAGGAGCTTGTTGCTCAGATCAGTGTCGACCCTAAACAAAGAGCGCACGTGGCTTTTATTGAGCTAGCATTTTTTTCAGTTGACGTGTTACATTTTGATTGGTCATTTCAAACCAAAACCTGAGCAACCTATAAGACATACGTAGTGGGCCATCCTGTACCATGTGGGTAGAAAGTTACAGAATGCAGGGGTTAATACTAAAACAAGGAACAAAGAAACATAGAGAAAAGTATCTATTTTCGCTACACTCCCACCACCATTTTGAAGCATGGGGACACTGATACAAGAGATGCAGTGGCTGGCTGCTGCATGGTAATTACAATTAATTGAGTCTGCTTCGATGCGCTGTAATTACAGCACACTGGAGAAGCCTCCACACTCATGTACAGGCACCCTAAGAGCTGGAATATGATGTAGCTCCATTGACTATGCTAATAAATCTCCTATGGAGCCTCAAGGTGTACAATAAGCCCTATAGAGGGGATTATGATCTCCTTCCCTGTTCATGCATTTTAGCTCAGACAGTCATGGGAAAGAGGGAAAAAATCTCTCTCAGGTCCCTCCCTACCAGCTGAGTGCCCTAACTAATAAACAAAAGGCGGGCTCCTTCTTTAGCCATGTTCTTGAATGTCTTAGGTTGTTGTGCTTTGTACTGGAATAAATACCATTTTGGCTTTGGCACCTAAAAGTTGCCTAAATCCCTATATAATTATGCTATACAAGTGTTTTGTGTTTATCTGCCCCGTATTTTGATTGCAAGTGGCACCTTAGGCAGGACTTGTGTATCAGACCAAGGTGCTTCTGTACATATGTGGAATCTAGAGAACTATGGATGTGTCTACACGTGTTTCTATGGTGATGTTGTTACTGTGCCGTGATTTAGTACTTCCTTTTGGAAGTACTAAATTATGGCACAGTAACAGTCCGTACTGCATGATACACACAGTGTAGGGTTATTTTTAGCAGCTACTTCACCATAGCAGCATGCTATATGAGGGAGCTAGGGTTAAGTAGTTGCTGGTCACGTGTAAACACCCATGAATGCTGTCACCATAGCACACTGCTATGGCAATATAGCATCACATGTATATGTGCCCTATGTGGTCTAGAATATCAACACCAGGTAAATTTAGGCATCTAATAGGCTTCATGGATGCTGCAGTAGGAAGATTGGAATTGCTGTTTTTGACTTAAGGACCAACACCCTACTTGCATGACATTTTAGGTCCTTAAAGTGACTCTTGGGGTCTCTCAAGTAAGGTTAAGGCACAAGGGTTAGAAATGAAGTTATAGGTTGATTTATAAATTTTGTTTTTCCAGACTTTACTGTAGCTCTGTCGAGGCTTTAATAATTAATTTGCATTAAAAAGAAATGGAAGGAGAAGGTCAATCAAAAAGAAGAAGAAAAAAATCAAAAAACAATCCCTTTTAACAAGTTTATCAGATTGTGGAAGGGCACAGACACAGTTCATAGTGTATTTTCTATTTTACTGAAAATTGGAAATATATATATATTTCAAAATGTTCCCACCAACTGCAATGTGTTGCTCAAATGTATATGTTGTCGCTGTAAGTCATGTTAGTTTAACTTATATCAGTTTAAATTATATTAATTAAATTATATCATACTTCATATTTTCTGCATTATGTGATAACAGTTGCTTTTTTGTTATCCTTTTGAAAGAGGAACTGGAAGTACTCTATCATTTTTCACAGTTCTTCCATTAAGCCAGGATAAAAGTCTGGTCCTTTATTTTGCGAAATGTTAGCTTGGCTGGAAGTAAGTGGGAATGTAACTCTTCTAAAATGTTTTACATACTGAACTGTAGTTCCTGTTTCCAAGGAAACCACTTTCTTGATCTTTGTGCTCAGAACAGCTCCACCATTAGGAAAACAATTGTCATAGAGTTTGCAAAAAGAAAAGAAACTGAGGGATAAAAAAAAAGAAAAGAATTAACATTAAAAATAGCCTATATGACATTAGCTAACATGTATTATAGATATTATCTACTAGGATTATTTTGAACTATTTCCATCTAGGCTTTCATCTTCAGGAGCTGTTCATCTATGCTGGCTATCTGAAGTAAGCTGCACCATTTCACATCATAATAAATACATACATACATACATACATACATGCTAAAGAAAAGTACAACTTAACTGTTCAAATACTGAAGAGTTCCCTGAGGCTGATCTTAAACCTGGCATAAACATAGTATTCAGAAATCTTGGATAAACTTAAGGGTTTTTTTAGTGGGGGGGTGGGAAATGAACTTGTCTCCCTTTCCTTGGTACTGTTATCTTTCATGCATAGATAATGCACTAACAGAAAAAGAAATAATGTGGATGCCTCAAATACTCACCCCCTGCAAGCACTTCTGGACATCCTTGCAGTTCCTGTATATTTGCACCTAAGCCTAACCAGAA
The DNA here is from genome assembly GCF_001723915.1 of Gavialis gangeticus. Classification (NCBI taxonomy): domain Eukaryota; kingdom Metazoa; phylum Chordata; order Crocodylia; family Gavialidae; genus Gavialis; species Gavialis gangeticus. Next base: position 4,320,639 of record NW_017729008.1, on the reverse strand, counting down.
AGGACACTCTTAGAAGATGGGCTTCCACCAGGTGGGATTTTGGAGATTTTGCCTAGAAAACCAATTAACTTTTGGCATTGAAGAGTCACTCTTGGAAGTGATGTTTTTATAAGTATTAGAATTCAAAAACCAAAGCACAGCTGTTCTTGTTATGATTACATACAGAAAGCTCCTCTTCTCTCCTTGGCTTGTCATGCTAAACCCACCTAACCCTCACTCGTGCCAACTTTTTTGCATAGTGAGATCTCTCATCCCATTCTCAGCTCCTTTAAACTCTGAATTAATATTTCATGGAGCTGTGACATAAATATGGCATGCCTTTGAGAACTGGAGTTTTAAAAGGAGATGCCCACAGTAATGCATTTCCATACAGATTCTTTTGAGTTAGCCCTGATTCTGGTTTGGTTAAATGTGGTGGAACAAGGCCTAATTTGTATTAAAAATAGCTTCACTAATACAAAAACTTCCCTAAATACCAGAAACAAGGGGGTGATATCTTTTATTGGAACACTTGTATAGATGTTGGGACACAAAATAACCTTTTTCAGGTCTGACAAGAAAGACCTTTTGTGCCTGAAATCTGGTTTAACATCTCTTCCAACTACACAGTTAGCTCCATAATAGATATCACCAAAAAATCCCGTGATTCTCACATATTTCCTGGACCATCACAACTGTGACAACATCCTCACCTTACTATAGTAAAATAAGGACATTTTAACTGTATTTCCCCCCTAAGACACCAGTACTTTGTGAAGACTATTACATAAAAACTGTGATAACAAGGTCAACATAATGGTAACAGCATATGATGCAATAATAAAGCCGGGTTCAAATCTCATTCTCCATCTGTAGGCTACTCAGATCAATAAGGGTTGGGAATGTTGCAGACAGAAATTGAACTCTGCTCTCAGAGGGTACTGGGATCTTGCTGTCATAATAATGTAATGCTAGCACTGAAGTTAGAGAGGCACTAATATGCACCAAAGATAGCTTTGAGCATCACTGAAAACTTAAGGCAGGGTAGAGACTAAGATGGCTAGCTAGCTCTCTCATTAAAATTAAGTCTGCAGTCATGTGAAGTT
>NW_017729008.1:4312442-4314554 GCF_001723915.1 Gavialis gangeticus | reverse complement strand
GAGCATCACTGAAAACTTAAGGCAGGGTAGAGACTAAGATGGCTAGCTAGCTCTCTCATTAAAATTAAGTCTGCAGTCATGTGAAGTTTGCTTTCAAGTTAGAAGATGAGGTACAGGATACAGATCAGAAAGTCTCTTTAATGAAATCACATACTCTGAATATTCTCCCAGTAGTCTTCTGAAAGCTGTAGATAATTGGAATAAGACCATTTGTCTTGTGTGATTACTTTGTGAGGAGAAAAAACAGCTTAATTGAAGATAACTAGTTATTTATATTATTAATAAAATTAGACTCAGAACATCCCATTTAAGCCTGATGTAATGCCATAAAGGTTATATTCTGTAATTGATCATATTCACACTGGTTTGTGCCCTCCCAGTTATATGAAACCATATTCCTAAACACTTGTTTATTGTGTAGTGTGTGATTACGTTGATTCAGATACTTTTGAACACATAAGGAAAATTATTGATAATTCACCACCTGCTTTCTAGAGAATCAATGTGATAGTCTAAAGGATAAAATGAGAAAGGCAGAGATCACACTTAGTGTCCTTAATGAAGTACAGAATCATATCATGCTGTGAACATTTAGAATAGGATGGTAAAAGCATTAATATTTGGGAAAGTGAAAGAAATGTAGTAGCCCTTATTTGATGTAATGTTATTGGGGATTTTTTTTTTAAAAACCTACACGTCTATCAGCTTGCAAGGTTCTTTTACAGTTCTACATGGTTAAAAAAACAAACATTTTATTTGCCTAGTTGGCACAAATAGTATGAAAAATGAACAAGCACGATGTTAACTATAGCTATTTAGAATGCCTAATCTCTTGCCTAGACCTTCTGTTATAAGCATCTCAGCAGCACAAAAGTAATTAGTGTCCAGCATCTTCCTGGCATCTGATTTACATTATTGTCATGATAAGGCAGAAAGCAATGTGTCCCAATAGAAATAGTCAATTGTAAGTCATCATAAAAGAGCTGATTGCACATAAGTTAGCACATGAAATAGAGGCATCACATAAATATTGGAAATTGATTCAACAACAAACATATTTAGCAATAAAGAAACATTTAAGCATGTGTAAGTACAATAAAGCAAGAAAGATTTTATTGCTTTGTCTTTCATTTGTTATTTATTGAAACAGAATGTAGAAACTGAGCTGGAGCACCAGAAGAAATAAATTTAAGTATATCAATAGACAGATAGACATACACTATCCTGTCATGTGTTGTAGCATGTTACAGAAAAGAGACACAATTACATCAGACATAAATTACAACAATAATAATTCAGTAGTAGTAGTATGTATGAGTCAATGATATTAATTAATTGATATTAATTCTCTCAAGTGTAGCTTGACTGAGACCAGAAAGTTAAAGAAAAATTAATCAGCATAATTTTGAAAGAACAAATTGTATTGTGAAATCCACGTGTAGTATATATAACCCCTAGAACCATAGTCCCTGAAGCATTATCCAAAGCATACTATGCTATTTATGTTCTTTCCTGCATTAACATCTGCTTGTAGATACATAGGTTACAGTGAGATTCTTTTTCCTTTTTTTAAGCCATCTTCTTTTAAAAGAAAATTCACTAAAATCTGAACGCCTTGAAGATTATTTCTGCCTTTCAAACACTCTCCTACCTGTCATTGTTGTTAGGAACCGAGATTACTCATCATCAAAGGCAGTCACTTCATTGTTGAATAATTTCATTATTGTATAACTGAAAGCAGTGAAGCATAAACCTTAATAAAAAACCAGCCCCAGTATCTTGGACTTATACACCAAAAAATTTTAGGAAAATGATGTAAAATACAGTAAAAACCACTGTGCATCCTGTCCATATGTATTTGCTGAATTGCACATCATTTTAAATATAAAAATATCAGCATAATGAGAATCACCATGGATCATGAAAAGGAAATGAGCTCATACTCAATTTGAAACTTGGTGTAATTTCTACTGTACTTCAAGTCAAACACATTTTTAACAGAGCTCATTTCCTTTTCATGATCCATGGTGATTCTCATTATGCTGATATTTTTATATTTAAAATGATGTGCAATTCAGCAAATACATATGGACAGGATGCACAGTGGTTTTT
>NW_017729008.1:4276849-4307442 GCF_001723915.1 Gavialis gangeticus | reverse complement strand
TTCAGTACTTTGCTATGGCACAGAGTGGCAGAGCAGTTAAGTTTCAGAAACCTGAGTCCTTGCTTTGGACTTGTGACAAAAGGCCATTTCCAGTTAACCAAACTGTCAATGGGTGACTTGTCATTTGGACTGAAGAATTTAAGACAGCTGAATGTCCTACAAAGCACATCACTCCCTTGTGTGCTCTTTGCTATAAAAATTGGCATGTCTGGTGGGCCACTCAGCTTCAAAGAGACCTGCTTTTTTGTTTTAAAGTACCACTTTTAGTTATGGCTGTAGTAGGAACAGAAGCTTCAATAGAAGAGACTAAAATGTACTTTTACATCAAAGGAAGTAATTCTTCCAGTGTTTTCAAGACAGTGACACCTAAGATGGAGTAATGTGTCCAGTTTTGGGTACAACTCTTCTACAAAGATATGGATAAATTGCAAGGAATCCAATGAAATCAACAGAACTAATTAGATTCCAAAGGAATATAACTTCTAAGGAATGGCTGAAAGACCTGAGGCTTTTTTTTAGTTTGGAAAAGAGAAGACCAAGGGGAGATTTTACAGCAGTTTCCCAGTACCTATAGGGTGGTAATAAAGAAGGTGGTGACGGTGATGAGAATATTGTCTGTGGTCCAGGTGACAAGAGAAAAAAAGAACTTTCTCCCAGAGGGTGGGTAAGCATTAGAACAGGTTACTGGTACCTAAAGAGGTGGTAAAATATCCATCCCTGGTAGTTACTAAGACCATGTTAGACAAATGGAGTCCAGTGCAGGGCAACAAAAATGTTTAGGGGGATGGTGCACATGCCTTATGTGGGAGAACTGGGTTTATTTTTGTTTGGAGAAAAGAAGACTGAGGAGAGATTTACTAGTAGCCTTCAGCTACATAAGGGCTGGTTCCAAGAGGGATGGAGCTAGACTGTTCTCAGTGGTAGCAGATGGCAGAAGAAAGAATGATGGTTTCAAGTTGTAGCAATGGGATTTTAGGTTACATATTAGGAAAATCTCTCCCATGAGAAGCGTAGTTAAACACTGGAATAAGTTACCCAGACAGGTTATAGAATCTCCATTCTTGGAGGTTTTTAAGACTCGACAAGACAAAGCCTTAGGTGAGATGATCTAGTTAAGACTAGTTCTGCTTTGAGCAAGGGGGGTTGGACTACATGTTCTCCTAAAGTCTCTTCCAACCTTAATTTTCTATGATTCTATGAAATGCTGGGTTTAATGAAACAGGTTATAATTTAGAGGTGCTTCCTAGCATAGAATACTGAGAAACTTAAGAATTGGGAGATGATCCCTTAGTTAGAGAGTAACTAGTTAGTTAAAGAGAAAAAAAGGGGACTGCTACTCTACAATAAATGTTGTTTAGTTCTTCTCATTCATGCCTGTCTTTATTGACCTATCTCATCAGTTCCCAATCTGTGCTATAGGTACCACCAGTGGTACCCAGACAACCCGTCAGTGGTACACATTAACAGATTTATTATAATTACTTTATATGACAAAAATTTCCTGGTGATCCTTAAAGTTGAACTGAAAAAATGGCTGGTGGTACTTATGGTTGTACTGTTTTAAATTGGTGGTGCTCAACCTGCCAGATTTTGGGAACTGCTGACCATCTGATCACTGCAGCTAAGACCTTGGTGTCAACTTTACCTTTTGCTTGAGGCCAAATCCAGACAATGGGGATTTTTGAAGGCCAGATCTACCCTATGACATAGGGTGTCTCTGCATAAGGGCACAGAGTAGTTGTTCTGGCCTGGGGCATGCAGCAGTAGCAACAGCCCCAGCTCTAGCCCAAAGGAGGTGGAGGTGGAGGTGGATCTGGCCTTGGCTCCAGCTTCAGCCCAGGCCACATGGCAGCTTTGGCTTTGGCTCTGGCTCTGATTCTAGCTTGACAGACATGGTGAAAGCAGCTGTATCTCCACCATAGGTCAGGACTGGGGCCAGCAGCAGAGGAGGTTGGGCAAGTGCACGGGCTAGTGGATGTTTGCCAAGCATATGCAAGACACCCTGGACTGCATCAGCCCTTGCCACTGTGGCCCATGGTGAGAGGGTCTGAATCCTTCAGGAGGCCCTAGCTCCATCCCTAAGCTTCTAGTAGCCTGGGCAGACCAGCTCCAGGCACTGAATCTGGCCCATGGGCTGTATGTTTCAGAACCCCAGACTAAATTCCCCGAGGTCTCTCAGACCAAGTGTCTAACTGCTAACAGGTAGGTAATGAACTATTCGCTTTCTGCTAGATGGAATCAAAACTATTACCTCTTTCAGAAATCTTCAACCACTGAAAATAGGAAGAGCCCATTCTTCTGGAGGAAATAGCATATATTAAGTCCTAACCCTAGTATGAGAGAAAATTAAAGTCTGTGGTCAGGGGTGGATCGGGTGGGGGTGGAGGTGGGTAAGGGGGGTGCAGTGGAGTATTTGCAGCCCCACTTTAATTTTTGTTCCACCCAAAGTTTAAAACCAGCCATTTGGACAGTGGCAACAGCATTTCTATTGAAGCAGTGCAGAGGGACTTAGTTGACTTAATGGCTCATTGTAATCTACAAGATCCCTTCATACATTCTTCATTCCACAGGTGTTAAGCACCCACTTTTCTTTTTAATGGTTTTGATGTCCCATCAATCCAGCTAGCCTTTGTTCTGCAATTCTGTTTTATCTGCTCCTTGTAATGAAGCTCCTATTTCACAATCCTGCAGAGTGTTTTTAATTAATTCCAATGAAGTTATATTTGTTTTTGCTTCAGTCTTAAATAATACAGCCCTAGGCTCTTAGCTTCTAGTTTATTTTTAACTGGAGAAAAATATGTTTTGTTTTATATGTGATGATGCACTCACCATCTGTACCCACCACTTTCCAGTTCACAGAAGGAACCTTGATACCTATGACAAAGCTCCTATTGACTAAAGGTGTCAGGATTTCACCCATGAAATTTAAGAAGGCCATACATGTAATTTATTACAAATATTTCATGGCCAATTTTGAGCATGGTAAATGTTAGTATAAAACTGTTTTTGCAGTGTTTTTTTAACATTATTGTCATATAACAAAATTATGATCTTTGGCATAGTGCTTATATATATGGAGGGGAATCAAATATTTCTCTATTTAAAAAACTTCTCTAGTATGCAACCAATGCCCATCTAAAGAAAACTGAAAGTTCTGCATACTATTTTTTTCTGTGCCCACTGCTGTCATTTCTGGTCATCTTGTAAATTTATGTAACCAAACACAGTGAGATTTCTGTTTTTTATGCTCCTTCATTTTTATTCTTTCCATAGAGAAGTGTGTATAGCAGTGAGCTTTAGATTTTTGTAAGGTTATAGAATGAAAGAAGTCCTACTTTAATAAATATTAAAATCTAATTATGAACTCTGAAGTGCAATGATGCAGGTAAACACAACTCTCCGATTTAGTTTTAGATTCTCCCTTTGAAGAAGTCGAGATTTTATTGATATCAGTTTCAACTTCATTATTTTATTTTCTTTAAAAGAAAAGAAAAACAGAGTGTCTGCAGGATTTTGTTCTTTTTGTTTCTATCATTGCCTACTGATTCAGTGAACTGCAAATTGAGGCCCACGAAATCTGAGAAATTTATTGTAAAGAGAACAAGGATAGACACTGTCTTGCATCTTATGTATCTAATACACATACCTGGAAAATTCTAAATTAGTCATTTCTGTCAGGAGTATCTATAAATTGTGTTTGTACGTTAGTAACATTCTATATTACCTTCATATCAAAGCAATGCAATCCACCAAAGCCTGCCAGATTAAATCAATTATCTAATTGCTACAGTCAGTTAAAAGTGAAATTAAATGGATTCTGAACATTAATAACTGACTGTAATAAGACAAACTATCTCTTAATGATGCATAGAATCCTGATGAAAATAAATTTCCTTTTCTTAGCGGTGATCACATAAGGGATTTTTTATCTAGTTAAATTAAAATTAATATTGATTGAATGGTTGATAATTAATGATAATTTTTTATTAAAAATGAGTTCATTTAATGAACAATTGAAGTGTAAAATATGTTAAAAATAGAGGACAGAATAAAATACCATCATTGTAAATATTTGCAATGAATATTTAGAGATCATGAATGCTGCCACCTTCAGACCAAAAATGAGCATGTCCATAGTCTTAAAAGAATAAATACAAACTCTGACAAATGAATTTATGGTGACGTTTCCACAAAGCACAACCAGAAGGGAATTTGTTAAAATAAACAGTATACACAGAGACCATTTTGGAATAGACTTATCTTTTGTTTATTATCATAATTACCAGTCTTATGAATCTTGTGCTGAAGAAATTATGTGATATATGATGGTAGAGTTAAAGTAATGCAGTAGCTATGATCATCAAGGAATTATGCAAGATTTCTTAGGATGATATCTTTTATTGGACAAACGGTATAGTTGGGATAGAGTTAGATGAGCTTTTGAATGTCAGGCATTCTTCCTCAGGTCTCAGCAGGGAGAGCCAAGGCAGTAAAAAACAAAAACAGTTCTCAGAGGGGGGCAGAAATTCCTAAGAGTAGTAGACAAAGAATTTCCAGAAAAAAAGGAACTGACTACTGGGAGATCAAGGCCTATTGAAAGGGAGAAGGGTCTTTTTCACCTCTGATGTGTGGGGAGAATTCAGGAAGCAGATAGGTTATAATGATCCATAAAAGCAATATCAATGTTAAATCCTTGGTTCTTAGTGTCCAGGCAGTTTATGAATTTTTGTTCTCAAGTTCACCTTTTTTTAAAGGTGTTAAGTAGATTTCCCTTGAGCATAGGATAGTGAGGTCAGACAGGGAGTAGTTGTTTTTTAAGAAAGGTGCATTACAATTAACACCGTTAGTCCTTTCCCTTATATCAGATTTATCCCTTACATCATATATCTGAATGTATGTCACTCAAATATAAAAACATACTTTTGTAAGCTTTTATAAGCTTATAAAACCTTTTATAATCTTATTTTATAAGCTTTTTATTGCTTAACAACACATTCACAGTGTCTGGCTCCAGAAAGCTACCACATTTATTGCATTAACATGCCCCCAAATAAGACAAGCACCCTGTTTCTGAAAGGCAGAATACAGAAAAAAATATTTTTCCAGGTTCATAACCTTGACCTGTCTTTTTCCTGAGGATACTGTGATGTGAAATGACTGACAATGAGGACCAATGGCTTGAAGTTGCCCCAGAGTAATTTTAGACTGGATATCAGGAAAAACGTCTTCACTGTTAGAACAGGAAGTGCCTACATGAGAAGTTTTGCTGTACAGTAGACTAGTCTACTGTGCAGTAAAGCATCACTATGTAACTGTGTGCTAGCTACTGTGCAGTAAAATAGGCTAATGTGCAATAAATCTACTACCTGTACTCATGGGCAGTAGATTTACTGCACATTAGCTATTGCTCAGTAGTGCGTATGTAGATGCCAGCCTCCTGCTAGGGGCATAGCAATGTGGCTGGGAGTCCCTCCAACCAATGGGGCAGGGATAGCTATTTAGCAGTCCCTGGCTGGCCTTTAGGCCCCTGGCTTCACCCCTGGGGCCTGGGCCAGCTGCTGCCTACCCCAGTCACTGTATTTTTGTGTGGTGGGCACATGCTGGCTGCAGCAGTGCTGCAGTGCCCCAGCCTGACCACCAGGCCTCTGCTGGCTACTCCCTATCACTGGGCACCATGCTCCTGTGCAAGTCTCCAGAAGCCCCACAGGCCACCGTCCTGACCCTCAGAACCTGTGCTTGCAGCTGGGAAAGAGGGTTTTTTATTGGTGGTAGGCTTTGGCGTTTGGTGGGGTGGGGCAGGGCTGTTGTGGAGGAAGAAGGGCGGGAAAGAATGCGTTGTGGTGGAGGGAAATAAAGCTTGTTGATTGGAAACTGTCCAGAGTGTGTGGTCTTGGAGATGTATTGTGGGCCTGGGGTCTATGGGCCCTACTGTAGGAGGTCGGGGAGGATGTGGTCTGTGAGTGCCTTGAGGACATGATGTCCTGTCTGCTGCTATTGGGGGGAGGGCAGGGAGTGTTCATGGTACACTCACTACAGATTCCCAGAACAGTGACCTCTGCCAAGCTGAGCTTTCCTCCCTGGAGACCCCTAGCACCTGGGCACCTGCATCCAGTGCCTGCAGCTCCCCCTGGCTACTGTAGGAAGTCAGAGCAGGGCTGGAGCAGGCCTGGATCTGTTTCATCCTATATGGAGCAAATATGCTCCCAACAGCATGCACATGTAGATACCTTCCCGGAGCTGATTTCCTGTGCAGTAAATGTGTGCACTGCAAGCCTCAATAGCATTAGTTGCACATGCAGATGCACCCTGTTCAGTGAGGCAGAGGAATAGATTGTGTGTGGACTCTCCATCACTGGAGGTGTTCAAGAAGTTGGATAGCCACTGGTTGGAGATGATATAGGTGTAACTATGCTATATGCTATTTCCCATACTCCCAAGCTTTGCTGGTTGCTCCCCCTCCATCCCCTTTCTGATACATGTGTCAGGTGTTGAGCCTTCCTCAGAGATTTTGAATGTTGACTGAGGAGTGCCAATGGTTCTGCTGGGACTTAAAGTCAGAGGCTCTTGGCTAGAGGGTCTTGCCTCTCTCATCAGTGTCAGATGAATCACCATATTTGGGATCAGGAAGGCATTTTACCCTTGGTAAGACTGGCATGGACTGTGGGAGGTTTTGCCTTCCTCTGTAGCATGGGCTGTGGCCCTCTACCCAGCTCTCTCAAGCACATATTAAGAGTCTATTTATAGAATCAGGTTGTTGGCTGCCATGGTTCCCCTTCTTTCCTTGTGGCAAGTTAGGCTATTATGTCCTGTATTGTGTCAGGATTGATGGTAGTTTTACTAAGAGGTTAGAATATGGATTTGTATAGGATGGCTTGGTTAGGTATGATCCTGCCTCAGGCAGGGGATTGGACTAGATGGCCTCTGGATCATAGGTGGAGGGATAAAATTGAGGGGAGGGGGCTGAGCACACACGTGCATGCATGCATGAGGGAAAGTCTGCAGGGGAAGAGATGGGGAGAAGGGGAAGGGCTGTGGGAGTCGGGGGGGGGGGGGGGGGGCCAGGGCCCGGGAAGGGTTTGGGGGGGGGGGGGGGGGGGAGTGGGCCTAGGACCGGGCAAGGATGGTGGGGGGGGGGGGGGGGGGGAGTGGGCCTAGGACCGGGCAAGGATTGTGAGGGAGGGAGTGGAGTGGAGTGGAGCAGAACCCAGGATCAGGGTCAGGATCAGGATCAGGATCAGGATCAGGGCTGGAGCCGGGTCCCACTGGGCCCGTGTGGCTGCCCCTTCCCCTGCACCCAGATTCATTGTCCCTGCCAGTGCCCCCTGTAGCAATGAATATACCGCCCCCAAGCCCTGCACTGGCCCCAGCTGCCTCCCTGCACCAGCCCGGCCCTGCACTGGCCAGGGGGCCCAGAGCCAGGGGCCGTAGCAGGTCCAATCTCAGGTGCACCGCCAGGCTGGAGAGGACAGAGACCCCGGGAACCCTTCATGCACCCTGCCCCGAGTCATCATTACTCTCTGGGAGGTGTGGGGACTGAATGGTGGCTCCCACTGCTGCACACATCCTGGGAGGACATGGAGGGTGTACACCCCTAGATCTGTGCAGGGGAGGGCATGGTGCTGCTGTGGGCTGGGATGGAGGCTGTGCTGGGCTCTTCCCAGCCTGCCCCCCCTCCCCCACTGGGAACAGCCTGGCACAGCCCCAGTCCCTGCCCACAGCAGCAGCCTGCCCTGCCCCATGAAGATCTGGGGACACATGCCACCTGTGCCTCCCAGGGTGCGGGTAGCAGCAGGAGCCACACCTCCCCAGGTGAACTGCTCACAGCTCAGTCCTGCACTCTGCCGGCTATGCAGTGCCTACCCCTTCTTTAGCCCCCGCCACAGCCCCAGCTCCAGCTTCATGCCCTCCCCACCCTTACTAAGCTGGAAGCCTTGCCTTGCAGCCCTACCACTGCCCTGAATTTGCGCTTCCTCCACCTATGTTCTGGAGGTTCCTTCCAGCCTGATGTCTTTATGATTCTCTATGATATTCTCTCTCCAGCACAGAAAGCACTCTCTCCCTCATAGAAAGCAGGAAAGGGCACAATTCAGTGTTACCTTGTTAAAACTGCTCTCAAATTGTCAGCAGTTTTTTTACAAAATGTATCCTATAACAAGGGTTTGGAAATACATAGTACTAAAGTACTCACCTTACCTTTTGAAGCATAGTGTCTTCACACTTCTACCCCTCCAGGCCTTTATCATGGCAAACAAAATCAGCTTCCTTTCTGTTAAGACATATATCCATATGTTTTAGACCACTGCATTTTGGGGGAAAGGGTCATGTGGTATGAGAAGAGATATGATAATCCCTTTATGGACCCTAATGATGCCAAAGATCCATACATATAAACTTTAACATGAAAATTCTTGAATGATTTTCTGTCATAACTAGTTATATTTGTAGATAACCTCACACTATCCTACCCTACTGACAAGCCTCATCTAACAGGAGCATTATGCACACAACAAGACTGAAATGACCCAACTTATTCAGGGACCATTACCCACCCTCAAGCCCTTCCTCTTGATTTTACTGAATTTCAACATTTTAAATCTGAAGGGCAAAGGATCTTAAATCTCATTAAGATTTAAGGGAAATCTTAAAGAATGAGAAAAATGTCTCAAACTTAGTTGAGGAGTGGGTAGGATTGTATTCACTGGAAGAAAAATGAGAGAGGCAAAACCTCTAAGAAAATGGGCACAGGACTAAAATACATTTAACCAAAGTTTCTGCTAGACCCACTAACTGTAGGTGGTATATTCTTCATTTAAACTTTACACCTTTCACCTACAGTAAGCAAACTTACTATCTGCTAGCTGACTTCCCTCTTTGGGTTCTATAATCTAGAAGTTTCAAAAAGCATCTGAATCCTGAAATTAAAAAGAAAAAAAAAATGGTTGAGAGCATTTTTTAACTAGACAAGTTAGTACTTTAACTAAACCACAGAAACTGTAAACTTTTCCTGAAAAGTATGACATAGTAATTTTTCTGTATCTAAGAACCCAGCACACATTGCATCTGTTGCATATTATATACCGAACAAATCATAACATGCTAGATGTTAAACCATGTTTTTCTTAGATAAAAAAGAGGGAGCAGCCACAGAGAAGTTGCTTGGTGATACACTAACTTCTTTGTGACATACAGGTATCTCACGATAATTTTAATATGTGACCAGTTGGCATATTACGATTTGTTGTGAGATACTTGCATATAACACATAACATCTGCCTGAGGCCCAAGACACTTCCATTTATGAGTATATATAATACCAATAGCCTGAAGAAGGATTTGCCTTCAGTGATCCTTTTTAGACCCTGCCATTGATGTCATCACCCTGTTGGAATCTTGCTTTTCAGGACTAGCTTTTCAGTGGATGGAATTAAGAACTCCTTGCTGAGTATGCTGAGTTTACTTCCCGCAGAGGAAAAAACAACAACAAAAAACCCAGACACACTATTAATGTGTTTGTCATCTGGGTGTAATTACTTCTAAGACAAATACTGCAAATGGAACCATATTATTTTAGAAGAGATAAAAGAATCTAAAAATAACTTCAATGGGAGAGGCACTTAAAGAAAGAGATATTTTTATTACATATTCAGGTATACTTTTTTCAAGAAGACTAAACCTCTTGAGATTTTAATTTCAGGTATACTGCTGTTAATCCAGAGCAACTACTTTGGATTTATAATAGTATAAGTGAGATGAGAATCTGGCTCATTAGGTTCAGTTTTACCATCTAATTTTGACTGCTGTCACAATGACATTTCAGTAGCAATTATGCATTATTTTAAAACATGCTAAATTGGTTTCAATGTTAAAGTCCCAAGAGCTGGAGAATGTAGGTTTCTATGGTGAATTACTTTAATTACTTTTATCTTGTGAACTATTAGGAACTCTCAAGTTAAACTGGTTTGGAACTGATGCTGCTGGCGGGAGGGAGGCTGCAGTTCCTCAAGAGAGAGAGAAGTGAGTAGGAGTATATTGAATGATCAGCTATTGTTACATTGTGCTTCATTTTCTTCTGTAAAAAACTCAAAATCACGTGGGGACTTGATCGGTGTGAAATTAATCAGTGTGATTGCTTTGCAAAATGACACATACATACAGAATTTTTTGCCTACCCTGAATTATAGGTGAAGTAGATAGCATGAGTCTCAGAGGTCTCTGGAGACAGAGCTCAAATCCCACATTTGGATCCTATGGGTTAGCTCACATGCTGCAGTTTTGTGTTACTTCAGTGAAACTCTAAAGGGCTGCAGTGTTGCACCCATGTGGATCCAATTGCTGCAATGGGACCTAGAATGATAAGAATTCTCTCTCCTCTCACTTTGAAACAACTGTAGAAGCCTTATTGCTTCATTGGTCCAGCTGCACACCATTAAACTTATCTGCCTCTTCAACTCTGCTTGGTCCACCTGGCTCTCAGCCAAAGCCCTGGTCAGCTGGCTGGGTCTGCATTCAGTCTCCTTAGTTTTGTACCTCTTAGCTGAAGTGAAAACTGCACTCTCTATAGATGCACTTGCTGCCATAGAAAACCACCTCTGTATATGACAAGCCCTCTTCAAAGGCAGATTGCTAGATAAACCCCCTCCATCATTGTCTGTTTCTCCAGCTATAGGAAGTGATGAGTTGCAGACCCGGCACTCTGTTGTCCCTCCCTGTGCCCAGTGAGAACAATGGTGAGATCTGCTTTGAGATCCTGTCTGGAAAGGCGCTATACATGTAGACAGTCAAACTGTATCATCCCATGTCCTTGCCCCCCTCCATGACATGTCTATGAGGCAGAACCTACCGGTAGCAACACCAGATCAAGCCTTCCTAGCATGGCTTATCCTGTGCAATCTATCCATTGTCAAGAGAACTAGCAACCTCCAGTGGTAGCTGCTGCATGGGGTCCTACCCATGGACAATTTTGTTCACCACTTAGACCCAGTGACAACAGTGGCCTGCCCTTTCTGCAAGGAGAAAGTGGAGGAGAGTCTCTTCCATGCCTTCCTGGACTGCCTGTAGCTGCAGCTGATCTTTGCTGCCCTCAGCACCCTCCTTTGCGCACTGGACTTGGACTTCTCTAAGACTATCTACCTCTGAGACTACCTGAAACTTCTCTATCCTGCACTGAGTGGCCAAGGGCCAGGCCAAGGTGGCAACTCTGAAAAGTTGCAAAAGTCAGCTTGCAGAGGCTGGGACTGATGACACATTTTGACTTTTCTGCTTCTTGGTCTGGGCACATGTCACATATGAATTTAGACACTTCACCTTGCAACAAAATGCTGATCAGTTTGTGCCATAATGGGGCAACAAAGGAGCACTCTGTGACATGGAAAATGGACAGCTGTTCCTACTTGTGTAACTCCCTGAGAGGCATGGGGGAGAGTGCTTCAATCTTCAGTGACATGGGGGTTTTTTTGTTTTTCTTTTTGCTGACAAATGTTTCATGCTTGACCCTGAGGAGATCTCATACCTTGTACTTCCACCATTTGTTTTTTAAAAACTATATAATAAAGTTTTTAAAAGTAAAAGAAAAGCATCTCTCTGTCTCTCTTTCTTTCAGTTTGTGTTATGCTGGGCCATAAGGGGGCACTATGCAAGGTGGAAGATGGACAGCTGATCCTAAATGTGTAATACCATGGAAGTATTGTAGGAGAGTGGGATTCAATTTCTGATTATATGGTGTTTTTGTTGGTGGCAACTGTTTCATGCTCTACCTTGGGAAGACTACAAATTCTTGCACTGATTACTTCTTTTTTTAAATATTTTTACAACAAAGCTTTAAAAGGTAAAAAAAAAGAGGTCTCTCTCTGTCTCTTTGTATACACAAACACACAAATATATATATGGCATGGGAAATACAATCCTTGCTGCCGTAATGTAATGGTGTTCCTTCAATTATACTTTAAGGTTTGTATGTAAAGTGAATCATGTGAATAGTTCAAAATCTTAGGAAAATGTATAAGGATAAATGCAGAGTGCTTGACCGGGGGAGAAATAACCAATGACATAAATGTAAGTGAGGAGGAGATGTCCTGGCCAGCATGATGGCTGAAAGGGACTTCAGGGTTATGGTTGATCATAGGATGAACATAAGCTGCCAGTACAATGCTGTAGTTAGCTCTAATAGCATACTGTGATGCTGATGCATTAGCTGATGTATTGCAAGCAGGGCTAAGGAAGTGATACTTCCTTTCTACCCAATGCTGGTGAGATCCCAATTGGAGTACTGTGTCCAGTTCTGGAAACCACACTTCAAAAAATATGTGAATAATCTTGAAAGGGTGCAGAGAAAGGCCAGAAGAATGATTAAAGGCCTGGAGGGCTAACCTTATGAGGAAAGGCTAAGGGATCTGGGACAGTTCAGCCTGGGGAAGAGAAGACTGAGGGGGGACTTGGGGATCATCTATAAATATGTAAGGAGTGAATATTGGGAGCTGGGAGAAAAACTGTTCATTAGAGCACCCCAGGGGAGGATGAGGGGCAATGCCCATAAACTGTTAGAGAATAGTTTCAGACTGGATGTAAAGAAGAACTTCTTTATGGTAAGGATGACCAAAATCTGAAATAGACTTCCAAGGTTGGGGTACTGCATCACTTCCTTGGAAAGTCTTCAAGAGGAGACTGGACAGACATCCTGCTGGGATCATTTGATCTCAGCAGTATTTCTGCCCAGAGCAGGGGGGTCAGACTCAATAATTGTTCAAGATCCCTTCCAGCCCTTAATTTATATGATTTTATGATCTTCTTTACTGTTGGAACAGTAAGTTGAATAGGCTGCCCAGGGAAGTTCCTTTGCTGGAACTTTAAAAAGGAAAATTTGACAACAATGTTTGATAAATAGCATTCCTACATTTATTCAGGGGGTTAACCACATGACCTTTGAGGACTTTTCCAACTTTATGACTCCATGATTCTGTACAATCATATATATGGGAGTGGTGTGGTTAGTAGCATATTCAGCTGCCTTGGATTCTCCATTACAAATGACTAAGTACTCCTTGACTGGAGAATAGATTTTTGGCACAAGTCTAGAAAGTACTAAAGCATACACTATGTTGCATCTCCCAGAAACAGTCCTTCTAGCCCCACTGCTTTAGACTGGACAGTGAGTATAAATCAAATAGTCTTCATTCACTGTCAGTTGGCTGGCCAAACCAACTGCCAAACTGAAAACATGCCAGGGTATGCAAATCCAATCTTATCCTGAAAACATACCTCTTTATACATATTGGGTGTGTCTATACAAGACACTAGAAGCACAGTAGACTAATTCTACTGTGCCTTAGTGTGTCATGGTGAAAGCTATGCTAATGAGCTAATGCACAGTAGAATGAATCTACTGTGCATTAGTACCACATAAAAACATGCACTGGTACTACTGTGCAGTAGTACCATTTACAGAACATTTAGTAGTTGTTCTTACAGGTACTAAACTTAACGCATTGTAATTATGGCACATTAATGCATGTGTAGACATGCCCACATTGTGTTCTTTGAACCATTTGATCTCAGGCTAACACAGCTGTGTGTTATTTTTTTCTCTTGCATTTCTACAGTCCTTCAGTATTTCATCACTTTCCAAGTCAACCAGGAAGATACTCAATACAGTGCATATATATTAAAGAGTTTTCCGCTATATAAGACTTTCAGGCAACTCCGACTTGTGCTAGATTTTTCACTTCAGTTTTGTTTCTATTTCTGTGTGACCATCAAACCAGACCTAGTTTGGCAGCTTTTAAGGAATTAACCCTTTTCTACCATCCTGAGGAAACCTTTGAATCAGCCAATGGTGCTAAACTGAAACTTGACATGGTTACTGTGCTTTAAGTCCAATATATTTTATAGCAGTTCTAATAAGAACATCTTAAAAATATGCCATCCCATCAGAATTGAGATATACATATTGCCACAAAAATGGTGTTGGAAAAGTGTGTATTTGTTTAATGGTCTGAGAAGATTTGGGGAAAGGAGCAAGTCAGAAACTATAGCTAAGTTGTTAGGGAAACTGCACTAGTATGTGATTGCACCCGTTGGGCCTTGATCATTCGGTCCCACGCCGCTCAGCTCTGGATATGTAGGGTGATTCTTCACTCCATCCCTACGGTCTCAGGGTATTGATGTCTCTCCCTGGGCAGTCTTACCCCCAATCCTGCCTGCCACAACTTTGATGACTCTCTCAGTGGGCGGGTCCGGCCACTGGGGTTCGTCTATCCAAGGCCTTAAGGTGGTGGTCTTCCGCGAGGCTCCAACCTCCCCTGTACCTCACCCTGAACCCAGCCATGACAGAGTGCCCATGTTCCTTTGCAGCCTACCCTCCCTTTACAGGATCCTATCCCAGGTCTCGCTCGAGTCCTAAGCTACCCGTTATGGGCCTACATGCCTGTCTAGGTCCTCTATCTAGCAGAACCTTCCTTATTGCCAGGAGACCCCCCGGCTTTCTGTTGTCCTATGTCCTGCCCTTCCCAAAAGCAGAAACAGCAAACAGAAAAAAAAAGGAAACTAATAACAAAAGCTATCTACAACTCCCATAATCCTCTAATTACTACCATCAGGCATCTTAGTAATAGCGTGTCCAAATCGTGATCCCACCACAGGCTATTCCCTCGGTGCCACCTTCTTCCCCTTTTCCTTCTCTCCTAGTGCAAAATACGTTAAACAGACCCTCGACGTCCCTTCTGGCTCAGACTATTGATTTTTCTCTGAAGGGCTATCTCAGGTCTTCAGTTCTATTCTTGGCAGCCTCAGTTGCTGTTGTGGCCGTTCGCCTCACACTTGGGAAGATCCCAGGGGCCGGGCTATACCTGTGAGGATCCTACTTGATCCGGTGTCTTGCGTCCCTTGGATCCCTCTTTTCTCCAGGGTTCTTCTCCCAAGGGTGCCTTACTTGCCCATCTGGTCTCTGGAGCTTCTTCCCAGGGTCGTATTTTGACATGTAGCCTGGCCACCTCCTTTTCCCCTGGTCTGGCAAAGGTGTCTCTCTCTTGAGGATCTCTGGGGCAACCTCCTGCCCTGTGGGAGGTGTTCTTGCCTGCTCCCTCCTCCGAGAGGGGTCCTGGGGACCCTTCCCCTGCACTCCTTCTCAGACTCCTCTCCCCTTCTGCCTCACTGGCCACCCTTCTTATTTCCTCGTGCCGGCTCTTCTCCCTCCTCTTCCCAGCTGGCTGCACTTTTAAAAAGATGCGGCTAACAAGCCGCGTGGGTCCCGCCGCCACTTCCAGTCCCGCCGTGGTTCCTGCTGCAGGTAAGGAGTTTTCATTTGTTTTTTCCTTTGTTGTGTCTCCCCTGGGGTGTGCTGGCCCCCAGGGATCCTCCTTGACCCTTTGGGGTCCATCTCTTGTATTTTCCCCAGGACAGTGATTCCTCCAGTTTTGGATCCTGGTCCAGCATCTATGCTAGTACTCTAAGAATTCAACTACTGAGCTAACTACTCAAATATATAGTGAAACATGAAGACATGCTCCAGTCCAAGGAAAAAGGAAAACAGATTTCCAAATGTTGAAAATTGCTGCAAAATAGAATTCTCATTCTTTGGTAAACTGTACCTAAGTGCTTTGCTGGATAGGAGCCCAAGAGAGGATCTGAGCAATGCGAATAAATTCCAGGTATCTCTTGCTTTTTCTGTTCTATTTTTGGTATTATCATGCTGACAAAAATCCAATCAAATTTATGGTGAATATTATAGAAAAAGATAAAGTAGCAATATATATTACTATGGTATTATATCAAAATGAGATTTTGTTTTATTGGTTCAATTAAAATCATAATAGGGATAGTAAAATATGTGTGCTAATCTGATGTTCATATGTGTGTAGAATTCAAATATTATGTTATAACTTTCAGTTTTTAACTATTTGCCAGTAGTGGAAAGGGATTCTTTAGATATTTTCCCAGAAAACAACAAAGGATTCAAG
The DNA here is from genome assembly GCF_001723915.1 of Gavialis gangeticus. Taxonomy (NCBI): domain Eukaryota; kingdom Metazoa; phylum Chordata; order Crocodylia; family Gavialidae; genus Gavialis; species Gavialis gangeticus. Next base: position 4,291,492 of record NW_017729008.1, on the reverse strand, counting down.
TTGTATTGCGTAGCCAGAAAAGATGTCCCTTCTGGTTTTGGCAGCCCCAGAGACTGATAAAAACTGCTTTCCCTGCTTGATTTCTTTCATATTTTTTCATTTAAAATGCATCTTACCTATTAATTTATGTTAATTCCTGGCTCTATAATAAAAAATAAGATTAGTGTGCACTCATTTAATATTAGAAAATCTGGAATATTAAAAAGCGTATTTGCAACCTGATCTAATCATTCAGGACAACTTTGAAATGATCAAAGTCTGTCTTTGAAATGATCATCCAATGTAATCAGACTGTGACACAAAAAGAGATAAACAGTTAGTACAATTTAAAGTTTTAGAGCTGAGCTGTTCAGGATGTAGCCTGCAAGGTTCTTTGATGTATCCCTCAAAGGGTATAACTTCAGTAATTTTCAGGCATATTAGAATAGACTTTGTTGTCTGGTTTTTTTCTTTGTTTATTGCACTGGGCATGCCCTTTGACCTCTTTAAGATATAATCGGCATTGGTGATGCAATTTTGTCAGACTCATTCTTAATTTATTATAGGTATCTTATCAACAGGTTTATAGGGGAAATATGATCATTCACAGATTGTACGTAAGGAGTTCAAATGAGAAAAAAAGGGAAAAATATTAGCTTTTAGAAAATTAAGGGAAAATCAGCAAACTGACACCTTTCTCCTGTCCTGTTTCTCAAGATTAGATATGTTGGTTTCTAGGTGGAGCAATGTCTGTTCCACATGCCTGAAAGATTATAACAGTTCTAACTATTTTGTATGCTGATGAGAATTCACACCTTCAAATATATAGGTCAATATTTTCTAACATAGGTATCTAAAGTTAGATACCTAAATTTATTTTTGAGGCTCCATAACAAGTGGCCTCATTTTCAGAAACTTATATTCTACATTACCCATTCTACCCACATTTTATCTGTTCTGGCAAACACTGGCAAAAGGGGAAAGTACCCCCCTCCCCCTGAATAATAGGGGAATAATGAAAGATGACACATTTTCAAAAGGTGTCTTTTTGATGTGATGATTTAATAATAACCAAAAAGAGAATACTTAGCACTTACATGGCACTTTTCATATGTAAAGGTGTTTTACCAGAATGAAGTTATTAATTTGTCCTTTTCACTATGAATGATTTCTAAAATTACAAAGATTGAAAGCTTCTCAGGTCCTATTCATTCTCATTAATTTCCGAGAGAAAATGACTGGCCATTTGCTTTATAAGAAAAGTTATCATTCATTTATCAATGATACACTCAGAGTGGATAGGGAGTCATTTGGATAAAATTAAGTATTTGGGGTGTGGCATTTTTGGTTAAATAAATACATACCTGATTGCTTTTAGGTTGTGATTGTCAAATTTCTCTGATACAAAAGGAAAACCCATATAACAATTTGCATGTTTATAATTTCCTTACCTTGTGGGGAAAGGCAGTCAATCATATTTGCTGCATGTAGAAAGCAACATACTTCTTCTCTTTCCAGAGGTAAAGGGAAGTGTTTGGGTAGGGGAAAGAGGAGCTACTATTTACATAGGAGGGGAAGGAAGCAGAAACAATAGACAGGACCCTCAGTCCCATGTCTGTCTATTCCCTCCTCCACCATACCTCTCTTCCTCCTCGTTGTGCAACTTCAGGCTTGAAGAAGTGATGATATGTCAGGAACTCCCTGCTGCAGCTTCTGTTCCCTTCTCCCAACATTTTTCCAGGCTTAGCAGACGAGGAGAGGTGCATTCCCCTGCTGAAGGTACTCCAAGGACTTGAATGGGAATTGGGAGGAGACAAAGAAACATTATAACTGCCATTCAGGCCTGTCAGGAGAGGAAAAAGAAGCCTTCTCACAACTACTTCTGTTCCAGGCTTGGTGTTTGTATGAGAACCTCCAAAACTGTAGAATATTCAAGGATGCACTGAGGGGAAAGAAGTGAAGGCTGGGATGAAAGCATGCAGAATCAATGAGAAATAATAAGGCAAAGTTGTTTGCACAACTCTAGTAAAAGTGCAAAATTAACAGAGATGGGAAGACAAGCCTAACCAGGGACAGCAGGTAAGGGGATGATGGACCAGAGATGGCGATACTCAATACTTCGATGTCTAAGCCACATGAGATGATGAGTGCCAGAGAACTCAATGAATATGTGCTACACAGCCAAAGAGGAGAGTGGTCAACCGCCTCTTCCCATATCCGTCCTGGAGTCACCCATAGTTTTAACTGGTTGATAGGAACTTGGGGTGCACTGCTTTATCTAGTTTGGATAGGAAGACAAATAATTGGCACATATCTTTTTGAATTAGTAGCATTCAGGATGTTTTATATACATATTTGTGTACAGCATTTAAAATCTGTTCCTTTGTCAAAAATATGGTAGGGTTGTAGTAAAAGAGAACTGATGAAGCTGCTGACAAGAATATCTCAACAAATTCACTGGAACAATCAGAAAATTATTATTCAATCTTCATTTTCTATTTATGGAATAAAAATATATAAAATATTCCTCTACTATATTTTGTGAAAAAGGCATATTGTTATTTTTATCCTCCCCTATAGAAATCTCTGGTCACCAGAAGAAATATTAGATGTCCAAACCAGTTCAGATACAGCTGTCTTTCAACCTGCACATATAACTAGTTTGTCAGAGTTAGGTCTAGAGTCTGCAATCTTCTGCTGCCTTGTGCATTGAGCTATACAGATGCAGAATTGTGCATTCTGACCCAGAAAGATCTTTGTGTTCACTTTGTGCACATATAAATGGCTACACAAGATGCAACGTGATAGAAAATCTGGTCAATTCATGTTAACTGCATTTATCACGTTAGTTGCTGTTGTTTCTTAGATGCCTAGTTATAAAAGTATCTCAGCCTTTTCTCAGTTATATTATTCCTTTAGCCACATTTCATACCATCATTAAAATTATTTCCCAAAGTAATTCCTCAGGAAAATGATACCTCTGGGAATGCTAGTTTGCCAAGGGGTGAATAAGTGTTTCTGGCACTGAAATGGCATTGAATTTCTTGCCAGTTTTACTGAATCACTTTAACTGATAAAGCACTTTGGTGTTATCAAATGTAATGGTCAGCAGAGATGAGCCTATTTGAATGTGCACGCAGTTGCTAAACTTTTCACATTTTCCCAAATAAATTTGTTTCACTGGCTGAGAAGTTTGGGATTTTTAATCAATTAAACACTAATTCCTGGGTTTCTGATTTCTGAGTTTCAGTAATCAGAGTATCTGGGGGTCAACATCAGTATCAATCAGAGCATTCTCAAGGCTCCTCTAAACTATGTTGGCTGGTAAATGACCATAATATGTTGATGTACCAACCACAGATGGTTACAATACAGCAGAACTTCTGCACAGCCTATTCTCTATCAGAACATGCCTTTGACATGCCTTTTATTCCTAATGGAACTTGGAATAAGTTTGATACTACTTCAACCTGAAAAAGTTGAAGTAATAGTGAAGAAGTTGAAGAAGTATATTTTGCACTGGTCTGGACCTGCAGGGAGAGAACCAGGAAAGCCAAGACTGCGACAGAACTCAAACTATCTACGAGTATCAAAGACAATAAAAAGACCTTTTTTAGATAAGTGGGGAGCCAGAAGCAAAGCAAGGGCAACACTGGACCCCTGCTAAAGCAGATGGGACAACTGACAACCAATGCCCAGGAAAAAGACAACTTGATAAATCGGTACTTTGCATCGGTTTTTCACCAGTCCCAAGGGACATGCCTGAGAATTATGGGACAGGAAGGCCTAGGCGAGGGAGATTCCTTACCCTGCATCAATGCTGACCTTGTGAAGAAACAACTTGAGAGACTGGATACCTTCAAGTCAGCCAGCCTTAACAGTTTATACCCCAGGGTACACAAGGATCTGGCAAGTATCATAGCTCAGCCCCTGGCACAGATCTTTGAGAACTCCTGGCACTCTGGTGAAGTGCCTGAAGACTGGAAGAAGGCCAATGTGGTGCCTATCTTCAAGAAAGGGAGGAAAGTGGATCAGGCAAACTACAGACCCATCAGCCTGACCCCTATCCTGGGGAAGGTCTTAGAAAAGATTATCAAAGAGACCATTCTTAACAGACTGGCCATTGGCAACATCCTGAGGGATAGCCAGCATGGGTTTTTTGCGGGTAGGTCTTGCTTGACCAATCTTATTTCCTTTTATGACCAGGTGACCTGGACAAGGGAAAGGAGATCGGTGTCATATATCTTGACTTTTAAAAAGCCTTCAATCTGGTATCCCATGATCACCTCCTAGCAAAACTGGCTAACTGGGTTCTCAGCTTTACCATGATCCGCTGGCTGGGGAATTGGCTCTGTGGTCAGACCCAGAGGGTGGTGGTTGACAGATGTCAATCCTCATAGTGCACTGTGACCTGTGGGTTCCCTCAAGGCTCTATCTTTGGGCATATAATATTCAATACTTCATTACTGATGTGGACATTGGTGTCAGAAGCAGACTGGCCAAGTTTGCCGACAACACCAAACTTTGAGGTAAAGCGTCCACACCTGAGGACAGGAAAGCAATCCAGGCTGCCCTTCACAGGCTCAGAAAATGAGCAGATGAGAACCTGATGGTGTTTAATACCAAAAAATATAAGGTTCTCCACCTTGGGAGGAAAAAACTGCAGCATGCTTATAAGCATGGCAGTGCTACGCTGGCTAGCACTACAAACAAAAGGGACTTGGGGGTCACATTTGACCACAAGATGAACATGAGCCATCAATGCGATGCTGCTGCTAGTCAAGTGAGCAAAACTTTGGCTTGCATCCATAGATGCTTCTCAGGCAAATCCCAGGATGTCATTCTTCCATTGTACTCATCCTTGGTGAGGCTGCAGCTGGAGTAATGAGTCCAGTTTTGGGCTCCACAATTCAAAAAGGATGTGGAGTAGCTTGAGAGAGTGAAGGAGAGCCATGTGCATGATCAGAGATCAGGAAAACAAACCTTATGATGAGCGGCTGAGAGCTAAGGGATTCTTCAGCCTGGAAAGGCGCAGGCTCAGGGGTGATGTGATAGCTGCCTATAAGTTCATAAGGGTACTCACCAGGATCTGAGGAAACATTTGTTTACAAGAGCGTCCCAAGGGATGGCAAGGTCGAATGGTCACAAACTCTTCCAGGACCATTTCAGGCTGGACATAAGGAAGAATTTCTTTACTGTCCAAGCCCCCAAGGTTTGGAATAGACTCCCACCGGAGGTGGTTCATGCACCTACTTTGAACACCTTCAAGAGAAATTTGGATGTTTATCTTGCTGGGATCCTATGACCCCTGCTGACTTCCTGTCCCTGGGGCAGGGGCCTGGACTCTTCCTAGGTCCCTTCTATCCCTAATGTCTATGGAATCTATGAATGCCTTATTTTCAGAAGTTTGTCTAACTCTATCCCAACTATGCAGTTTTTTCCAACAAAACATATCACCCCAAGAAAGCCTTGCCTCTCATAATTTCTGTACCATCACAGTTACATTACTCTAATGCTACCTTTCACTTTACCAGACAGAAATTTATTCCTTTTTGATCTGTCTTTGCATGCCAGCCTGATTGTGATTTTTAATGAGTATAAACTATGTGGGAGATGTACAAGAAGTGTTAAATATAACAATGATAATGGATGTTATATTGAAATGGGAGAAAGATATGAAATCATGTTACCATAGATTCTTATAGCACAGGTGGCAGAGTTACTAATCAGTTACAAATGGCAGAAATACTTGCAGACTGATTGATGCTATCATGCTGTAATACACCAGGTATTCTTCATATTATAATACTTCCCTTCCATTATATTATGTTTGCACCCTTTTTAAAAGCATGCCAAAGCACGTACATGTTTGAATTTTAAGACCCTAGCATTTCATCAAACAATTCCTCCATCAATCTCAATGCTTCTGGCTGAGCTATACCATTTCCTTTAGAAAGCCAGTTACTTTTCATTTAAAGATTTCAAATGATGGAGAATTTGCTATATACGTAGGTAATTTATTCCAGTAGTTAATTATCCCAGACTGTTAAAATTTTGTACCTTATTTGCTCATTAGAATTTGTCTGGTGTTTCCAGCCACTGGAAGGTATGTCTCTGTCAGGTTGATTAAAGATCCTTTTACTATTAGAGATCTCCTCTATGTAGATATTATAACCTGCCATCGAGTTGCCTCTTAACTTCACTTTGATAAACTAAATATATAGTTCCTTTAGTCTTTCAGAGTAGGGCAGATTTTACACTGCTTTAAACATTAAATGAAATATGTAAATATATCTAAATAAGTCTGATCTTTGTATACTTATGGTAACCAATATAAACTCTTATCCATGAAAATGTACAACTATTATCTTTAGCATGCAATACTGAAGTTTTCATTCTGAAAGAGTTTGTACATAGGCCCCGGCAATCACAGGTAACCATATAATAGGCTTTAAGTCCAAAAGAATCCACAAGAATATCTGTTCCTGATTCCCTATGCACCAAAAGTAACAAAACACCCTTTAACACTCTGTAACAGGGTATCATTGCACATTATCCTTAGGCTATACTAAGAGCTCTTAATATAGGATTCCCCACACATTCAAGCATGAAAAACTATTGTTAAGTGCCCTCCAGGCATTTTAAACTTACACAACGTTGGATGAGGTTTATCTCTGACCTTTGTTACCCAGCTTGTGTTATAGTAATGAGTAACTGCTCTGTGGAGATAAAACAACTTGTTTTCAGTCCTCCAGCATCCCAGAATGCACACTGCCAATGCCCCACCTCCTGCTCTGTGTGGACAAACTTTCCACCCCTAAACTCTTTTGCCCAAGGATTGGTACTGGCATGAAGCCAACTGCCCCTCCCACCTCCAGAGACTGCAGTCCCATGCAAGTAGAAGATGCAGTCAGCCATGCAAACAGCCAACTATTACCTACCTAACTTCCTGAACCACAGGCAACCAGAGTCAGAGAGTAAGCCAAAGGAAAAAAACTTTTCTCCACTGTTGCCAGCCCCACGGGGCAACACGACCCCTGCCAATTGGTTCCCCAAACCCCCTCCCAACGCTATTCAAATTCATTAACACATGAGACTTTTCTCGTTTTTATTTTATTCTTTAATTATTTTGGACTTCTTTAGGGTTTAATTTTTCAATTTTACTTCAGTGTCTGACTCCTTTCATTTTACCACAGCCACTATCCACCCACGCCTGCCAGCTTCATGATCCTACCCCCACAACCCACCACTCCCGCCTCACCCCCACTTAGACTAGGTATCATGTTCCACCAAGTCACACGTGTGCAGTTCGGAGATGGCATTAAGTCTCAACATACGACTCCGCAAAGCTCATTCTAACATTGACAGTACTTAACATTCCATGGCACTTAGCAGAGCTTAAAGATTATGCAACAAAAGCTTTACTAAGTGCTTTAGCACACAAAAACAAAGACCTCAAAATCTAAAATATGCCAGAAGAAGAGGCCACATATGGCCATCTGATGGCAAGGATTTTTTTTTAGGTAAAATATTCCTTAGTGTTTATGAGAAGTAAATCATGTCCTCTGTGCTATTGAGGAAGACAAGCAAGCCCTATTGACACTTGTCTTGGGGAAAAAAATGCATCCTGTCCCCATATCTGGTGATCAGTTTGAACCTGAACATACAAATTGTCACCAGCCAGGTATCTAAGAACATCCCAGTACCAAGAAGTATACTAGCTTACCTTGCAAAATTTCTCATCTCTCAGTGTGGCCAATCATTAATGCTTGAGAGGAAGGCATAATAATAATAATAATAATAATAATCTGAAGCCAAGTTATGCAAATGCTTGGAAATTTTACATAAATAAATAGAACTATTAACTCAGGTTTGAGCCTTGTATTTCTAGCCCTATCATTTAGAAGTAGTTCTGTTTTGGAAATTAAAGGATTATATCATTTTCTGAATTATAAATGATGCCTTAGTATTATCAAATATTAGCTTGAAATCCAAAAGTAAATGATGCAAAAACTCATTTGTGGTTTTCAGTACTGTCCCATTATTTCTCATGCAATTTTACCCACTTAAAAGCAACATGTTCTATGAAAACTGGAAACCTCCCACTTGCACCCAGATAAAATCAAATAGTAGACCCTCCATTCTTTAAAAATTGAGTGATGGGTACATTCTTGTTAAAATTATAAGCCTTATAGCCTGAAGTCAAAAGGAAATGTTTTTGTCAATAGGTTTCCAATACAGGTTTGTTGCAATCTGCTCTCTATCCAAAATAATACTGAAGAATTTCACTAGAGGGAAAAGAACATTAAACAGAACATTTCAAATCCGGATTAAATGTATTAGCCTCTTAAGTATCACCATACCTTTCTGCCTTTTAAGGTTGTTCCTTTAAAAGTGGGAATGGCATATTTTAGTTTTATTGTCTTTTTCTTGATTCATTACTTCCTTGCATTGGCATTTATACGTGGATACAAAGTGAGTGCAATTTGCCAGAATCACTGAATGGTAGATTTCTCTGTTCACTTAATATAAATGCAAATGGCTACATACGGCACATCCAGACAAGCATGCATGTGTGGTTGTTTTTTTGTCCCAATGTCAAAAAAAACCTGCAGCAGGAAACATGGGGAAGGGTGGGGGCACATGTAGTAGAAGTGTGAGCCACCCAAAACCAGAGCCTGGCCAGCCAAAGCCACACTCTGGCTTCTGGCCAGGCTCTGCATGCCTGGATCACTGATGCTGGAGCCTGGGGAGGCCCCCATAACTTCAGGTGCTGGCCCCAGTCTCCCCTATTTCACCCTGCAAAATTTGCAAACACCAGAATACATGTGAAGGGGCATTCCCCTGAGACAACTAACACAAATATGTGCTGCTGCTAGTTGTCTCCAGGGAACACATGTTTCTGCTCATGGGGATGTGCCCATAATGTATACGGACAAGATTATTTACCAGGTACAGACATTCAAAAAGTCTGAAGCAGAATCAACCTAAGTTCTGCAGTTTTCTGTAAGTGGCATGGTATAGATTGGTAGTGAACAGAACATGCATTTGCCCTTGGGGGGAGGGGTGCAAATCTTAGACTGGCTTCTGCTATTTTTAAACCAGTTTATGTGTGCCAGAATTCTGTTCTAAGAATATACTAATTTCCAATCACTTATACTGGTAAAAGTGTATTGTCTGTACATGGGCTATGGGTGCAGACTAACACATTTGCACTCCTGTTATCAGCTGACATAACTCAAATTAAATAAATAGAGAGTGCATCTACATGTTCATTAATGCACCTTAGATACTGCACACTTAGTTTAGTACTTTCTTAATGAAGTACTAACTGAGAGTGCAGTAACTAGAGTTACTGCTCAGTAAGACAGGCACATGGTTTTTTTGTGACACTGACTGTGCATTAGCCTAATAATACTGAGCAGTAGGCTTTTAGCATGGTTTTGCTGTGATACACTACTGTGCAGTGTTATTAGGCTAATGTGCAGTGAGTGTCTTGTGTAGATGTGCCCAGAATAAGTTAATTTACATCCAATAAGATCTACGTATAACATTGTAACATGTAATGTTTAGTACTTTCAAAGTCTCATGTGGCAAGAGGGATATTGACCAAAAGCAACTCACATCCTTTCCTTCTCCATAGCATTTATGTAGAAGTCCTTGCTCCTGATGGGTAGTAGGTTGCAGTTAACATGCCAGGGCCAATTGGCCCCCTTTTGGAACTTTTCTGCCATGCCTTTGATGTTAAGAAAATAGAAACCAAAAGGAGGATGTAAATCTCAGGAGGTATATCAGCTGGTCCTTATTGCAACTTAACTGGCCACCTGGCCTCTTCACAGGGCTCCTTCATCCCTATACCCTGCCCTTACCACTCCAGGTGTTCCAGTGCTATGTGCATTAAAGACTTCATTCATCCTGAGTCTGGCCCTCTATTATCCAGATTCACATGCCCCACAGCATCAGGCTTCCCAATAATTAGTCATGTCTGCTCAAAGGGCTAGCACATTCTTTTTGGCCTCAATATTATTTATTTCGAATGACCTTGGAACACTCCCCTCTTGGATTACCCCAGGTTCATCCAGTTAATCAGTTCATAATCGAACTCAGGGGTCAGTTGGACTCTCCCAGCATTAGCTATCACTGTTTCTCAATTAGCCTAGTCCCCAACAAATCCTGCTTGAAATTAACTCCCTCCTCACAGAGAAGTCCCTTCTTCACATCTCCCTGCTTCCTTCCCTTCTCCAGGTAATCAGTACAGTGCATACTCACTCACTACTTGGATCCTTGCTGGACTCCACAGGATGCTCCCACAGCCAGTCTCACCTCTGGTAAATCTGGTCCCCTCTGTGTTGCACATAACACCATCTCAGCTAGTTCAGGTAATCACTGCACCTCTATGCAGCTGCACAGGCTCTCACTGCTGCCAGTCTCCCCTTCTGGGGGAAGATACCTGCCAACATGGTCTTTAATTCTCCAGACCATTGACCAGACCTATCATGGGACTTCTGGTCTGCCGCTTTCCCCTGCCACAGTGGATGCTTATAATTACAGTTCTAGGCTTCATGCTCCTTATAGATTATTGTTTGATCATGCAGAATACCACCCCTGCCCCCCATGGTATTCCTTTTTTGTTCTTTGTGGCAGGACCAAATTGCTGCCCTGTCACAATTTAAATATGATTGCCTACAAAATGCAGCCAATAGAAATTTTCCTAAACCCAAATCCAAATTAAAATGTGTATGCAAGTGAACACTTGACTTACAAGGATTTAAATCTACCTTGCCTTCTCCAAGTGTTTAAGGTTAGATTTTAATATTTATAAACCATATCTTCTAAGGAAGATGGCAGAATTGCATGTGTATACTAAAACTTCCTGACAGAAATACACAATAAAAAAATCCCAATTCAGCCCAATTCAGCCCAATTCAGCCCAAACTGTTTGTACCACCATTTGATTATCACTTAGTTATTGTTCCTTTGTTAAAGAAAATTCAAGAAAATAAGTCTAAAATATTACACTAAAGGTCGACTAATCAAATATATAGACAGAAAATGGGAATAACTGGCTAGGTTGAAGTCCTGCAGAAGAGGAACCTGAAAACCTGACATATGAGGACAAGTGGAATGTGTAACCCGGGTACACCCAAGGGTATGCCTTGTTCTCAATATGATGGGATAGGTAGTCAGGCAACAGTGCTGGTAGAAGGATGCTGTGACTCAGGTACAGATCCCTCTGTTCTCTATTGAGCCAAACCACACAAAGTGTTCTTAACTATATACAGAATTTATTTAACATATAAAGAATTATATACAACTATATACATACATTTCTCTCTGTCTCCCTCAAAGCAATAGATAATATTAGAGAAAATTAACCCCTATTCTATCTTACACATACACATACTTATAACTATATTCGGGAATGGGGTTGCACAGGATGTGCTTTGAGAGCTGTCCCCTTCCCCAGGACCCCAAGATCCTTAAGGTAAGCCACTAGACCCACAGGGCAATCCCATGGAAGCCTCCAGCAGGTAAGTACCAGATTCCCAATATAATACTCAACAAATTAAACAACAAGAAAAATAGACCCCAATAGAAAAATAAACTTAACATTATTTACCAGCTAAAATATAACATAACTCACACAGTACAACCAGTTTACAAAATATTAGGTGCAGCTCCCCTTTTTTAGGGTACACTCTCACCCAGTTCTCTGAAAGGAATGGGGTGGGAAGTCCCTTTTCTCCAGCCCCTCCCCTGCAAAGCCCCTGTTCCCTGAACTCACAGTTGTCCCAAGCAGGGATGCAGTCTGCTTGTTTCCCCCCTGTGTGGACCTGGCTGCTGCTCCAGCATGCCACAGGGCATTCCTTCTTCATAGGCTGGAGTCCTGGTCATCTCCAAGGCACCGCCTTCTGTCAAGGCAAGGAGTGGGGCTCAGCCTACCTTTTCTGAGCCCAGGCCCAGTGTCCCTGTGGGAGGAAAGGAACTGGTGATGCTCTAAGAGTGCCTTAGGGCAGGTGCCCCTTGACGAGGCCCAAGCAATCTCTCACTGTTCCCAGGGCCAAGGCTTTGTGCACTGGAGTGTGCACCACGTGGGGCCCAAGCAGGCTGTCCCTGCTCCCAGGGCTCCAATGGTGAATTCTCCATTGGCATCTTCAGGAGCCTACTGGGGTAGCTCTCCCCAGCTTTTCTCAGCTCCACTCTTCTTTTTGCTCCTCACCAGTGTGGTCTTGCAGCTGAGCATGCTGTTCTTTTATAGCCTTCTGGGGCTTCACCCTGGGTCATAAAAGGTCCAATCAGAGCGAGGGGAGGCAAAAACCTCACTGGGGCCCCTTCTCCCTGAAGCTCTGCCCCTGGATTGTAAATGCACCAATCAGGAGAAGGAAGGACACCCTCTCCTGATCAGTGGAAGAAATTGCATCAATGGCTTGGCATCCTGCTTAAGCCAGCAAACTGCAAGCAAGCCGTGCCACAGCTGGTACGCCTGCCACAAATGTATGGAAAAAACCAGATTATTTAGTCTGGAAAAGAGTAGGACTTTGATAACAGCCTCTTATAAAGAGTATGGTGATCAGTTGTTCTCTCATGCCAACAAAGCATGACCCTAAACTGCAACAAAGAGAGATTTGGCCTGGATATTAGGAAGAACTTTCTAACAATGAGGTTGGAAAAGTACTGCAAAATATTACCAAGACAAAACTGCCACTGAAAGTTTTTAAATGTAGATCGGACAAACATTTATTTGAGCTGATTTATACAGAGGAGATCCTACCATGGCAAGGAAGTGGACTAGGTGACCTCCTGAGGTGCTTTACTGCATTGTTTTTCTATGATTCTATGTAAAAAGAATTACTATCTCTATAATTAACTGTGGCTAGGTGTCTACTTGTCAGGAAATCCACACACAGCCTCATCAGACAATATAATTTCTGACTCCCAATATATATGGTATGCTCAAACCTATGTAACAATGATTCTCAATCTAGGTGCTGTAGTATCCTGGAGTGCTATGAGATCCTTTTAAGGGTGATGTGGAATGCCATGAAATATTAATACTGTTACATGTGCAAACACTATTACATGTGCACACAATTCATAAGACAAATAAAAAACCATTCTGTCAAAAACATTCTGACCTGCTGTAGTCAGAGTTCTTTGCAACAGAAGAATTGCTCTATTATTTTTCAATGTTCAAGAGAAGAGTAAAAACAAGACTTGACATTTTTCAAACAGTGTTTTGGTTTTGAGTCTAACAAGGGGTGCCTTGAATCTAAAAGGCTGAGAACCTCTCTTCTATAATAATGTGCAGCTGACACCCTCCGCCTTTTAGTTTGTGGGGACATAAAAGTTTAAAGTTGCGAGAGACCTCTATGTCATCTGTACCATGTCTCTTCTAGTTTAGGACTGATCCAGGAGGAACTTGTTCTAATGATATTTCACTATAGTTTTCAATGCATCAAAGTTATTTGGCTTCTTCCCCGTCCTTTGGATGGTTTTCTTTTCCCATATTGCCTATTTTAAACTTCAAAACAAAATTAAATATATGAAAAATAATAGTACAAAATAGTACAACAGGTCTTCTTTGTGCCCTACTAATATTTTTGGAGGAAAAAGAACAAAGTATTATGAACCAGACAAATTAAAATTAGTGCTGGGTTAAAAGGCTAATAACATGCCCCTTTACTAGGATAATATATATCTAACTGATGGTGTGTGGATAAGAGACAAGTCCTCTTTCCTATACTAAATTCTATTAAAAAAATAAATTAGAAGTGTCATCTGTATCATCAGCAGAAATGGCACTAGTCCTGATTACAGGCCTGATTTAAAGATGAAAAGAGATGATGATTGATTGAATCCCCATGGCTATGTTTTAGAGCCAGGACTACATCCCAAGAAAAGGTTTGGATGACAACAGTATGGAAATGTTTCCAGGAGCTGTGTAGAAAAATTAGCAGTGCTGGCAGACCTTGAGAAAAATCTTTCACTCAAGTTCCAAAAAGTTCAAAAGTGTAATTTTATGTTTAGCAAAACATCATTGACTTTCATGGGAATTGGGACAAGGCTTATATCTATGCTGAAGGAACATTTGCCCCAGTGCCACTCATATTAACATGAGGTTACGGGAGGGAAAGGAGTTGATTTGAAGCAGGAGGAGGACATCCAGCCCCTGGACCAGGTAGAAGGAACTTTGGCCCAGCCATACTGGAACCTAGGTGTCTCCTCATGTCTCATAAGTTTATACAAGAGCAGGTACAGGAAAGGGGCTTCCCTGTCTTTGCATTAGGTAATAAGGTCATGCTGAATTTGTCACAAATTTCACCCTGAGTCCTAGTTATAGTTATAAAGACTTAGGACTGGAAGGGACCTCTGGAGATCATCTAATCTAACTCCCTGCCTGAGGCAGGATCATCCCTATCCAAACCATCCCATACAGCCACAATCTAAATTCTATACAAGACTACCATCAGTCCTGACACAACATAAACCTCACACCCTAACCTGCCACAGGTAAAGAAGAAGAACCACGGTAGCCAGTGTCCCACTACTGGATGCTGCTCTCCACCTACCCATGACCCTATTCCATCTGCCTGGATGCCTGCCTTGGTCATGTGGATTCCAGACTGGTCTCCTTGGGGACCCCACCCACCCACCAACTTCATC
>NW_017729008.1:4255260-4271849 GCF_001723915.1 Gavialis gangeticus | reverse complement strand
GTCCCACTCCTATAAAATGTTGTAAATATATGCTCAAGAGATCCCAGGCAGAGAGCCATGCCCCCCATTACAGAGGAAGGTAAAAACACCCATAATCCATACCAATCTAACCATGGGGTAAAATTCCTCCCTCACCCCAAATATGGTGGTTAGTCTGGCTTTGAACAGAGGGCCTAGACCTTCTTGCCAGGAACCTCCAGCTTTGTTCCTAGTGGGAGAATTGGCACACCCCAGTTGAAGTCCCCAGTCATAGCTATAGCCAACACCCAAGGCCTCTGGGGAGGCTTTAAAATACCCTGACACATATAGCAGAAAAATGGGGAAAGGGGGTGGGGAGGGAAGAGCAACCAGCAAAGCTCAGAAGCATGGGAAATACCCATGGTAGAAAATAGTCATAGCTACATCTAGATCATCCCTGACCAGTGGCTTTCCAACCTTTTTCTTGAACATGTCCAGTGATGGGGAGTCCACAGCTTCCATAGACAGTCTAGTTCACCGCTTCACTATTCTGACAGTGAAGACATTTTTATGGATGTGAAATTTAAATTTACTTTGCAGCAATGTCAAGCCATTGGTCCATGTCCTTTTCTTTGCAGCAAGAGAGAAAAGGTGTTTTTCCCTGTTTTTTATGGCAGCCCTTCAAGTATTCAAAGACTGTTATCATGTTCCCTCTCAATCACCTTTTCCACAAGTTGAACATGACTAGTTCCTTCAGCCTTTACTCATATGACTCGCTTTCCAATCCCTTGATTATCTTTGTTGCCTACCTCTGGACTTCTGTAACTTCTTCATGTCCTTTTTAAAATGTGGAGCCCAGAACTGCACACAGTACTCCAGATGAGCCCTAACCAGTGCCAAGTAGAGAGGACTTCTGTTGATGTAGCCCAAAACCACATTTGCCTGTTGTGTGACTGCATCATACTTCAGACTAATATTGACTCTTTGGTCTACCCAGAATTCCAAGTCCTTTTCCATAGAGCTTCTATCCAACCAGGTGTCCCCCATTTTGTTTTTTTTTATTCTTCCTTTTGAGGTATGGCACCTTGCATTTGTCTGCACTGAACTTCTTCCTGTTAGCTCTAGCCCATCTTTCTAATCTGTTAAGATCCTTCTGAATTGCACTCACATCTTCCAACCTGTTCACAGTCTTTCCCAGTTTCATGTAATCTGCAAATTTTCTCAAGAAGCTTTCTATGCCAGCATCCAAATTGTTAATAAACATATTGAAGAGCACTGGGCCCAGGACAGAACTCTGTGGGACTTGACTAAAAACCTCCTGCCACTTGGACATGGACCCATTTATAATTACCCTTTGCTTAAGGCTATTGAGCCAGTTATCTATCCACATGGTGGTAGGTTTATCCAGCCCACATTTCTCCAATGTATTTACAAGGTCATCCACGATCCTATCAAAAGCCTTTCTGAAATTCAGATACACTACATTTACACCATTCTTTTCATCTACTCAAGTAGTTATTTTGTCAAAGAAGGAGATCAGGTTTGTTTGACATGATTTTTTTTCATAAATTCCAGTTGGCTGCTTGCAGTCAACCTTTCTGCCTTCAGATGCTTGCAAATAGCTTTCCTCGCAAATGGCTCCAGTAACTTCCCAGGTATTGAGGTGAGGCTAAGCAGACTGTAATTCTCTGGGTCCTCCTTCATGGCTTTTTTAAAGAGGGAGGCTACATTGGTCCTCTGGTACTTAGCCCACAGGGTGCCCATCATAGAGGACAGCCCGATTGTCCTCTGTCCTCCTTTGATATGAAACCCGATGCCTTTATTATTCTCTGTTTTTCTTTTGAAGAGAAAAAATAGAGGAGATAAAGGCATCAGGTTTTATATCAATAGAGGACAGAGGAGCAGAAAACCAGAATGTCCTCTATGATGGCCACCCTACTGGCCCATTTCCCACAATTTCATGAAGATCATTGCCAAGGGCTCTGAGAATTCCTCTTCCAATTCCTCCAGGACTCTGGGATAAAGCTTATCTGGCCCTGCTGACTTGAATTCATTCAGACCCAACAAAAACTCTCTGACCATCTCTTTTGTGTCTCCTCCCTCAGCTTGCCCCCTTCCTTATCCAGATAATCCCTATTAGGTGTCTGCCAGATAAAATTTTTTTGAACACTGAGGCAAAGTAGCAGAGTCCAGTGCAGATAAAGCTAAATGAGCCAACTCTCAGAGGTAAATGAGGCCTAAGATATAATAAATATTGTGGTTAACTAGTTTACTAGAGCATTACAGGAGGGGCCCTATCTCCATCCTTCCTTTATATGTTTATATTAGGCAATTTCCCCCACTTTATTTGTGATGAAGTTATAATAATCACCCAATTCTAGCCTGTAGCAGTATGAGCAGAGAAACTACAAATGTTGAACAGAGCAGTCTTATTACAAAATGGAATATAGCTCTGGAACCTCTTGTCTGTAAGAAAACAGGGAGACTTGAAGTCCTTGCAAAATGAAAGTTCCTTTTAGTGTCCTCTACAACTCCATTGGAGGAAAGTGAGACGATACGAGGTGAGCAGTCCTAGGGAACGGCTGAGGAAAGGCCAAACCTATTTGGTACAGGGTGTTGCTTGTAACCCTACACAATACATATCAATGTATGTTATGGAAGCAGGAGTGAATGCTTAGCATGCCTCCCTAGTAATCAGTTAATCAATTTACACTTAATTAAACTTAAAACTTTGTGTCCATTGCTTTCTCACCTGTATGCCAATTTCTGGGAGTTTTGAGTAATCATGATATTAAATATATAATTTCTGCTCACTTCATATATTTCAGAATCAGCTTCTCCTTTTCAGACTAGTCTCAATACATCGTGATAAATGGAAATTCTGTCAGTGAGTGGGAGGAATACTATTAGATCCTTGTTTCTTTTCACCTTTTCTCTTCTCCTAGTCCTTGTAGATTAAAACCTATTCCCCTAACCTCTGTCTCTGTCTTGTCTAAAAAGTTCTCTCATAGTTCAGCATTAAACAATATTGGGCCTATTTTCTTTCAAGTCCCACCTCCCCAAACTGTTTCCCAGTATATCAGTTTTTGAGTGTGAGCACTGCTGATTTTGAAGGTCACACTTTAATCAAGACACAGTGCTGCAACTCATATAATTTGATATTTTGCTGTCTAATTTTCCCTTATACTACAGTTTGTTGTTATTTTTAATTACTGAAACCTTTGCTTGTTTGTTCTGTAAATCCTCAGATAAAATAAAATGTACTTGCACAAGGATTCAAGAGAAAGGCAGATTAATTTTCATGCCTACCAACCTTGACCATGTCCTTCATGTATTTTTTTTAAAGAGTAGTAAACTAACTGAAAACCATAAAACAAAATGGAGTAGACAGTGATTATTTTTTATCCTTTGGCAACAGGATTACAGAATGAAATTGCTTGAGTATTTTGTTGTTATGGGACCTTGTCTTCCAAGGCATTGTACTTGAATGCAAAGGGGAATGTCTAAGAGTAAACACAGCACACTACAGAAATGCAACCATAAACCATATTTTCTATAGCTGAAAGCATTTTTGCTCTGAGTGGTAAATCCCCTCAATTCCATTCTAACAGAACTGAAACCAAACCTTAACGATGCTGTGCACAAGTCTGTTGAGTATAGGAAGTTCTGACTCAAGGACAGTGGCTGAAACACATGGTTTTAGGAAACATATACCCATTCAGTTCATGTTCAGTAGGAGGAAAGGTAATATTCATACCTCTGCATAATCCCTTGCAGAGAACTCAGTTGACCTATTTCATGTTAATATTTAGTAACAACTATTTAGGGAAATGCTTAATTGTCCAACTCTTGATACCTTCACATCAAGATCAGATGCCTTTTTGGAGAATATGTTTTAGTCAAACAAAAAGTATTTGGCTCAATGCAGTAGCAGTGGAATGAAATTCTACTTTCTTTGTTATACAGGCCTCTTTCTAGCCTGGAAAAAAAAATTAAACTGTGAAAATCTGATTAATCAATCTTAGCAGTAGCTTAGCACTACTAGTAGCAACATGATCTGTTAAAGTAGTGCCTAGAGACTTTAGCCACTAGATTAAAGGATAGATCCAGAAAATCCAAAATTTACATCCTCAGAAAATTCACTTAGCTGGTACCCATTGCTGGAGGTACTTACAGTTCTTAGGTACCTAAGATGCCACTAGAAAAAAACTCCCTATTTATTTATATGTCCACTCTAAAACATGCCCAAAACTAAATCTTAAAGGGACTGAGAAGTTAGAGTTTAATTTATATATGTCTCATCAGAATTCCAGGTATTCTTCCCCCTGCCCTACTGATAGTTTCAGAGTGAATCTTTCAGATCTGACCTGGCATAACACACAACTGGAAGAAAGAGGTACTTAACTCCTTTCACCTGATAGCTCATTAGTTGGAGACTAAATGGGTATGTGGGACACCTAAGTTTAAATTCCTTTTCTGCCAGTGAGAATTGGAATTCACCTTCTGCAAGCATTTTCCAACCACCAGGCTATAGCTAGGGTGGGCTATTTTCTATTTTCCTGTTGAAGATGCTAACTTTTGCAGGAATAAGTAAACATCAACTGAGCCAAAAATGACAGCAGACAAACAAGAACTTACTACTTTAGTACTTAAGGCAGGAGGGAGACCAGGGTTTCAGTCCCTGCTTCACTGGCTATATAATTTTATTATACAAAATAGAACAACTCTGAAGAGGGAAATTTTTCAATTCAGCCCTGTGACTTAACCACAAGGTCTCTTTTTAACATCAAGACCATCCTTACTAGGATTTAAAACCTGTGGGTCTAGCTTGGAGTGGCCATAACAGATTAAATGTGTGTGACTGAATCTGATCTTGGAAGCTTGGCACTCTCGGCTGGTACTTGGAGGGGAAACCACCTTAAAATCTTGGCACTGTAGATACAAGTCAAGGAGCTCTTAAATAGCTGGTGAGGAGTAAACTATGGGCACTGAATAATTTGGATCCATGTTTGATGCCAAATTAATGAATAAGAAAAGAAAGAAGAGCATATTTAATTGTAAAACATTACATTATTACATTTTCTTCTGTGTCACCAACTTGAATTTCAAAAGAATTGTTTCCTTTAAGGTAAAAATCCTGAGTCTCTCCAGTTTAAATTGGTGTAAAAGTCACTGGAGACAATAAAATATAAACTATAAAATTAAGGCAGTTTAAAAATGGTGCAAGTGAAAGGAGCAGCAAGCCAGTTATTCTCCCTGCTCTAATTTCTCAACATGTAATAAACTTATAGAACTCATTACTACAGGATGTTGTGGAGGCTGATAATATAACCCAGTTCAAAGGGGAATTGAACACATTCATAGTGGGCAGGTCTGTTAGGAGGTATTGAACATAGTAGATAGTGGTGGAGTCTCACAGTCAAGACTGCCCTGTCACTTGGCGGCTGGCCTGAAGCTAGCCCCAGGGCTCTGAGCTGGCAGTCTCTCCTGCCCCAAGGCTTGGCTGCCTCTATGGCAGCCCCTGCCTCAGGCCTTTAGAAGTATGCAGGCATTTTGAGCCCTTGGGCACACCAGCAGTGAGCCTGAGGCCATTTCATATCCTGTGTCCTACTGGGAAGGCCACCAGCAGTACCAGCTCCTCCCTGGGGGAAGCCCTGTGCAGGCACCCACCTGTCATGCCCCACCATCTGAGGATACCACCTGGACCCATACACCATTGCCAACAGCTGTGACCATGTGGAGCTGCCAGCCATGCTAGCCCTGACCATGTGGTAAGCCCTGCATTGGGAGGAGGACCCTCCCTGCTCTGCCCCTGCCCTTACCCCCATTCCCTGTCCAGCCTGCCCACACTCCTCTGGCCCTGGATTCACCTCCCCCACAACCCCCAACAGCATGCAGGGAGGCAGAAGACAGTACAAAACTTTATTGAGTATCCTGTGCCCCTACATCTAGGTGGGCACTGGCCTTTCACACACTGAGGAACATACCGATGCTCTCCTTGACTACAAGGGGCAGTGATGTATAGCACAGCCACAGGTAGCCCTCCAGGCAGCAGCAGTGGTGGTGTCCAGGAGTGCATTATCAGTGCCCCTGCCAGGGTCCAACCACTAAGACCGGGTCCAGGTGGAGGCTGTGCAGTGGTGAAGGCCCTAGGATAGCATGGTGGGGCTGGGCAGGTGGTCACTGCGTGCAGGGGAGCCAGAAGGGCCCAGGCAGCCATGGGCCAGATGGTGGTTGAGGTTGTGGCCCAGCAGAGCCAGCATGGTCGCTAGCAGGAGCCCGGGCCTGTAGGCATTGCTGCCAGGTGTGGGGAGGCAGATGCTGCAATGACAGTTGCCACATGCTGCCCCTGTGCTGTGCACTCTGCTTCTGGCCATAAACACAGCTGAGCAGGGAGTGGGGCTGGCTTTTAAAGCTGGCTGCTGGCCTCAGGAAGCTACAGCTGGAGCCTCAAGCTCCCCTTGGTGGTGGCCAGGACCATTGCACGGCCCCAGGAAGCGGAAGCAATTTGCTGCTAGGAGCAGCAAATCTGCTCCCAATTCCCTGCGTGTGTAGATGCATGGCTGGAAGCATTTACCGTCAAGTAGTTTACTCATGAGTAGACTGTTTCCAGATCAAATGTGCACGTGGACACACCCACTGACCAGCATCTTTGAGAAAAAAGACATACAGGCTTAATTGTAAAATTTTACCATTGGCCTGGGTAGGCAGCACTGCCAAGTCACTCCATCCTAAAGTGAAACACTGGAACAAAAAAAAATGGAAGAAGATGAAGCTTGTTCCCTCCTGCATTCTGTGAAACAAATTAAGGAATAGACTAAATGTCGAGCTTTTCTATTCTTTTTTGGAGCATCACATACTCTAAACTCCTACACCCAGAACTACAGAGAATTCAATTGCAATGGGCTTGTGGAAAGACTGTGCCAGGAATTAAGGGATTCATTTGCTCCTGTTCCATCTACCTTTAATTTGAATCTTAGCTTATTGCCATTCATCAGTTATATTTATGAGAAAAATCAAAATCTTCTAAGGCTATATGAACCATATATGGAGTGGAGTTAAAATTAACCTTGACATCATAAGCAAACTCCTCTGAGTCTGTTCATTTCCAAGTACAAAGGCACTTCTGCATTTTATTCACCAGTTGATACTACTTAACCTTTATCAGCTTGAAGAACTTTATTGTGAAATGTATTTTATATGGTGGATTACTGCTTTATTTCTCCTTTTGTTTTTAATACAGTCAGCAATTCAATCAGCCCTCACCAAGAAGAAAAGAAATATAAAGGCTTATAATTAGTAACATATAAAAGGAATGATAATGAGTGTACATAAGGTGAAAATGCAAATCTTCTTTGCGTCTTTGTAGATGAAGGTGTTGGGAATCAGTGGTTAATCCATGGAGATTTCATTAATGAGCCAACAGGAGTATAACAATTCAGCAGATATTTAATAAATACCTAAAATATGTTTATACATCTGTTGCTTTCTCTTTTGTGACTTGTAATTAAAACAGCTATTGTATCTCTCTTGGGTAGGATTGTTTTGAAGGCAGCACATGCATTCAGGAAGATAGCAGAGAATGAATCATTAGATTCAGAAGCTCTGCTTTCAAGTTGGTTCCCATGCAGCAGTGGGGGGAGGGGGGGACATGTAGAGTTAGCACTGCTGTATTTTGGAGATTTTCAGTCTTTCTATCCTTTGCTCCAATATGTTAAGCAACCTGCTGTCACCAATTTGTAAACCTTTTTTAACAGGATTAGGGCTATTTTTTCTCATCACGTATAAATAATCTTTACTGCACAAGGAATGCTCCATCTTGATTTTAATAACTATAGAAGATTAGAATACACTAATGTTTAGTGACTGAGGTAAGGGCACCATATCACAGGCAGGGAATGGAAATCCTACAAGATTCAATACATAGACTTTCTCTTTGGAAGAGTGCATCCTTACACTTGTGGAGGTTCAACATACAAAAAGGGCTCCTTCAGAAAGGCACTTAGCTATGTTACGAAAGCCCTCATTCCAGAGGGTTACCTCAACTATGATTACCTATTGGCCAAAAACAGGTCTCACAGACTACATTAGCTCTCAGTTTGTTTCAAGGTTTCTCAGAATGATGAATATCCCTTAGATTCTACCAACAGTCCTTTAAGTCCCAGCTATCCTTACCCCAGCTGGGGATGCCCAATAGGAAAGAAGGGTCTTTATAGGGCACTTGGCTGATTAACAACCACTTCCCCCAGCAGTGTTAATACTCCACTGTAGTTTGTAACTAACTGTTTACAGACATGTTCCATGAGGCAGGGGGAGCATTAATTAGCACAGCTCCAAGAGCCATGCTAATGAAAAGTACCCAGAGTGTCATGTTATCAGCATCCCCACAAAGAAAAATGATGGCAGGGTGCTTTGAACTAAAGCTCATTGAATGAGCTTTAGTTTAGTGTCTCATAGCCATTTTTCAGCACAGTGGTGCTGATACATATGAGGCTGGAGTCTGCTGGATCACAGTAATCAACTCTGCTCCAATGCACTGGAATTCCAGTGCATGTGTGTAAGTGACATATGTATTGTAAGTCCCTGGTCAAAAGGTAATGTGTTCAAAAGTTACAAGCAATTGGAGATTGAATATAACAGATACCTGTTTTGTTGGGAAACCTCATTCTGCACACCTCCCAAGCTCTGCATACCTCCACAAAGGTTTTTTTTCCTGCAGGTATGTAGCCTAGACCTGAAATAAATATTTTATTATGTTCAGGTTTACATATGGAGTATTCATGACTTTCAGGTAAGTCAATCATCTCCTTAATAATACAATGTTCCCTCCCAAAGCCCATAGTTGTTTAGGATCTGCTGGAGACATAGAATTTTTCTAGAGAAGCCCTGTCCTTCCACATTGGCTCTAGTGCCAGTTCTCTTTTTACTATCAAGTCTTGAGTGGAGTCCTATTTCCAGAAAAGCAGCTAATGGTCCTAAGCTACCCATAACAGGGACTCTCTGGGCACATCTACACAAGATGCTAACTGTGCAGTAGCCTAATAATACATCAGTGCAGTACTGTATTAGCACCAAGAGTGCTACCCACCCTGACACCCCTCCACCTTGGCAATTAGCCATGGGGAGACCCTGGATGCCCCCCCCCAGACCAAGAAGGCACCAGTTGCCAAGCCGAGTGGGTGTGGGGGGGTTTCAGTGTGCTCCCTGGTGGACCCAGAAGTGGACCAGAAGTGTATCTGGACCACTTCTAGGTCTGCTGCTGAGCACCCTGCCCTTCCCCCCCACCCCCACTTCTGTGGGATGCTCCATCTACACTGCCATCTCAGCATTCATGAGCCACCTGGTACCCTGAGGTATGCAGAAAAAAACATTTAAATCCGTGACTATGTCTGAATCATCGAATCTCTCTGAATCGATTAGGAGGTTTCTGATTTGATTTGGAGAGATTAAAGGATCTCCTCATTTGATTCTGATGTGGAAATTCAGATATCAAATCAGAACAAATCTTTGCCCAATCAAATCAGTGACCAAAGCTTCGCACAGCCCTACCTCATAGTATTATTAGGCTACTGCACAGTAGCATCACTAAAAAGGAGTTCACCAGCACCATTATGCAGTAAATCCTGTTACTGAACATTTATTTAGTACTGATTATACAAGTACTAAATTAAATTCACAGTAACCATTGCACATGAATGAATGTGTAGACACTCCCTCTAAGTGTGAAAGTGCACCATTTCAGCTTTTTCTGCACTCTTTTCCCCATAACCTTTCTCTTTATATAAGGAATGCTTCATCCAAGAGCATTCTTCTCTGAAGCTGACTTGGAGGAGTAACAATGCTGTAGATCATTACACAGTCCAGTGAGTGGAAAATTGGCTTATGGGATTCACCCAGAGAGTGGTGGTGGATGGGTCAGTTTCTACGTGGAGAAATGTGGGCAGTGGAGTCCCCCAAGGCTATGTCCTTAGACCAGTACTGTTCAATATCTTCATTAGTGACTTGGATGAGGGAGTAGAAAGCACCCTGTCCAAGTTTGCAGATGACACCAAACTTAGGGGGAAGTAAACAAACTAAAGGGCAGGGAATGAATCTAGGTGGATTTGGACATGCTGGGGAAGTGGATGGAACAGAATAGGATGCAGTTTAACATAGATAAGTGCCATGTGTTGCACCTAGGGAGGAAGAATCGTTAACACTCCTATAGCCCATGAGACACCATTCTAAGTAGCACAACTGTGGAAAGGGATCTCAAAGTCATAGTCAACTCCAAAATGAACATGAGTCACTAATGTGATGAAGTAATAATTAAAGCTTACTACACTCTTTCTCGAATAAGCAGGTGCATCACAAACAGTTCTGGGAGGTGATACTTCCCCTCTATGCAGCACTGATCAAGTGGCAGCTGGAGTACTGCATCCAGTTTTGGGCACCGCACTTCAGGAGGCATGTAGATAACCTAGAAAGTCTTGTACTGTCTCCAGTCTCCCTGTGTGCTATGCGGGGGAACCCAGCAGCCAGGGGAGCATGGCTGAGATGGACAGGGAGAGGGTCAGGGGTCAGGCCTAGGGGCAGGGACCATCACAGAGGCTGAGGCAGGTAAGTTCCTCCCCCAGTGTGGAGCTTACCATGTGGATGGGGCTGGCATGGTCAGCGGCTCACGTCAGCCCTGACTAATGGTGATGGTGCACAGCTCCTGGTAGACTCACCAGTTCTAGCAGTATAGTGTGTGGCTGCCCAGGCATGGAATGCCCCTCCCCCACCCCCCGAGGAGGAGCTGGTGCTGCTGGTAGCCAATTGTGACATAGCTGTCTGTACCCTGTGACTGGGGCTGAGGACATGGAGCTGTCAGAGCAGGTGCTGGCCTGGGCTCCCCAACCTGCTGCAGGATGTAGGGGGTGGGGAGCTCAGTGAGACAGGCTGCTGGTGGCCCGAGGGGCCCTCCCCTGGTGACACATCATTGAAGGTGCTATGTCAGAGTGGAGGTTTGGCTGCCCATGCTGCTGTATAGAGTTCAGAGGAGGGCCACCCATCTGGTTAAAGGCCTACAGAAAAAACTCTACAAGGACCGATCGAGGGACCTGAATCTCTTCAGCCTCCACAAAAGAAGGCTGAGAGGTGATTTTGTGGCTGTCTATAAACTCATCGGGGGAACAGTAGGTGTTACACAATTGCCAATTGCTCAAATCACGAGTGAGACCTTGTAAAGGGGGATAAAGCAATATGCCATGTTTACTGATTACACGAATTAGACATAGAGGTTCGCACACACTACTCATACAGACATACACAAATTATTATGCACATCATTACACACAGACATACACACACATAATACAAACTTTCCATTCAGACATTATAGTTACCAGGAGCAGCTGTTCAATAATGGCACTGGGTGGCCGATACAGGCCTTACTGTGAGAGGAAGATCTTGGAGATAGCAACTTGGAGAAAGATCTTGGAGACAGCAGCAATACAGTGGGGTGAACAGACATGCCTGTGCTCTGAAGGGACAGCAGTGGAGAGAGACACTCACCCAATTTGGCATTTTTAAAGTCTTCTTTTATAGAGGTTGGCATCCTTTGTTTCAGTGCTTTGGGGTTTTTCCATACCCAGCTTCTGTTTCTGTGGTTGTTCTTCATTCATCTTCAGCTTATTTTAGCCCAAGGTCAGTTTGGTCGTCAAAGTTGGTATCTCAACTGTTACCAGGTTTGCCCATCACTTTGGGGTGTGCTCATTTATTAGGGATACATTTCTGGGGGTCTCTGTAATTCTGCCAATGTGATGCTTGTGTTACTTGTGTTTCTATATGAAGCTGTATCTCTGTCTTCTGCAAGTCCTTACCCCCAACGGAGCTATCTTGAAGGACTCAATTTCAGTGGGGCTGGGTTCCTCCATCCACCAAATCAGTTAAATACATACACACACAGATTAACGTGACACACCTAATCCAGCCGGGTTGATCAGCAAGAACAGGCTGACACCCTCATATGCCAGGAATCAGTTCATTAAGGTAACAACAAAATGCTGTCAGACACAAGCACACAGGTAAACAGAATACCTCTGAATCCAGCTGGGTGTCCAGCTGACACCCTCATGGGCCAGCATTCAGTTCATTATGGCACATCTGAACCAAACTGGGTCAATCAGCCTGTACAAGCTGATCCCCTTATGTGTCTCAAACTCAGCACATCCCGATCTTTTGCCCTAGCTGTCCTAGTAGTAACTCCCTTGATGACCAGATTAAACTGTGGTTTTGGGCATTACAGAGATCTTTGGTTTATGTAAAAGAAGTGTTGCTGCAAAGCAAAAGGGGAGGTCGAGGGGAAGAAAGAGTAGGTGAGGTTCATAGAAAAAATATAGCAGCCGACTTGACCATAAAAGGTATTTATTGCCAGGTATATGAACCTAGGATGATACCAGTAATAATAGCCATACAAGAGAGAGACAAATAAACAGTTACAATATTACATAGTTTCAATTAGGGTTTTGGGGAAGTCTATCTCGAGTTTGATTAGCAAAAGTCAGGTTGAGAAACCTGTGCCTGGAGTAAGAGAATAAAAGTCACATTCCTGGAGTCAGAGAGAGAGAGAGAGAGAGTTGGAGTCTCACCACTCAGCGAAGCTTGAACCAGTTGAGGTTCCCAGGTGTTGTGGGAGCCGGCAGGCAGGCAGAGTGCTCAGCATGATCAGGGGAGAGATTCCAGGCAGAAAAGGAGTGGAACTGGTGCAGCTTTGGATCCAAGCACCAAGACAGACACTTGAGCTTGGGAAGGTTTTTTTGTAGGGAACTAACAATGGGTCAAGGGAAAACACTAGGTTTGTTTAGGGGTAAACAATGGTTCATCTGCTGGATAATAGGAATTGTTCACTGCTGGATATAGGTGGCATTACTATGAGGGAGCTCATAATACAGACAGGAAGATTCAGTGTTTTGGATACCAATACAGGAGTCATTACTAGAATTGGTCTGATAAATGGTGATCTGGGTGTGTGTAGATGTGGGTTGATTAGCATTTGGGGCAGGATTCCCCATCATGCAATGCTGCCCTGAGCTTTCCTGATCCCAAAATTCAGTGCAGTCCTTGCCTTGGAATCTCTGTTCTCCATCCTGAATGCTAATGAAGGTGCCTCATCTCCCATTTAAATGAGTTGTCATCTGGTTCCATCTCAGATGCAAATGAGACCAAGGGAATTGCTTCACTCTTGTCACCCTTGTCTGCAAGGCTTTAGGTGTGTCTCCCACTGCATCTTCTTTGTCTTCTGTAAGTCCTTCCTTTAATCTGTTTTTGTTTAGGTAGGGGTGGGGAGGGGGAGAGTTCTTTGTGAGTCATGCTGTGTCCTGTGCCAGGATTCCCCAAGAACATGGAGCTGAGAGGTAACATAGCTTTGGAGTGTCCTTGCTGCCGGTCTGGCAGGATGTGTGCATTTCTCCTCCTTGTTATCTCCTTTGTGTCTTCTCAGCCTCAAAGGGATTTTTCAGCTATTCATTAATTAGTTTACTGACTGGTAACTTACATTTGGCACCTTGTTGCTTACATAAAGAGTTAAATCTTCTTCTCCCATCTCTGTGCCATTCTCTCACCATTCACCCTTTTACACACCTTCATACATAAAGGCTATGCAGAGTTCAGTCACTTATTTCAAGCAGAAGGATACAAATTGGAATTTTCAAGTTGCTTACAGGACAAGATTAACATGGTTACATTTCACTATTATTACACTCTATGTTAACTTCAGCTACATCAGTTCAGTTCCTCATACACAGTAAATAGGAGATATGATGTTTACCAGGGCACCCATCAGGGTAACTAGAAACAATGGCCACGAACTGAAGGACAGCAAATTTAGATTGGGCATCAGGAAAAACATTTTTACAGTAAGGGTTACCAAAATATGGAATACGCTGCCAGGGAAGGTGGTGCTGTCCCCTTCTTTGTAGGTATTTAAAGAGGAGATTGGACAAACACCTGGCTGGAGTCACATGACCCCCACACTCTTTCCTGCCTAGGGCAGGGTGTCAGATTCAATGACCTAATAGGTTCCTTCTGACCCTAAATTCTATGAAAACGATGAAACACACATATTTTGTGGGAAGTTTTTTGATTTACTATTTTAAAAGATGTCCTTAAGACTTAGAAAACTATCTGTAGTAGAAAAAATGATGCTTTTAAGTTTCAAAGTTCTGCTGGTTTTCAGAACTCCACACCTAACCTCTCTCACAGCAAAAAAAAGGAAAAAAGAAAAGTTAGAATTTTAGGTATATATTTCATGCTCTTATAATTCCAAATTGGCCAAAGAGATTTTCCTCAAAGGTTCCAAACACACTTCAGAAAACATTTCAAACCAAGAAGACTCTTTAAAATTATGTGTCAAGCAAGTATGGAGAATAAAAGACTATGAGGGGATTTAATAGCAGCCTTCAACTACCTGAAGGGTGTGGCAGAAGGCCCCCTCTATTTCTCCCCAAAAACTCTGCTCTGTGACAATTTGGTTAGGATGGACCCAGCAGAGGATACACACCTTACCCTATCTCTTTAGGTAATCTGAGCTGCATATATTCCTGAGGGAGGGGGGAAACCTGCTCCTTCTGTCTACGTGACTGGCATCACATACCTGGGTGAGGGGCTTGGGCTCCCTGGGGAGCTAGTAACTGCCAGTCTACCCAACAACTCATGATGCATTTCAAATTGGTTGGCTGACAGCCAACAGGTGCTGGTCTCCATTGGACCAGGTAAATGAAGTCATAAGGGCTATGTAAGTTAAGGACTGCCCAGGAGGAGGGGTATAGCAGCCATGAGGAAGACTCAGAGAGAGAAGAGCTGGACCATCTGAAACTTGCTGTCTCTCTCAAAACTGATGATCAAGGAACTGCCTGCCTCCAGAGGAAATCTTCACCTGCCTCTGGATGATACTTGTTAGTAAGCTTCCTGAGATTGTGGTTGTCTGGCCAGGTGCCAGGGGATTGGAAACTAGCTAATGTGGTCCCAATTTTCAAGAAAGGGAGGAGGGAGGACCCAGGTAATGATAGGCTTGTAAACCTCACCTCGGTGCTCAGGAAGATCTTGGAGAGAATCATCAAGGAGCACATCTGTGGGGGGCCAGCAGGGGAGATCATGTTTAGGGGCAATCAGCATGGGTTCATCAAAGGTAGGTCCTGCCTGACCAACCTGGTTGTCTTTCATGACCAGGTAACTAAATCCTTGGATGATGGTGTCGCCATGGATGTAGTCATTGTAGACTTTAAGAAGGCCTTTGACACTGTCTCTCACCCCATCCTCATCAGTAAATTAAGTGACTGCGGCATTGATGCCTACATAGTTGGATGTGTTAAAATATTGGCTTACAGGGCGCACCCAGAGAGTAGTGGTGGATGGGTTGTACCTGGTGAGATGTGAGCAGTGGGGTACCCCAGGGCTCAGTCCTCCGGCCCACACTGTTTAACATCTTCATCAGCAACTTGGATGAGGGGTTGGAGCCAGAATCAAGCCCAGCCCTTGGTGGTGGCAGTTTTTACCCCAAGCTAGCAGGTGTGCTCCAGGAAGGTGGTCGGCCAGATGTGAGACACTCCCCCGGGAGGCATTCGGAGTCTGGAAGGTGGTCGGGCTCAGTGAGGTAGGTGTCTCAGTGCAGGAGCACCCCCTACTGGCCCACCACAAACAGTGGTTGCAAAGAGACGGAGCTAGACTTTTTCTCAGTGGTGGCAGATGACAGAACAAGGAGCATAGTCGTAAGTTGCAGCAAGGGAAGTTTAGGTTACACATTAGGAAAACTTTCTCAAGAGGAAGGTAGTAAAGTATGGACCAGGCTACCTAGAGAGGTTGTGGAATCTCCAGCCTTGGCAGTTTTTAAGAGCTGAAAAGACAAAGCCTTGTCTGGGATGTTATAATTGGAGATGGTCCTGCTTTGAGCAGGGGGTTGGGCTAGATGACCTCCTAAGGTCCCTTCCAACCTTGCTGATGACACTAAGATGTGGGGGGATGTGGGCACACTAGAAGGAAGGAATAGGTTACAATCAGACCTAAACAGGTTACAGGGGTGGGCGGATGAGAAAAGGATGGGGTTCAACACTGACAAGTGCAAGGTGATGCACCTGGGAAGGAAGAACCAGCAGCATACCTACAGGCTGGGGAACTCCCTTCTCGTCAGTGCAGAGGCAGAAAAGGATCTTGGAGTTATCATTGATGCCAAGATGAACATGGGCCGGCTGTGTGGGGATGCAGTCAGGAAGGCCAACCACACCTTGTCATGCATCCACAGATGCATCTTGAGCAGGTCCAAGGAGGTGATACTCCCCTCTGTGCGGCACTGGTCAGGCTGCAGCTAGAGTACTGCATCCAGTTCTGGGCGCCGGACTTCAAGAGGGATGTGGACAACATGGAGAGGGTCCAGAGGAGGGCCACTCTCATGATCGGGGGCAGCAGGGCAGGCCCTATGAGGAGAGGCTACGGGACCTGAACCTGTTCAGCCTCCACAAGAGAAGGCTGAGGGGGATCTAGTGGCCTGTTACAAACTAGTCGGGGGGACCAGCAGGCAGTGGGGAAGTCCCTGTTCCCTCAAGCACTACCAAGAGTGACCAGGAATAACAGTCACAAGCTGGCAGAGGGTAGATTTAGGCTAGATGTCAGGAGGC
>NW_017729008.1:4225577-4250260 GCF_001723915.1 Gavialis gangeticus | reverse complement strand
AATAACAGTCACAAGCTGGCAGAGGGTAGATTTAGGCTAGATATCAAGAGGCGCTATTTCACAGCCAGGGCAGCTAGGACCTGGAACCAACTTGCAAGCGAAGTGGTGCTGGCTCCTACCCTGGGGGTCTTTAAGACAAGGCTAGATATTCACCTTGCTGGGGTCATTTGACCCCGGTACTCTTTCCTGCCATGGCAGGGGGTCTGACTTGATGATCTGCTCAGGTCCTTTCTGACCCTATCAACTATGAAACCCTAATTTTCTATGTACAAATGGGAAGAAGGGAATATTTAGGGGTTTTGTTGTTGTTCATTTTTTTGTTTTATTTTTGCTTTTCTAAGGGTTTTCAGGGGGAAGGGGTGGGTTGCTACTGAAAACTGTCAAATTACAAAGAAATCAAATTTGTCTGCAAGAAAGTCATTTTCAACTTTTTTTTTAGTATTGAGTACTAATTCCCTTAAATAGAAAAGATTCTCTCTCTCCACTCTGCCCTTCCCAGAAATACCACCCTAATTCTAAAGGCAGCAGCAGAGTTTATGCAGTTGTCATAACTATGTATTTTATTTATGCCCGTCATACTAAAAGATTTAACTTGCAAGAAATAAAACTGAAATTTAAGTTAAAATACACCTCTGTCCCAAATTACTGCTGATCAGATTTACAGTTAATAAATGACAGAACAAACTGACGGGGGATTTCTCATAACTAATTCATGAGAGCTCCTATGAGAAGTAATGTAGTAAAATATAGTAGAAAATAAGGACGGTCAAAACAGAAAGAAAGAAGGAATAACAATTTATCTACATTTCTTTGATATGGGCAGATTCAGGAAGTAATCCCAAAGCAAAATCCTAACTCCAGTGAAATCAGTTGGTCCAGGATGTTACCTCTAAAAGTTAACTTAATTGTTTAAAATTCAATATTGAATTCTACTTTTGGTACCTTTTTAGCAGAGAAAAACAGTGAGCAAGTACTCAACATCTGTTGTCAATTATAACCCTACGTTTATCAATCTCAGGAGCTTCCCTTATTTTCAGATTGCTTCTATACTTTCTTGTATTATTAGTTCACAGATCCGTTGTCACTCATTCCTTTGGTCCCCTTTGATTTGGAAAGTCAGGCAATGTGTTTGTATTCACTTTTATAAATCACATCTGCTTGTTTTACAGAATACTGAGACGGACTGTTTAAATCTATGTATCCCAGGCAAGGAAGGCAGAGATCACACTGCACTGATAGGACTCCAGTGGGACATGCTCTCTGTACTTTGATGTGTATTTTAGACATCTGAAACATTCTTACAAATAAACACAGAGGCATGTGCATGTACACATATGGACTATTTGGGCCTCTTCAATTTGTCTCAGGAAAAAAACCCCCAGTGAACCAGACATTAATGTGTACCTGCCTGTCTGCTGCTCACACAAGGTGTTAATGCATTTTCCTCTAGTATTCAATAGGGAGAGAGAAGGAGCTCTGAGAGCTTTCATGTGATTCCCACTGGAACAACTTGTTCTCTCTCCACATGTTCAAAACAGCTGCCTAATTTGGAGTCTGGCTTTTAAACAGTTCAAACCATGTACAGTAATAAGGTGAAGCAAGAGGAAAAAAACAAAACCTACCAACTTTTGTTATGCTGTGTGATATTTTAATCCATAATTTATAGATTTATCTGACAGCTCTTAACTTTTGGTACAGTATTTTTATCCATTTGTTTCTGCTGCTTAGATTAATTTTCAGCTGTGCAGTCGTTGGCCTTAAAATTACAGAGGGAGCTGGGCCTCTTTACCTGAAGAAGAAAAGGTTGAGAGGGGACATGATAGCAGCTTACCACTATATCAGAGGAGTGCATCAGGAGCTGGGTGAATAGCTGTTCACTAGGCCACCCCTGGGAAAGACCAGGACCAATGGATACAAGCTCCTGGCTTAATACCAGGAAAAAACTCGTTCACAGTCAGGGTGTCCAGACTGTGGAATAAACTCCCTTGAGAGGTGATGCGGTCACCTACCCTGGTGGTCTTCAAGAGAAAACTAGACAGTCACCTCACTGGGGTCACTTGACCCCAGTTGTCTTTCTGCCAGGGGGTGGGGGGTGGATCTGATAATCTGCGAGGTCTCTTCCAGCCCCTAACAATCTATAAATCTATAGTGGGATTCAATAAATCTTATTATTATTATCTCATTATCTTCAGCTTCTTATTTATACCTGCATATGTGAAATCTTTCCTTTTTCTGTCCCTCAAGACAGCAATGGGTAGGGGCAGGGAGTGAATGGAAAGGGATAGGTCATGCCACTGAGCATGGTAGAAAACAGAGTGGGGGATTCTTACCTGCTTCAGGCACTTAAAAAAAATCCCCAATCTGCCTGTCCTGGTCGGTGGGGGGAGGGGGAGAGGGGAACCTGGGAGTGGGCATGCAACCTCCTGTGTAGCACCAGTTGCTGCTCTTTCACGCACCTTTTTAGAATCCTGAATCCACCTAAGTGTTCCAGAAAGCTGATCCTCAGTGTGTCTCATCCACCCAAGCCTTTGTGCTCACTCTAAACCTATATATAGTCCGGTGAATGCACAGAATGAGTAATGCTCTTAAATATTCCATAGATTAAGATGTCAAGAAGAGCTACAGAAGCATGCTCTGTGGTGCCTTCACTGGTACACTTCCAAATTTGAAAGTTGTGCAGAAATGAATGGCCTGGGGATGTTCAGGCGTAGCCAAGCCAGGGCACATTGCTTCCATGGTGTGGAAAGGCTCTTTGTTTTCTACATAAAAAGGCTTTGTAATTTTGTATATGTCTTTATCTGTTCTTTATTGTTTGTTTTGCATTTTTATTTAAATTACAATAGCAGAAATCACCTCTATTCATTGCCACCAGATGCACAATGGAAATGTATTTAGCACTGACGTCATTCATTTCACAAAGCTGAGTTGTTTTGTTTTTCCTAGCACATTAGGGGCTGGCCATTGACATCAGTATAAGAATCTCATTAGTTTCAGTGTCAGTCTGCCTGAGTCTTAGCTGAAGCATATTTTACCTGTTTAGTTTTAAAGATAAGTAACTGAATTGGACAAATAGGAACTAACGTGACCCTTTCCCCAAATACATTTGTTTTGAGGTATGAATTTCTCAGTCAGACAAAGTACCTGTCAGACAAGAATCATAGACTTACAAGTGCATTGAACAGAAAGCAAGCATAATCATATGTCTCTTAAAATACAGGAAATGCTAGCATAAGGAGTTCTTAATTTACAATCCCCTTCGAAACCACTTTAACTCCAAAAAAATGTCATTAATAGCTTCATAAAGAATAAACCCCCTTACATGATTCCCCTTTAAATTCAAAGAGGTTTCTAACTAATTTTTTAAATAAAATGTAGGACTACATATGGTAGCTCTCTTAACTAGAGGTGATCAGATATTTCCAAGACAAAAATCATTTAATCAGAAACTGCTGGTCTGTTAAGTGCAGAATGTTTTGTTTAAAACATGGCAAGGTTGTTAACACTTCTAAACAATGCTTGCTTGGATTTCTTGTGGATGGTCCCAGATCCAGGTGTCCTCCACTTCCAGGGCATGAAACTTGAAGTGGATCTTCAAAACAGGTTGCACTTAAGCTGGATATCCTGTATTGTCATGGGCTGCAACTGCAGGGCAGAACTAATTTAGAACTATGAAACATGGAAGTACAGGATATCTGACTTCTCAGCAGTCTACCTTCCTTGTGTACTATAGAGTCATAGATCCTAGAAGCATGGAGTAATTTGCCTGGTGCTACTTGAGGTTCAACCAAGTGGATTGTTCAAGGGCTGAGTTTTCAGGGTTCCCATCTCTGGGGTGGCCAACAATGCTATGGCTTCAAGCTTTAACCAGGCCTATCATCTAGTTGCACAATGATGACGCTGGAAGTCTTGAAAAACCCCAGCAGAAACTTGGCTCTCAGGGCTTCCAGGCTTCCTGCCACAGAGCCAACATTTGGAGCTCCAAGAATCCATAGCTGTAGGATTAAAACATGTGGTGGGGCTACCCCAGACACCCAGCTCCTAAACGCTGCTTGCAACTGTTTAATGAAACTGACATTCTGCTCACTGCTATTAGCAGTGAAACTGACAAGAATATCAATTTCACTGAGCAGCTGCAGGGTCTGATGAGATTCCAGTTCACGGGAATTTAGCAAATATTTGGTTATGATCCAATTTTGGGGGGAAAATCTGTGAATCAGACATCCTATTTCAGTTAGCTCTAACCACAACTGTACCAGGCTTCTACAACAGGGATAGGTTCTATGAACTGAGATAAGATACAAAAATTAAAGCAATTATGTGAGTGATTCCTAGACTTGAATATGTCTCTGAGCTATACAACCCTACTAAAGTGGAAATAAGTATAAGACTGTTCTAATATTACATAAAACTTTAAAACTTCAAAACATTTTAATGAGAGGACCAGAGAAAGCTTCTGACCAGCCAGAAGTCCCAAAATGGAGTGAATATTTAGGGCAAAGGGGACTTAGGTACCTAAGTGGGTTTTTTTAGAGGCCAAAGTCACACAAAGCTATATTGATATTTGCAAAAATTCTGGCTAATCATACATGTTCCTTAGTAAAGTTCCTCATCACCTAATTTGTTTTTATTAGTTGGATCCCTGTAACACCTACGTTTTGGCTATGGGGCATGCACATAACTATGTTCTGTTAGTGCCCATTGGAGACCCGATTTGGTAGATATTTTCAAGCATGACTAAACTTCTCACAAAAGACAGCCAGAAAGGAAGGCATATTGCCCTAGGATACTCATTTAGAATATAAGAAATCTGAATTCAAATCCTTCCTCCATCTGAGGAATTTGAACTATTTTCCAGGTGAATGGTCTAACTGCTAAAGTACAGGGTATTCTGGAGGGCAGTGCTCTCAGTCTTCCCGGTTGAAGCTGTTCTACTATGCATAAATATTTAAATACCCTTTGGAGAAGGAAACAAGGTCTCAATATCATTTGGGGGCTCTATACTACAGTTATACACAAAAAGTCATTAATATGTAATACAAGAAATGATGCCCTAGATAAAAGAAATCCCACCTACTCATTTCCCCCTATCCAGCCATTCTGCATTTGTGAAGCTGAATCCTGCAGACCTTGGGAGTAAGGACAAATAGGCTACAAACCTGGCACCCCTTCCATTTTAACAACAAATAAATGATGATTTTACTTTTTTCCCTTTTGGAAAAGAGCATTAGTTTCTCTCATTTAAGATCCCTTACATGTCTATTAATGATCAATCACACTGTAAACTTTGAACATGCTGCCCTCCTACTTGGCCTGTTATCTCTTGTTCTTCTACAAGGAGAAAACATATATATTATTTTTACTGTATCTAGTGATTCTGAATTCCAGGGCTGTTAAGGAAACTAATTCTATGCAAGGAGATGAGTCTATTTTGTTTTGGGCAATTGCCAAAGCCTTTCTATGATGAACTGTTATATCAGACTTCTCAGTGAGAAAGAAACAAGGAAATTAGTGTGTGACTGAATCTGAGACTAAAATTAGCTATTTTGAAAAAAAAACCAAACAAATCTCTGATAAATACAACAAGAATTTATGGCTAAAATTGCAGGCAGCACAGATGGTATTTGATGACATTTTATCTCAAGGGGAAAAATATTCTTTTTATGTTAAAGAATCAAGTTTATAGGTTCAGGATTATCTGGCAGAATCTAACACTTCCTGTCAGCAATCTGGAAGATATTTCAAGCTTGTGCTGCCTTTTCAAATAAATTCCATTTGCTTTCCTTCACAAACAAGGTTAAAACAGCATTAAAGCCATGTTTAAATATTGAAGAGCTACAGTTTGTGATAAATTGAAAAGTCATTAAGTCCCCCAACCTGAAAGCTTTGAGCAAATTTTTTGTTTGTATATTATTTCAGTGGGAATCTGGTTTGCTTTTATAGAGACACTACAGAAACACCAAACAAAATAGTCCATCATCTTCTTAAATATATATTTCACCCCATTTTTAAAGTATGTAGATAAGTCTGATGTCTAAAGATGTCTATACATGTGCAGCAAGACAGATTCGATGCACTGCAATTACAGCGTGTCAGAGCAAGCTCAATTAATTGAGTCTGCTGGAGTCTGCAGTAGGGTGGTAATTACTGCACATCACCAGACTCCAGAGTCTCATGTTTTAGTATCCCTATGCTAAAAAATGGCCATGGGGTGCTTTTAAATTCCCCCGAGGTCTAAAAAAGAGTAGTCAAATCATTATTAAGTTCTTATTGTGCTAGTCAGGGAATCCAATATACAATAGAAATGTCAGTATTTATGTTTTGTCCATCCACAATATTTCTGGTAGCTATTGTCACTAAATATATGCTGGTCTCTCTCCTCCACTTCATACAGCATTTAGAGGGCTCTGAACAGTATGCATCATTAATAGTATGATATTTTTAATATACTTTGTGTATATTCACGAACGTTTCTACCCAGGCATCTATTTCACCAACTTGCTCCTTCCTACCGATTATTCTGAACAGTATAACCATACTGGTAAACATACATTTTTCTTCAGAGACATAATAAAACACCAAAGGAATAGACTAGAGGAGGGATGAAAGGAGAGAAGGTAACTTGATCATCAGACCCCTCTTTCCAATGATCTGAGGGACCTGGGCTTAACTGATGAAAAGATCTCCTGCTTTCTGAGTGAGCGTCCTAACCAATTGGTTCTATAGCTAAAACATGGAAGGGTCCTTCTCCTTTTAATTTATGCCCAGCCACAATTTTAGGACTTAGACTCAGATACACATATAGCTGTATATCTGGTTGGCCAGAGCACAGACTTCACATCCACATGCCACACAAATAGAATATCAGATTATAAGTAAATGTCAAAAATGGCAGTTAGATGGCCAGGAAACTGCCATTTTTGGTGCACAAAAAGAAACAGGACTCTGCTTATTGACATGGCACTGAGCTTCATACATGGGCTGACTGAAAAATGCAAGTATATTTCAAGCATGAATCCTAACTTTGGTCAGATGGTAGAAGGGCGGAATGAATTCTCTCAAGCGTCTATGGCTTACCTGTCACCAGTGACAATCACAGTCCTTGTTTATTTCCAAACATTTTAAAGTGGGTGTTTCTTATTTAAATATGGCTGCTTGCTGCACTCACTTAGCATTGACGTCTGGAAAAGAAACAACATAAATATAAATGAACTTGGAAGTTTCTCTAGTGTTTGAATTATAATTTTAAACAGATGTAAATATACTGACTGGAAGTGCCATGATGTTTACTTCCCTTATGACAGTTATTCAGGCTTTCGTATTTAAACGGTTATTGTTATGGTTTCAAAGCTGATTCTCCTCCCTTGATAAACTGTAAATATAAGCAGAGGAGGTAGGGTATTTAATAAGAAAATAGAAGAGATTTATATTTTCTGTGGTTTTTCTTTTAATCGAGCAGATTTAGTTCAAGTAGCTATTAGCAAAGACGTTATTCATTCTTTCTTGCTGATCTTCTGAAGGCTTTGGCTCAGACTATGTTTTTAACGTTTACTATAAAAAACATGATGTACTGTGGCACTTTTCCCTGTGTTCCAATCCACAACCCTATAATATTTGCACCTAATAATAGCTCTCTCTCATCTCATTTAATTCTGCCCCATGTCACATTCACTGGAAAAGTGCCTGGTTTTAATATGTGCTGTACAAACACGCATACCATTAATGTATCAGCTACCTACAGTGTTAGAAAGGTTGTAGAAACATCTTCTCAAAACCTCAGTTTCCATTTATTTACAGCTCAAGCTGAGCATTCTACCCTGATCCATTAAAACACTTAAGCACATGTTAAAGTGAACAGCCTGAATGAATTCAGTGGGATTACTCATTTACTTAACTTGAGGCATAAGTTTAAGTATTTTCTAGGTCAAAGTAGAAAGCTCAGCACTATGAAAATTGAGCCATTTTTGTTCTGCATCTTGTATCCTTACTCAGAGTTTTGAAATGAGAGTGCTTTTACTAACTTTATAAAAGAGCAAATGTAAACATTCACTCTGTACTAAATGCAGCATTCTTTTGGCCATATCATCTTCTCAATTACATAGGTGTGACATATAGGATGCATCAACACATGCAATTAGTTGTGACTAAATTTACTGTGTATTAAGCTAATGCACAGTAAGTGATTCTTGGCAGGTGTCTACATGTGCAGGGACTCAGCGCTAAATCTAATGCCAAGTCCCTCCAGCCTCGCCATGCCCCTGTGGCCACCAGAGGGAGCTCCAGCCTCCAGACACATGGCTGCCCCAGCCAGCTATGCCCAGTGCCCTGCTGGTCCAGCACTGTCCCTGGCAGCAACAACCAGTGCCCTGCACACCGGCTGGCCCCAGAAGGCCCCCCTGGCCAGGTCCCAGGAGAGCTGCACACCCACCAGCAGGGGACAGGGCACCAGGTGTGGGAGGTCCTGGCTGATCCCCTCCTCCTGCACTCTCCACTCCAGCACACCTGCTCGCTGCTCCCTGTTTACCCCTAGCACTACTCTCAGGACACGCACATGATTGAAACAAAAAAAACTTTATTACCCTCACAACACCCACTCCCATCCCTCCTCTTCCCCCCTCAACACATAGAGCCCTCTACAGCCCTCTCCCCCCTCCCTCTCTAATCACAGATCCTCTTCCCCGTTCAACCAACAGAGCCTCTCCAGCACCCTCCCCACCCATCAACAATAACAAACCCACTTACAATGTGAAAACTATTTAAAATAACTCTGGTTTTCAAGCCCAGAGTGGGGTCCTGTGGGGGGAGGTGTGTTGGGGAACAGAGCCCAGGGGCATGTGTCCAGCACCCCAGCCTTAGGCTGTTCCCTTGAGGGTCTGGGGGCCACCTGGGATGGCACTCCCTCTCCATCTGCCTCAGTGCAGCCTCAGTGTTCCTGTGAGGCATAGCTGGGTACTTGGGTACCTGTGGGGGAAAGCAGCCAGGGAAGGTGGGTGGCAACAGGTCTGGGGTGGGGGTTGGGCTAGGGGGTCTGGTGGGCAAGAGGTGCTGGAAAACATTCTCCTAGGCCCAGGCAAGGGTCTGCTGCAGGGCAGCAGGTGGGACCCAGTGGCCCTGCGGGGCAATGGGTGGGGGCTGGGCAGCAGGGGACATAGACACAGATGCCCTTCCTAGAAGGGTGTCCAGGGCCTGGAGGCTGGCATCTCCACCCACCAGTGCTGGGGCCTGGTAGGTCACATACTGCTGGAACACCTCAATGCTCTCCTGCTACAGGGCCTTCATTCATGCCCAGTGCTCCCACTGTACCCAATCCTGTGCTTTCTCCTGGGAGATGTCCTCCACCCCCAGGCCTCTTCGCACACCTCCTGCTCCTCTGCCACTTCCACCAGCTGCTGGAGCAGGGAGGGTTCAGTCCATTGTGTGCTGCTGGCACAGCTGGTGCATCTGGGTGGCTCCAGCACTGGGTGGTGGTGACCCAGAACCCACATTCCCACTGGGTTTGGTAGACTCTCCCCCACATCCAGATGTTGGCCCTGCAGAGGCAAGAGTCAGAAGCCTTTTGTGAGAATTTTCAAAATTTCAGAAATAAAGTGCTCTGCAGCAGGGGCTGTGCTCTTCCCAATCTCAAATCTGGGGTTGGCCATGCATCTGGGGAACTGGGAGGGCCCTGCCCACAGTGTGGAACTTACTACATGTCCAGGGATGGTAAGGCTGGTGGCACAATATGGGCCTCCGCATCAGCAAAAGCAACTGGCTGCATCCAGTGTGTATGGTTTGCTGTGTATTGCGGGCCAGTGCCCAGCCAGCCACACCCACCCCACCTGGGGGAAGCCGGTGCTGCTGTCAGCAGGTGGTGACATTGCTAGCCACTCCTCATGGTGGACTCTGGGGCTGTGCTTAAGGCAAGGCAACTGCTAGCCAGGGCTCCCTAAGCTGCCAGTGGATGCAGCAGCCAGGGAGGAGGGTGAGGCATGGTGCTGAAGGCCCAAGAGCCCCTTCTCTAGTGACATGTCACTGGAGGGGTCCCAGCACAGTGGGGGCTTGGGCAAGCCACTCCTGCTGGTGACTCTTGCAGGGGTATGGCCTGGTCCCAGGGCACCAAAATATGGGTCAACTCCCACATAAAGGCCATGGTCTTGCTGGCATGAATGGACCAACAACTGTAGTTGGTCATGATCATCCACTGTGCCTACAAGTCCTTGACCTTAATGTGGTACCGCCACATTGACTAGGAGTACCCTTGCTTCTGTATGCTGTCTACCTGGGCCTCATAAATGTGGGCATTCTTAGACCTGTCCCACATGAACTGCCTAATGTTGGCACTGCCCCAGCACACTATGAAGTTGCCAACCTCCTCCTGGGTCCAGTTGGGGGCCAAGGCAGTCAGCACAGGCATGCGCACATGGGTAGAGCTCAGGTTCAATGGGGAGGACAGTGACGGCATGATATGTCAGTCATACACCGACTTTCTGGGCTCCTGTGCAGCTGTCCCCATGATGCCAGTCTTGGACACTGGCTAGCAGCATGAGGCACAGCCAGGGACTGGGAGGTGCATGACAGAGGCACTTCACTACAATGCCTGCAAAGACAGGAGACACTGCTGGGGTGAGCAGCAGCAGGGAGTAGATGCTGGCCCTGCTGCCAGAGACAGCCAAGCAGCAGCCCTGGAGCAATATCAGGGCTGGGCAAGGGGTGCAGCAAGCTGCAGCTCTTTTCAACACTCACCTGTAGCCAAGCAGCGTCTCTGGAGAGGGAACAGGCCAGGCAAAGGCAGTCTGTGTTCTGGCCAGAACGGCACACGAGTGCTGCAGCCATTTTGTGTCTTGGGGCACACCACACAGAAGCCTGGTGGATCCTCTGCAATCAGCCAATCAGACACAGGCAATCAGAGTGTGAAGAAGCATTCTGACAGAAGGCAGCCCGCTGCCATGATGGTGGGAACAAAGGATGGAGATGTGCTGGCCTCGCTGCCCACCCCCTCACCCTGGAGGTGGTGGCAACAGAACAGATGGAAGGGGGAGAGGAGTGGTCTCAGGTAACATGGGTGGGAGGGGAGTGGGCCCAGGCCCAAGTGGTGGTGTGGGGGGAACAGCAGACTCGGCCAGATGCAGCCATGACAGTGGCTGGGGGAGGGAAGGAGTGGGCCTCCTCCCCACTCAGGCCCGGGCCCACTCCTCCCCCACCCACCACCCCCTTATTGGCCCCAAGCCCACTCCTCCTGTCCCCAGATGGGCCTGATGCGGCACGGGGCAGGTGCCCCGGGTGGGGCCCTGGGTCCACTCCTCCCCCACTTCCACTCCCCCATGTCAGCCCCAAGCCCACTCCTCCTGTCCCCCCACTGCTACTGGGTGGGCACAGGCCCATTGCTCTCTGACACTCCCCCACCACGGCAGCCTGTCAAGGTCTGCTCCTCCCTTCTCCCCTGCTGTTGGAAGGGTGGGGGAGACCTGGAGCTGCCTGCTGCACCTCCCCCCCATCATTCTTGAAGGGCAATTAACTAGTATTATATATATTATTATATATCTTACCTGATATTAGCTTATACTTCCAGTGAAGCTTCAGTTGAAAACAGTAGCTGTTTGCCTTATGTGTCCACTGATGATTATAGTTGAGCTTAAGGTCATCCTGACACTCATGCTTTCCAGCCACCTGCATTTTAAACTCCTTATCTTGAACACCAGTCCAAACTAACCCCAGAGCTTTAAAGAACTTACGGATATGGAGGAAATCCCGTATCTTCACCTCCTGTCTTGTCCCTTTTCTGCTGAGACCTTGGACACAGAACTCCCTCATTTTCCAGGTTTTTCATCTACCATCCCTAAGTAGAGAGATGGATGGAAAGAGAGGCATGTAGTCTACAGAGTCACTGTCCACAGAGTCACAGGCATATAGTCCACAGTCCATAATTAGCAGAGCCACTCTAATTAACCCCCTCCCCCCACCTCAGAGCATGTGTATAGGCACCCTATGACTAGGGAAAGATATTACACAGAAGTTTAGTGAACATAAACTGGTTTCAAAATGGCCAAAATTGGTTTAAGATACACCAGGATGAAAGTAGTATCAAACATAACTGATTTGGGTTAGACCGGTCTATCACACTTTTGTCCCAGATTCCCTCCCAACTCAAGTTTTAAACTCACAGTACCCCAGAATCCCAGGGTGCTTTGCACCTCCCCCCACAAACCACCTTTCACAGGGCTGGCAGGCTAGCTTTGGCCCATGCTGTCTGCTGCAACTGAGCAGGGCCAGCCCTGCCCATGGGCTATCACAGAGCTGGCACAACAAAGCCTGTTCTGCAGCCCTGGTCCTGCCTATGGCTGTCAGCTGGGGAGAGGGCAAAGCCCCCCTTCCCAGTCCTGGCCATGATTCCTGGTGTGTGAGGATTTCCCCCCACCAGTTACAAATGTGCAGGTTGGAATGGGAGAGCAGTACTTCCAGCCTGGGGCCAGCCCAGATTCCAATCCCCCAGTGGCAGTTCCTCTACCCTAGGAAGGGTCCCCTGAGCCCTACCACCAGTGCAGAAGGGGAATTACCCACTGTGACATGGTTCAGTGTCAGGTTAGCTTTGCCCCTGGAGGTGTGGGGGAAACAGACCCTCCAGCCTGGGGCCAAGCTGGTGCCCTGCAGACCACATGAGGGGATCCCCACACCTCTGCAGGGAGTTCCCTTGCCCCATGCAGGGTCCCCTGAGCCCTGCCACTGGTGCAGAGGGGGAATTCCCTTATCCCTCACCCACAGCTTGGCCCAGTGCTAGCTTAACCTTGCACTCATCAGTGCTGGGAGAAAATAGTCCCTCCATCCTGGGCCTGAGCCAGCACTGGAACTAGGTGAGGGATGGGAGGAGGGAATTTCCCCTCTGGCAGGACTCAGGAGACCCTGCCAGTGGCAAGGGAATCCTTCCCCCCCGCCCACCAAGGTGCAGAGATCCTCCCACATGGACTTATGCCTTGAGCTGGCTGGGCCCTGGATTGGAGGGACTGTTCTCTCTGTGGTGGGGAATCTGGGACAGCAGGGATTTGGGGAGCATGTGCTGAGCAGCCTATCAGAGATGGGCCGCGCTCAGCTTCATTGAGATACCCTCTGCAGTGGCCAGCAAGCTGGAAGGCATGCTTCAGTGGATCCTAGTTTCCTTTCCAGATTCAAAAGTGCATGAAAGTTCACTTCATCATTGGTTCAATCTACAC
Source organism: Gavialis gangeticus (assembly GCF_001723915.1). Taxonomy (NCBI): domain Eukaryota; kingdom Metazoa; phylum Chordata; order Crocodylia; family Gavialidae; genus Gavialis; species Gavialis gangeticus. The sequence continues at coordinate 4,237,079 of NW_017729008.1, read as the reverse complement.
AGCTGAGAGAAACCTACAAAGATTGAACTGATTCAGCTTTGGGTTTTTTGACTGTCTGTTCTTAGCCAAAGAGTTCTAAAAATGAGAAAGAGTTTGAATCTGCATCTTCACGCATGCTTCAGCTGATATTTAAAGATATCCAGAAACACATACAGGCATATCAGATGTTATTTCCAATCCAATTTCAGATATATGTGTGAGAAAAATATGCTTTTTTACGTAGTACATGGAAATGTTCCAAATCTCTTTAGATTCTTATCTGCATATTCTTGCAATCTTTAATTTAGGTTATTTCTATGTAACAAATGTATCTAAACAATGAATATCTTTTTAACTAGTTTGAAACTAGATGAACGAAGAAAAAAAGAAAAAGAAAAGATTATATTATGTAGCTAGGAAGGTTATAAAATTAGACTATAGAAACTGACGTTCATTTATTTGAATTAGAAAATTAATGCTTAATTTTAATAAACTGTTCTCTCAAGTATTCTTGCCCTTATCATACTCAACACAGCCATCTGTCCAGAGGTGTATTTCAATTTAAACCTGTTTAAATTATATTTGTAAGATGTTTAAGGTATGTATATTTGTGCAGCACTAGGCACTTCTACAGTGTGGGCACTACCAGAACAAAAGTAAATAAATAAAAATGGATGGATGTTTAATAATATCACTACCACAATATATAAAGACATTTTCATAGTTAGTATTACCATTCTTTTCTCATTTATAAAACATATGTATCACACAGCTACGTTGTGCCATCAGTTTCTAATCAGAATTCCATGTTGAAGTCAACTTTGCTATGCTAATCCCAAGCTAGATTCTGAGGTTTTATAGCTGTTTCAGATAGTTATAAAATGGAGCAGCCCTAATGTTGCTTTATGCTATGCATTGTGGCAGGCATGCACAAAGCAGCATTAAGGACAGTGCAAGTGGCAGCTGTATACCTGTTTTGTAACTGCTAGACTTCCACTCAGGTCCTTTTGGAAATAATAAAAAAAAAGAAATAGTACCTGATTTGCTAGGTAATTACTGTATTGCACAAAAGTGAAAAATTAAGGCTCCCTGGTTGTTTTTTTCCTTAAAGACTTTTAATGGTTGCAGTCATTACTATTGTAACATGACAGAAACATAGGAACAGAAATCTGCTTAAATGATATGGGAAGTTATTTTTATTCAGTCTATTTAATACTCTTTAGTGTCGTTTATATAAAATCCCAAGCAAATAAAAACAATTGGAAAAAAGTCCTGTCTTTTGCTCTGCAAGTCTCTCAAACTTCATTAGAGACTGCTTCTTTAGGATTAGGGACAGAAGTTACACATCAACCAGCTTAAGTGATCAGAAACTGTTCTAAACCTGTAACAGAAAAAAGCTCAGTGCACATAAACTACTTTCAAAATGGCTGAAACTGGTTTAAGATAAACCTGGTTGAATGTAGTATAAGACATAACTGATTTCGGTCAAACAAGTTTATGAAACTTCTGTCCCAGACTCCTTCCTGGTTCAAGCTTAATCACAGTCCCACAGCATCCCAGCATGCTTTCTAGCCCTGGGCTGTGCTGTCTGCTCCAGAGAGCAGGGTCAGCCCCACCTCTCTGTTCCCTAGCTGGAGCAGTGAGGACTGGCTAACAAAGGAGTAGGGGGACAAGCGCCACTGGGGATGCACCATAACTCAGCTGGTGCCTGGGGCTGGGAGTGGGAGAGTTAAACAGCCCTTCTCCTGCTCAAATTTACTGCTGGCTGAAACTGTGGACTACAACTCCTAGAGTTACCTAGAAGCAGAAAGAGGAAGTGATGAGCAACCTTGCAGCATCCTTCTTCTGTGACTCTGGACTGCAAATCCTAGAGACCTTGGAGGCAGCAGGAAAAGGAAGAGGAAGTGAACACACAGACCACCCTGGCTAGTGCCAGAGAGCCATGCTCTATTACCCCCTGGCTTCTGGCCTGAGCTGCTGTAGGCATGTGACTGTATTTCCCGAATCAAAATCAAATGTCTGTATACTTCTGTTTAAATTTAATCTCTGCAGCTAACCTGCAAAGACTGAATCAATTCAGCCTTGGGCTTTTTGACTGTCTGTACTAAGCCTAGAAGACATATTCTCATATTTATTTTGTCTAGAAGAAACAATACTTAAAAATATGACATTTTAGTTTTAAATATATGAATGCTATAAAAAGGTAAAGAGTTTCTCTTTTTTTTAATATTTAAAGGCTAAAGTTTAAAGGTGAATATTTTAAAACTATTTAAGTAGATTGGGGTGAGACAGGTTTTGATTAATTTAAAAGGGGAATAGTTCATTTTCAAAGGATGAAATTAATTAGTTGCCTTGGGATTGTAACTAATTAGGAAGGACAGAAATGGGAAAGGGAGGAAGAACCACATGCACATATATACACCAAAGAATAAGCACAGCTATATATATAGAGAGAGAGATACATCTATCTATCTATATATAGAGCTATATCTCTATATAGCTCTCTATATAGGGAAAGAACGAGCTATATAGAGATATAGTTATATATGTATGTGTGTATATATATCTATATATAGATACATATATCTGTGTTTAATCTTTGGTCTAAAAGAAACTTTATATGTTTTTCTGAATGTCTCTCTGATGGACTGTGCAGTGAACAGCATAGCACTCTTCATGTTTTCCCTTTACTTGTGGGGAAATGCTCCGCTTCATAGCATCCTCTTTTTATTATACCTATGAGACAGAACACCATGGGGTACTTTACATAATGAAAATAATCAAACCAATGGAATACAACAGAAGCAAATATATCTGGCATAAAATTCAATAAGCAGTAAAAAGCTACATCAAAAGACTATGATTTCAACCTGGATTTAAAAGTTGTATCAGGTTGAAGTCTCTGTACAATGAAGGAGTTTCAAAGGGATGAAACATAACCATGGAAATTTCTCATTCCTGTAGCTTACAAACAGTCTTGGGAAGAAAAAAGAATGCATCCGTCACTCTTTGCTGAAATTATTTTGGAATCAATACAATGCTTAATACAAAATGAAGAAGGAAGAAAAATAGGATCTGTCTCTAATACATTTGGTGTTATATAATAACACATAAGGCACTGCCAATAATTCTGATTTTATTGAACTGACAAAGTCATAGTGAAAAAAATTAAACATATAGGCCACATCCAGGGATGTGTCTGCAGTGCCACATACCACATATTGAGCTGTTTTCTGTGCTGCAAGGGAGCAGCACAGGGGAGGTGGGTTTGACCCCTGAATATCCAGGGGTCAAAAAAACCTGCACAAAAAAAAGCAGAGCACACATATGGGAGCAGTGTGCACTGCTCAAAACCAGAGCCTGGCCAGCCAGAGTCATACTCTGGCTGCCAGTCAGGCTCCTGGCAGCAGAATTGCCACTGCTATAGCCCTAGAAGGCCCCTAGGACCTCAGGGAAGGCTGCTGGGGCCAGCCCAGTGCTGGCCCCAGCCTCTCCTGTCCCACCCGAGGTAACCTGCTGCCTGCCACAGGGTGCATGGCAGAGGCATTCCCCAGTGGTGGCATAAGGTGTCCCGCTGCTAGTTGTCCCTCAGAAACCAAATGTCCAGGCTCATGTTGATGCAGCCACAGTTTGATTCTGAATTTTAAATATATCCATTTATAATAAAGCTTGAACCTCTGAGTTTTGCTTTATTCTTGTTTGCTTAAAATGTAGTTGGTGATCTGCTTACAATAAAAATGTCACTTTTCCCTACAAGCATCACTATAAATTGATTATATTTATTTTGGCTTTCATAAAGCAGAAAATTTGCAAATACTTGATCAGAAGGATTAAATATCTGTCTTTTGTGGCTGTCCCTTCTTTAAAACAAAAATTGAAACATATTACCAATATAAAAGTGAGTAAGTTTAAATGTAGCCACTTTTCCAATTCCAGCAATTTATGTTACAGGCAGTCCTCGAGTTACAATGTTTCGAGTTACAACATTTTGCACTTACAAGGTTTCTAAATTGAAACCCTGTTTCAACTTTCTGATGTCAGTTTTGACTGTACAATGCTTGATCTGATGTGATGCTATGACAGTGAACAAGTTGCTGTGTCGCCCATCTCCCCGGAGAACATCTGTCCAAACTTCCTTGGACATTTTCTTTAAGGAAGCAGACAAGTTTCCAGAAAAACCTGCAGCCAAGACTCCTGAGAAGACTCCAGCCAAGGACCCTTCAAAAAGTCCAGCAAAGTCATTTCAAAGAAGTCCTTCCAAATCAATATGATTGCTATTTACAATATAAATACATTAATATTGCTATATTACTCATCTATAATTGATCAAGTACAAAATTCTGCGTTATTTTTGGTGAAAACAGGGTATCAGGCCTTGGTTCAGGAACCAATCCCCCATTTATAACATTGTTTCCTATGGGAAAATAGATTCCGAGTTAAAATGTTTCAACTTAAGACACTGTTTTCAAGAACCAACTGTGTTGCAAGTCCAAGGACTGCCTGTACAGGACTATTTATCCCTAATTATGACTTGTTTCAAGTCACATTTAATAGAAGTGCACCTTTTGTTTGTGACTTGCTTTTATAGATCTCATAACTTTACGTGATTGATTTGATCTTTTTCTAAGTTGGATTTTTTTTAATTTGAAATATGTTGATCAGATCTATATTACATGAGTTTCCTAGATACCATATTTTTAATACTGAAGTCTGTATTTTCATGACAAGAAAAAATTCCTTATCCAGTTTCTTTTCTTGAATATATTTTTATATTTGGAATACTAAAAATGCATTCTGAAATTGCCTAAAACTTCACATGCTAAAATGCACAATTACACAAAATATACTGAAAACTAAGAGTTCTAATCATAAACTTATATTTAGCTTAATTATTTCCCCATTTTTTGATACTTATAGAAAAAGAATATACATAGGGTATGGGTTTGAGTTTAGAATGTGATGAGAACTTTGGTGCCAATCCAGCCAAAATATTAAATTTAATAGGACTACTCATCTGAAAATTAACTATGCATTACATTTCATAACAAGCATTACATTTCTACTAGTGGACTCTCAGTTCCACCAGTAGAAACCCTGAATGTGCAAGTGTTCAAACTGTTTCTACTGAACCAAAAAAGACAGGTCTCAGTAGAAACTTCTATCACTTCTGATGAGGTAGAAGTGACCTCCCATAGAGTTTCAACTACAGAAACAGATGTCCATACACTCACCTCTTCAAAAGAAGCTGTGACACCATCCTCCAGCATGCCAACATACATTGCTCTGCCTCTCCCTTTTCTAGGGAGACAGTTTGTGACTCGGACTGCATTTTAGTGCCCAAAACACAGCAAATCCCTTCCCTTGACAGCTGAGGAACTGGAACAGCCCAGCCCCTGATTTCTGTCCCAAGGCTTTGTAGCTGTCAGCCTTGTTATTCTGAACAGGAGAGGGAAATCCAGCCAGCAGTCAATCCTGACGCCACCCCCTACCCAGACCATCTTGCAGCCATGCACGTGTGCACCTTGGAGGGAAACTTGCTTGGAAGCACCAGCCGCAAAATTGGAAATGCACTTCTGGTTTCATCGGTTTTGCTGCTGGCTCAGCGGTTGGCCACTGGGAGAACCGCCTCACTCCCCCATTGGTGATCCAGTGTCCCCCACCAGACTCAGGAGGTAGCAGTCACCCATGGTTGTGTGTGAGAGACTTGGGAACACTGGCTAGGTACAGGCATTAAAGAAGCCCAAGGCAAAAGCACTTTAACTTTTGAGCTTTATTTTAAGTGCCCAAAGTTAGGTTGGGAGCAAACAAAACAGACCTTTCATGGGGTGGGGCTTGGAACCTGCATACACAGGTTGAGCCCAGCAGGTCAGGGAGGCTCTTGTGTGCCTCCCAGTATGCCCTGAGGGCTCCCCAGGCTGCAGAAAACTCGTAAATGGAGCTGAATGACTGAGCTAACCCTGATTGGCTGCTGCGCATGGACCACCATGCCCCCATCCCCCCACTATCCTAACTTGCATGTGCCTTTGTTTCCTGGCCTGCATGCCCAAGCAAGCAGGCAGACCCAGGAGCTGTGGCAAGGCTTGCTGGTTGCCCTGTAAAACTCATTGGAGCCTACAGGATGTCACAGACACCCAAATGGACCTGATGCAGCAGCAACTTGACTTGGCATGTGCCCTCATGGCCGTAAGCCACCAGCCAGCTGTCCTATACATTGCCACCTAGCACACCCTGTGCCTGCCAACTGTGCATGTGTATGTACATATCAGATGCCTGAGTTCTGCGTGTGTATGTGTGTGTGCATCCCACACACACATAGAACCTAGACATCTGGGGCATGAGCTGGGGCCAGCCAGCTCTGCTGCCAGAAGCTCCCTCATAGCCCACCTGGCCCATTGGACTGGTGATCTACACTCTCCCCACCATTCTGATAACTCCTGTGCCCCTTCAGTATTTTTCTGGAATCACTTGTTGGGCCAGGGCATGTGGGGTGACCAATAGCTGTCCAGGACTGTGTGCATTAACTCTGTGCCCTGGTGCTGCAACTCTTTCAGCTCCACTGTGTTGTGAGGCGTCTCCTCCAAAACACTGGGTGGCCACCTGGAACCCGCAGTTATGTGACTCAGCACCCAGGTGCAAGCATCCCTAGACTATACATTTCTCCCATGCATATCCCAATTCCTTCCTTTTGCCAGTCTCACAGCCCCTAGTGCTGGGAATCCTTGGTGTGTGGCCTGAGTTCAGAGGCTGTGACCAGAGCTTCTAACATCTCTTCTTTATTTCACTGGCACTGTCTAGGCACATCTTTCATGCAGTTTGCAAGTATTTAGCCACCTGTCCTGGACCCATTTTATTGGCCACCATGAGTTGGTTTCCTGTACACAGATGTGGAGTGGAAGCAGGCATGTCCAGGGCCAGGATGGGGTCATGACTGCAGGAAGAGTGGGGGTGGGGATTGCCCTGAGGGGTTGATACAGTGAGTGCCAGTGCAATGAGAATCAGAATCAGCCAGTGCCCATTGGACTTAACCTATGGACTGGATCAGAAGGGAGGGGGAAAAGTGCTGTTGGGTCATTTGCCAGCCGGTCCAGGAATCACACTGGCAGTGAGAGCCAAGTGCCTGAGATAACAGTTCCCATGAAGGAATCCTTCCATCACATGCGTCCCTTTTCTGACCTGGGAGATAGTGAAGGAGGGAGAGAGGGAAGGATGAAAGAAGGGATAAAGGGATAGAGGTCTAGGGACTTTTTGACAAGGGGGAATTTTTCTCATTCCTGCAGTGGTTGTCAAACATACATGTGTGGTATCTTCTGTCCCTGATCTAGGCATGTTTTCTACCAAATCTTGCATTTTTTTTTCAAGTTCAAGCCTTGAAGACATCCTTGAAGCACTTGTTATGCCCTCTTCTTGAGCATAAGCCTTGACTGAGCTGGGAGAATAGAACTTACATCATGTCAGATGACCTTTGCCTCAATATTCATTGTGGTTGCTTGTGAGAAGACCCATGTTGGTATGTCTATCTTCCCACTGGATGTGAAAGAACTTCCACAGCCAACATTTATGGTACTTTTCTAATCACTTGGGGTACCTCCTGTATGTTGTTCACATCTCAGCTCTGTACAGTAAGGTGGGGATCACAGCTTCTTGATAAACTATGAACTTAGTTTTGGATCCGATGTAGTGATCTTCAAACACCTTCAGGTGTCTAAAGGCTTCACTTGTAGATTTGAGGAGACATTAGATTTCTTTGTCATTGTCAGCCTTCTGTGAGAGATAGCTTCTAGGGTACAGGAAATAGTCAGAGTCAGCTGAGACTAATTAAACAGTTTACCATCCATTCAGTAGTTTATATCCATTCCAACTGGAAGCTTGTTGGTGGTCAGATGTAGCATCATGGTAAAGGATATCAAGAACAGTGTTGGAATGATGACACAGCCTTGCTTAACTTTATCTTAACCTCAAAGGGATTTGTGATAGTTCCATTACTGAGGACCACCACTCACATACCACCATGGAGCAGGTGAAGAATGGTGATGAATTTCAGTGGGCATCTATACTTCAAAAGGATCCTCCCAGTGTTTCTTAGTAGACAGAGTTGAAGGCTTTCATTAGGTCAAAGAAGGCCTTCGAGAGGTTTATGTCGTTCCTGGCATATTTCCTGAAGCTGGAGAGCTCTGAAGACCATATCAGTTGTGCCTCTTGATGCCTGAAACTCACACTGAGATTCTAGGAGGAGCTCTTCAGCAAGTGGAAAGAGACAGTTCAGGATGGTTCTTGTAACATTCTTTCCTGTAGTAGACAGCAGTTTGATACCTCTGTAATTTCCAGTCAGGCTTGTCTTTTTTCTTGAAGATTGTCAATAATTATGGCATCCCTCAGGTTATCTAGCATTTCCTCATAATGTCCAAATCCTTAGGATGACAGCATGGAACTGTGATGTGAGTTCCTTTCTCCCCTGCTTGAAGATTTTGGTGGGGGTTCCATGTGCTCCAGATGCGTTTTTGTTCTTCACCTGCTTGATAGCTTTCCTTAACTCATCAAAGGTTGGAGGGATTCTGGTATCATCTCTGACTGGGTTTTGCAGAATGAATTTGAGAACATTCTCATCAACAACAGAGTATCAATGGTGTTGGCGGCATTGAAAACAATCATGCATATTGTGGATGTCAATGAGATGTTGAATTTCCTTTGCCTTGTCTTCCCACCATCTGTTTTACATATTGCAGGTCCTTCTTTGGACCTCTGCCTTGGTTGGTTGGAGATTTAGGTTTTTTTGCTTGGAATTAACATCATTCTTCCAAGCACAAAAGGCCTTTCACTTGTAGTTGATCAACTCTAAGAACTTCTGGTTATTCTCACCAAACCAGTTTCCTGCTAGAGAATCCAACTTTCTCTTCTCTGGTGCTGATGATGGTGGATTTGAAGGCATCCCAAGTGCTGCCAACATTCTCCCATTGTTGTTGATTGGAATTCACCAGGTTTTTTTGTTGAGGCACTAGTGGAAAACGTCTCACTTGATTGGGTCCTTGAGTCCCTCAGTGTTGATTTTCCATTGGCATTGCTTCTGTTGCAGCTGTCTTTTGGAGCCAGTTTGAGTGACATAACCAAGCAGATGTGTCAGATTCACCAGGATCACAGATTCAGCAAGAAGTCATACCTGACCAACTAGATTTCCTTCTGTGACAATATGACAGGCTCCGTGGATGTGGAGAGTACAGTGGATGTAATATATCTTGACATTAGCAAGATTTTTGACACTCTCTGTCCTGACATTCTCATTAACAAACAACTTAAATGCAGACTAGATGAAAGTATTGGAAGATAGATGCTAAATTGGATCATTGTGCTCAACAAGTGGTAATCAATGGCTCAATGTCTAATTGGGAGCAGATATCAACTGGGGCTCTTCATGGGATGTCTTGGGTTTGATATTGTTTCATATGTTCACTTATGACATGGTTAATGGGATCAAAAGCATGCTTAGGAAATTTGCAGATGACACCATAGTGGGTGGAGTTACAGATCCTCTGAAAAGTAGGTCAGAATCCAGAATGACTAGCATAGATGGGAGAAATGGTCTGCAATCGCTTAGGTGAGATTCAGCACAAACAATTGCCAAGTTCTGCAACTAAGACAGAGTAATTCCATGCACAATGCAGACTGAAGAGGAGCCAACAGTGTACTCTTTTTGAAATAATAATAATAAATAAGTAAATAAAAGGCAATATCAAGCTGGGCTGTATTAACAGGAATGTCCCTTGCAAGTCAGCAGAAGTGATTTTCCTCTGTTCAGCACTGAGGCCTCATTTTGAGTTCTGTGTCCAGTTTGGGGCCTCACAATTGAAGAAAAATGTGGACCCTTTGGCAAGAGTCCAGCACAGAGAAATAAAAAAAATGATTAGGAGCCTGGGAAATAAAACTTAAGAGGAAAGCTGAAAGAACTAGGGCTATTTATTTTGGAGAAGATTGAGGGAGAATTTAATAGTAGTCTTCAAATGCCTAAAGGGTAACTATAGAGAGTCTAGAGATAGACTTTTCTCAATGGCTGTAGGGGACAGTAATAGGAAAAATGGCCTCACACTGCTACAGGGGAAATTTAAGTTGGAGATTAGGAGGAACTTTCTGACTTTAAGTGTGGTCAAGCATTAGAACAGGCTGCCTAGAGAAATTGTGGAATCTCCATTGTTGGAAGTTTTCAAGAGCAGGGTAGACAGGCACTTGGCTGGGATAGTTTAGTCAGGGATTAATCCACCTTGAGTACGGTATGGACTAGATGACCTTGTGAGATCCAACCCTATTGTTATGATACAATGATCCTATGCACAATGGAAGGACTAGCTGCCTATTCATACCACTACTCTGGTGTTGTTTTAATGGTTTCTGGAACACTAGCACTCTCAGAAACCATTTAAAGCAGTGCTTCAGGGCTCATCTGTGGGCTGGATCCATCATGGGCCTGCTGCTGGATCCAGATATGAGCTGGTGTGGTCAAGCATGGAAGGCCATATTATCACACCCACAGAGATCCTAATAGGTTCAGAAATTTGGCAGCAGAAGAAAAACAATTAATGCTTCAACCACTCTCACCCTGTCAAGTTTCTGGACTTATACGCAACATCCACATATGCAAGCATTTGTGCTTGCAGCAGCTCAAATAGAAGTGGTGCAAATTTGAGTTAGAGCTTTTTGCCTCAGTGCACATGCTCAGATATGCACTTTTTGTGGAGCAAATTGTGCCACTTGGGGCAAAATAACCCTGACTGGATGCTCCCAGATCTGCAGCCAGGAGGAGCTACAGCCTGGGGCCAGCACCTGTGCTGTCCCCAGCAGTATAAAAAGCTGCCCTGTCCTGGCCCCATCCATACAAAAAGCTGCCCTGGCAAGCAGCTCAGGGCTACTCACTCTCCAGAGCTTCTGGGGCTCAGCAACTTAGTACCTGGAGACAATACCCCTTGTGCCAGCTGGACTGCTGCAGCCAAAATCCATGTTTGTCCAAAATTAACACAAAACACCACTCTAAACACACACACACACACACATATCTAGAGAGGGGAGAGGGAGAGAGCAATCAGTTGGGCAATGCTTTATTGGTATATTTACAATGTTAAAGCAATGTGGAAGCATATCAGTGTCTCTGTCATCATGATAAAATAAATTCTAAATACCTATATGTGTTGATGTGTACTTCTGGTTTTCTTTGCACATGATGGGTGTGTGATGGGGGATGTGGTGTTTGCAGGAAGGGGTGTGGGGGAAGGTGAGTGGGTGTGTGCGGAGGGATGTGGGTTGGTGTGTGGGTGGATGTAGGGTGAGGAGCCTACCACGGAGACACTGTGGCAGCCACAGTGTCTCCCTGGAGGACCCAGCCTCTGGTTGCCTTCCCCACTTTTTTTGTTTCATTTTTTTTAGACCCCTGGATATCCAGGGGTCTCAGTGCGGGGAACATTTTTCCGTTCCCACATGTGCCTCTTGCCCCGCCTCAAAGGGTTTTGAGGCAGGGCAAGAGGCACATGTGCGCTTGTCTGA
>NW_017729008.1:4202988-4220577 GCF_001723915.1 Gavialis gangeticus | reverse complement strand
TTTTGTTTCATTTTTTTTAGACCCCTGGATATCCAGGGGTCTCAGTGCGGGGAACATTTTTCCGTTCCCACATGTGCCTCTTGCCCCGCCTCAAAGGGTTTTGAGGCAGGGCAAGAGGCACATGTGCGCTTGTCTGAACATGCCCATAGGGAGCACCATGGGTCAGATAACATGGTTTTGTGGGTGGATCTGGCCTGTGGGCTGGAGGTTGAGCACCAGTGATTTAAATTATCCAATTTCTATATGCTACATTGCATAAAGTCTATAAATGGTCATCAGCAAAAATGCCTTTGCTGAACACTTTGAATTGAGCCACTAAGTTCCTTACAGATATCATGACTCATCAGGCCTGTAAACTGTAAGCAAGATAATTCTTTCTAATTCTGTAGCTTTGAGAATATAGGTAGTGGGAAAATAATATATAATACTAATGCAAATTGGATTATCCATGCCCAATAACGGCATGAGAAAATCAAGTTTTCCTCGAAGATTTAATTTCTTTTAATCTTCCATTTAATTTCAGAATGTATTTGTCAAATTACACAAGACTGGTTTAACATCAATATAGTGTCATCCACTTCAATGGAGGTACTTCTAATTCTCACTGATATAAGTGCAATTTGAATCATGACCAATAATCTAAAAAAGAAATAAGTTGATTTTAAATATCTCTATCTACTAAATATTTATCTAAGTTTTCCTCCTACCCCCAATTTATCACCAGGGAATCTCCTCAACACTCCTTTTATAATTAACTGAACTTTTTGAAGGCAGTAAGTTCTTCTTCCATGTCATTTTTTTACTTTTACAGAAACTTCTCTATTCTGCAACTGTATGTTTTAATGTGTTGAGTTTATGTTTGAAGTAGTAAAATATAGCCATATAAAAAGAATTCAGATACTTCAGTGATGGATGGTGTACAAAATACTAAGATACATAGAAGGAAATTTTTCTAAACACTTTATAACATGAAAAGTAACCTATAGTTGTGATGAGCCAGTTATAACACCTAGTTCTGAGCTAGTTCTGAGCTAAAACTGCATTGTCTCCACAATGAACTTTGAAGCTTAACTCCAGTACCCAGATAAGTCCAGCTTCTCATAATTTTTTTTCACCATATAATACTTTATTTCACTGAAGTCAAAGTTTCCACTTGAAGTGTATCTTGTTGTCATTTTTATAGTTCTCAGACTTACCATCTGATAAAACAGTGACTGTCAATTCAAGACTGGTGGCAATCTACTCAGCAAGATTGCTGGATCTTCTTGAAGATCTTGAATTAACTTTAGAAGTCTGCCATCATTTCTGCTTCCCAGAATATAATGTTCCATGTTTTGGGTCCCACATTATGCTTGTCCCACATTCAGTTAATTAAAGTACAGCTTCTGAACCTGATATCAGGGGGCCTATGGCTGACTCCTCCACCCTGGCTGTTGGTGATGGGTAACATCTCTCATAAAGATATATCAGCCAACATAGTAGCAATGTTTGAACACTTAGCTGATCTCATACTGTACTTGAATCTCTTTAACTTTCCTCCAGCTCATCTCAAATCCTGAAATATCTTGTGATCAGCTTTACCACACTAATGCTTCTCTTTGCACTTTGCTGACAGAAAGATCGGGTTTTGTCAGTAGTGCTTAATCACTTTCTTGTTACAATCCATTCTATCTTTCAATCAAGGTTTGATTACTTATGTCTCCTCAAGTCTCTCCTGAACTGCTTCCATACTACTCAAAGCCAGTATATTTTCAACAAATCAAATGTACAGCATACAGAATGGATTTGGGTTGTGGAGCTCTGTCATCATGCCTACAGGACTCCTAGACACGCCAGAAATTTGGGGGAAGGGAGAACAGGGGTAGAGAGTCCCATTGAGGATGTGCATAGGTGGCAGAGGGTGAGCCATGCTGGCATTAATCCCTGACGCCACCACAGCTGTGCACCTCACTGTTGACACAAGGCCCACCACTGTATCCAAACCTGAGCGATTTTGATACCCCTGCCTTAAGGTTCCTTTTGCCCCTATGTAAAGTGGTAGTTTTCTTTTAAATAATCAGTCATCCAAAGTCAAGGTTGTGAGATATGCAACTGTGTTGAATGTGTACTTGTGAATATAAAGTTACTTTCTGTTACTTGCTGCTGAAGCTATTAATGCCAATGCCTGTATAGTTTTACTTTAAGTTTACAGTATATTATGTTCCTGCCAGCCTGCCAGCCAGTGCTTGGGGCTGGAGTCATTTAGTTATGAAAGCCCTGGGACAACCATAACCATGTGTTCCTAATTTTTATTTACAAGATGTACACAACTCCTACTTCCTAGAAGGGAGTTGGTCAGTTTGGGTACTTACAGAAGTTACAGAAGAGCACCTCAATCATGCTGTAACTATTTGTACTTTATACAAAGCACTTAAAGTTACAGCATCTTTGAAGCTAACAAGCATTTTGTGCTTGATGGTGAGGGCTGAGTGCTTCCATGAATTGGCTGAGCCAGGAGTTCGGGGGCACTGTATCCTGCTGTGGAAGCCAGCCAGCCAGATTGCTGTCCAGCTGTTCCCCCTCCTTCCCCATCTGCTGACTGGATGCAAAGAGGCCACCCAGGATTCACTCCCTGGTGCGGGGACAGTGTGAAGGAAGCTCAGGAACTATTCCCCCTCCTTGCTTAAACCATGGTACGCTGGGAACCATGTCCTGCTGGGGGGGAGGTTCCCACTCAGGGCACCCCCACTCTGATCACTGCCCAGCTGCTCCCCCTTCCCTGACTGCCAGCTGCTTGTGCAGGAAAGAGACTCTGGGTCTGTGGCAGACCAGGGGCATGTAACCCTCATAGGCTAGAGACAGACATTCAAAAATCCTGCACCTGAATTTATTCAATCTTTGCAGGTTAGTTTAACCTGGCTAGGCTAAAGCAGACATAACCATACAGTATGTATGTACAGTCTGTAACCATACAGACATTCCCTCCGGACTGAAGAAATGGAGTCACATGCCTGCAGTGGTTCAAGCTAGAAGCTCGGGGGTGCTAGAGCATTCCACCCTCCCCTTCCACAGGGCTGAGCTTAGGGGAGGCATGGCCAGGTCCCTCAGGATGCTCTGATTAGGGAGGGTGGGATGCTTGCTATTGATATCAGAGAACTGAGTTACACAGCAGGGAGTTACATAGGGAGTTAGCATTTATCACCCCATCAGCAAAACAACAGCTTCTCTCATTAGTTCAAGCTCTTCTTAAACAACTTTTTCCAAGGAAGGAACAGAGGGACATTACCAGCTACCTGTTGATTAGCTCCCAAAAGCACTAAGCTGACACTGTCCTGTCTGCCTTTGTCCTCTCTCCCACAGCACAGACTGTAGCAAGCATGTGATATGCTAGCTGATGCTGAGAGTCATATGTGTAAGGCAGAGGGGAGGGGGGAGATCCCTGCTTGAGCAGGGAGTGGTGTGGAGGAGGAAGCCAGGCAGCAAGAGGAAGCGAGACCCTGTACCTGCTGTCTCTGTTGGAGCTGCAACCAGGGAGCAGAGGGGAGGGACCAGCCCTGCTGGGATGGAGCAGAAAGCAGGGCTCCACCCAGGGTTGCAATGCATCAGGGATGCTGGAGGACTCTGATTTAACTTAAACCAGGAAGGGGTCTGGGACAGACATTGCATAAACCGGGTTGACTCAAATCACTTATGTCTGATACTACACTCAACCAGGTTTATCTCAAAACAGCCTCAGCTATTTTCAAACTAGTTTATGTACACTGAATGTCTGTTCTGTCACAGGTTTAAACCAGTTTCTGATCAGTTAAACTGGTTTATGTGTATTGTCTGTCCCTAGCCATAGGGAACTGTATACAAGGTCTCTAAGGTGCTCTAATTTCTATCACCTTCATTTACTACCTGGTTACTTTTTTGCATTATCGGCCATTTGAAAAACAATCTGGAGCCATGCTCATGGGTTATGACATGACTGCAGGCAGACAAGATTCTTTGGGTAAATCTGATATCTTTTATTAGACCAACTCAAATAGTTGGAAAAATTCTTCTTTCCAAACTTTTGGGTACAAATAGCCTTCATCAGGCTGAGGAAGCATCTGCAGTTGGTGTGGGCTCTTCCTGGATGGAATGAATAGTAAAGAAGTTAGAGGCTGGTATATGTGCAAGAAAGGCAGACAGTGAAAATGTAAATTGAGGAGTCAGTGGGTGAGAGGGAGGTTGGGGGTGGGTGGTGAATGTAGAGTACCCAAAGATCCTTGTCTGCCTGTGTCCTTAGACCAACATAGCTACAACCTGTACCCATGAGACATGACTGTAGAGCACTTTTAGGGCCTAGATTACATGAAAAATATTGATTCTGTCCGTGCCCTTTGTGGTTGTACTTAGTAAATTTTTTACTGCAAAAAAGTTAGCTGTGACGCTGACCTGACACCAAGAAGCTGGGCAGGACAATTGATAACTAGCCAAATTCATTCTTTCTTCTCCTTCCATATACTTAACTATTTACAAGCAAAGCCTAGTTTAAAGCTGGTTACCCAGAGCTATATAATATCTCTAAGTGAAGATGAATGTTAATTCTGCTTTGTACAGCTGCTGAAGTAAAAACAGATTTTTTTTTTCTGGACACCCATATGGGAAAAGTTTGGAGCACTCACAGTCCTTTAGCCTGGTTGATATCTATCTATCTATCTATCTATCTATCTAGATACAGATAGATTTTTTTTTTAACTGTTCCTCTGGGAAGTGTTATACTGAGTGCTTATCTTTTCAGGGTTGATAACCTATATGGCAATGAACACATTTTGCCATTACATTGCTAAATTTGTGTCTTCATTGGACAAAGAACAGGAAGAAAACCTAAAAAAGCAATTGCCTCAGCTAAGTGAAAGTTGTAAAAGGTTGAAGAAGATGTGACTTAGAAGAAGGAAAATACTAGGAGAACCTAAAAACACTATTAGAATCATATTCAAAATTGAGCAGAACATTCTCTCATGAGAAGCACCTTTTTATCAATACAACATTTCCTTTGTAATCCTATTTGCAAGGCCCTCTCTTCACATACAGGTAAAGGTACAATGTATCTATTGTGGGATAATGCATGAGATCCCATCATGCCTTATTGCCTGTACAGGGGGAGCCCAATCCCAGGCTTTCCCAGCACCAGCAAGAAGCAAGTCCTGTGGCTGGGAACCTCCTCAGCTGAGTCTCCCAGCCATGTGGGAACCCCATGCACCCTCTCATGGCTGGCAGGGCACTACAGTGACCTTCCCTCTTTGGGGGTATGTAGGATCACTGCTGTGGCACCCCAGGGGCTTGATGCACTCCCAGGGTGGGGTTGATTGTCACAGAAGGGATCTCCCTGCTCAGGGGGTTGCACATACCCCAGGGCTCAGAAAGTATAGCTGTGATGGGCAGAGGCTGGGACCCAGCTGGATTCTGGCACTCTGCAGGGACACAGCTTTAGCAGCTGTGGGACTCTGGGTCCCATCAGCCAGGGAGTTCTTCCAAGACTCAGAGTCCGCAGCTGCTGGGGCAGAGAGCCCCAGCAATTGCAGGACTTGCAGCCCTGGCTGGGCAAGGTACACCCCTGAGGCTGGGAACCCGATGCTGATGAGGCTTCCAGTCACATGGGAGACCCTACAACATGTGTAAAGTAAGGCTCAATAGCAACTGGCTATAAAGTTAATACACATTTTCAAGGTCTAACTTTATAGTTGGTTGGACCTTTTAATTCTGTGATAAGTACTTTGCAGGTGTAGCATCTTTCAAAGTAACTGTGCAGTTAGCCAGTTAATTGCACAATACATGTAATGTGTAGAGCAGGCCAAAGTAATAAAGTTTTAAAAAATTTAAAGGGAACATTTTCTAAAGTACTGATGGGTCAGATTTTCAAGGGTTTTTTTTGTTGTAATTATACAGACAGGTGCCAACTGAGTGCCTCAATTCAGGATATATATATTTTTACATTTATTTTATTTTTTAATCTCACTAACGATCAGATGCAAGCCTAATTTGCAATGAGACTCATGTTCCAAAAGCCTAAGCCCCTTTTGAAAATGGGCCCTGGAACTGATTTGATAATTACCTGACAAATATCAAGCCAAGAATTTGGTAGTTGACATCCCATGCACAGATCAAGATGCTAGTGAAAAAGCTTTTCTGGAATCAGAAAAAAACCCACTTAAATAAATGTAAGGCTGTCTGACTAAATATTGAAATGTATTCGTTGCCTCAGAATGAAGAAGAAAACTGAAATATTAAATCCGTGTTTGGGAGAGCAGGCTGGCCTCACTCATGCCATGGCAATTTTCTACAGTCCTTTCATTTTGTTTCTTGTTAGTGAGTGCATTAAAATGGTGGCCCTTTATATCTCCTTACATAAACCACTTTATAAATCTAAGCTGTTGCTAATGCGATTACTTAATGTCTGAGCACACAAGGCATAATTTCTTATCCCCGCATTTAAATTCTCTATACTGTTCTGTCCATTTCATTTACATACTGGTAAGTGTCTATGTAATTCTTCAGGTTTTCTTTCATCAGGCATATAAGAGACTCACAGAAAAAGGTGTATAATGTGCGCGTGTGTGCGTGTGCATGCAACTTTTATAAATCTTCTTTAGCAAATCAAATTTAAAGCCAGAAGCACAGATGGAGAATTAGGAATGAAAGGAAATCTACAAGTATCATACCAGTGAAAAAGAACCATTTCCGCAGTTATAGTGTTATATCCACCTTTTTTTCCTGTGTATTAGCAAACAAAGAAGAAAGTAAAAGAGTATGTTCCTAATAACTGGAAATAAAATTCTTTGACTAGTGGGTGATGGTTGATGTCAGTGTAACTCTATCAGATAGTATCATGTTTTCTCATATTATGTGAAGCTTGCCTTGCTGTCTGGTTCTTCAAATCCATTCCTATGCTGTCAAGTGTCTCAGTTTCCACTTGAATTACTTCCTGATCAGCACTGCAAATCTAGTTAAAACTTTATTTTTATTTGATCATTTTCAGTCATCATAGGAAAAATAATCTTTTTTTTTTAAATGCATACAGTAGTGAATGTATTTAGAAGAATTATATTCTGGGATCAGCGTGATCCATGAGAGTGGCATCTATAAGCAAATAGTGTTGCAAGCTATTTGCCTTTTGTTCCACATAACTCAAAGTGTAGAGTCAAAAATAATAATAAGCAGATCTCTCAGTACTGAAAACTTTTCTGACTTGCAGCAGAAATCTTCTCCATTCAGACAGAACTTGATAAAATGGGTCAAGCATACAAATGCCTGGGATGCCTCAATCATTTTTGAAAATATATGAATTTATCATTTTTTAATCAACCAATTGGTACCTACCATTTTCTGTCTGCATATTTTGGAAATGATACACTTGTTTCTCTACCTTTTCATATTCTTTGCAGAATAATCCCAAATGCATAGAAGGTAGCTCAGTCAGCTCATAAAGACGCTGAAGCCACATGAAAGGTTCTTGCATGCTGGCATATGATTCCAAAGTACAGACAAATCATCTTGGATATGCCTCATTCAATCTAGCCATTTTAGTGAGACGTGGGGGACAAAGGGATGTTATTGCTAAAGTCTGCACTATGTTTTAAAATGTAAAGAAATATAAATTGCCAGTGATTCTATACTTTCATGTTCAGAAGCCATTTAATGCCAAAAGACTGAGACCTAAAGTAACATCTCTTGAAATACTTTGGGACTGATTTTCAGTATAAATCAATGTTACATAGTCCTTAATGGGGCTGTGCTCATGTACACCAAGGAGCAGGGCCTCAGTTCTGAGATAGATGAGCCTTAGACTGTTGTGAGTGATACTGCACTGTTATGGGGTTATTTTTGGAGGAATGTACTTTTTTATTGAGTTATTATTGTATGCCTTGTTTCCATTTATCACTTTTTATATTGTCGTCAAAGGCTATGGAAAATTAAGATGATCTATGAATGACAGTATGTGAAAGCATTATTAGCTACTGTTACACAGTACCTTATGTTATACTAGCTTACCCCACTTATTCAGAAGAGAGACTTTATGGATTAATAATTGTATCTCAACATCTGCTTTTAGTGTTATAAAATTCAGTACTGGGAGACTCAAGCAGCGTAATCAACTCATAGGGACAAATGGTCACAAAATTTAATTTAGGTAATGGGATAAGAATCCATAGTTCCTGCTTAGACCAAAAAATATCTACATGTTTAAAGAGGGACTATTACTTGGGCACCCTCAAATCTGCTTTAATGGTAAAGTGGTATTAACAGAGCTCCGCTAATTTACACCAGCTGTGAATCTGGGACCAAATCCAGATTGTTAAATCAGGACTGAGATAAAGTTCATGAATCTGAAACAATAATAAGGATCAAGAATACCCCTATTCTTGTCACAATACAATTAGTTATACACCTAAATTCATTCAATACCTACACATTAGACTGAAAAGATCTATATGGTTTTAAACTTAGTCTTCCATTCATGTTTAGAAACTAACCAATCTGAGGAGTTAGATGCCCAACTTCATTTAATTTCAGTTATGGTCCAAACTGGAGTGGCACTAAACTTTACCAGGGCTGAATCTGATATTTTCAGCAAGCCTAATGTATAACAGCATTGATCCAGTTAAAAAAAAAAGTATGCAGTTTTCACCTACTATGCTAGTGTTTAGAGCACTTGTTCAGCAGCCATGCCAAAAGTTAAACCTTACCACTACCCGAGTGCCCCACACAACCACCCCACCCCACCACTGATGGGTGGAGGGGCTCCATTGCTCACTGCTCACCACCTGTGGCTGGTGGCTGGGAGGCAAAAGCCACAGCATATTTAAAAACATAGTTTTTGTCTCCTGGTGGTCAGGAATGGGTAGTGAGTAGGGATCAATGGGGCTTCTCCACCAATCAGCAGCAGGCGGGACACAGCGGGGAAACTCTAAAATTAGAGTTTGCACTTCTGGGGCAAATTCCAGAGATCCCTGTGTATAATCATTGCTGCAATCAAGTAGTGTTACCAGCCAAAGATTTTTTTTTTTACTGATGTTCTACAGATTTTTACTGACATCCAAATTTTTGTACTATGGTTGGAGATAAACCCTAAATTGGAATCCACCTTTATCTAGGAACTGGGAGAAGAATTACATTTACATTATGTAAAACATATGTCAGCAAAAAGGTTTGGTCATCAACAAACAGGCTGTCAGTAACAAAAAAATAAATTGCCTTGGCTTGGTAACCCTGGTGGCAACTACTAGCAGCAGCCATATTGCCGGTGCAGTTTAATAGCTGCAGTGGCAGATGTTAGTTCCCCTCCCTGAACATACACACAATTGGCATGCAGGGCTACTGTTTCAGTCATCCTGCCTAGATATACTGCACTGGTGTGAGTTATATCTCAGAAACATGGATTGGAGCATGGGTAAGATGCTGCTGGAAGAGGTGTCCATGCCAAGAGTCAGTTAACACTTTGCTGGTTCCACAACTGTCTCAGTTTTACAAGGAAAGCAAGGATCCAAAGCATTCAGTAGTGGCTGCATGGCCAGGTAAGAGTTAATTTAGATGGAGATACCTGACACCTCCTTCTGAAGCACCATCCTGTCTCAAATATTCTACCTGCCTCCTTTCTATCACCTTCCTTTCTTGAGCACCCAGGACTTGTGCTACACACAGCAGCTGCCTATACCACTTATCACATCTGTTCTGAGTTGGCTCCTACAGGCTTAAAGCATTTACCTCTAAACTGGGGGGGTGGGGATTTTCAAACCATGGCCTTTCGGCTCCTTGGACAGTGTTAAAGCATTTCACCTACTGAAGCTTGGCCAATGTGCAGCCAAGAACGCAAGAATCGCGGAGACAGATGGAAAGTAAGCAAGCAATTTTTCTCTACATAGCTTATTGTGTTAGAGTACACATGCAAGGAGAAGAATTCTAGAGTTCTGGTACCTGCTCCTAGGATTATTTCTGCTTTTTATTCAATTACTACCTAATATGTAGACAGTCTTGTGGCACAGTTTCTCCCTCCCAACTGAGTGCTCTAAGCATTAGCCCACAAAGTCTATTTTGTCTCTAATATTAAATCTAGTTTATAAAAACCTTTTTAAGGTAACTTCTCAGTTGTTGATCTTCATGTTTAGTTTAGCATTGTGTGTAAAATGAAATTGATACATAACCAGTTACACACATCAGCTGGATTATCTGCCTTTGTGTCAATGAGAACCTCATGTATAAAACTGGAGTGCAACATTTTGAAAAATGTCCCTATAGCCCTCTGAACAGAAACAAGTAGTATTCACAAAGGACTCTACCAGTGTCAAATTTGGGACAATGCCAGCCTGACACTGAAAGTGTTTGTGCTATAATTCTTATTTATTATAATAAATGTTTTGTAGGGGGAATGTCAATAGTTAATAGGTCCTGCACATTGCCATAAAAAGATTGGCTTAGAGATCTCGTAAGTGATTTGTGTTGGAGCTTAATAGCATAAAAATTGCAGACATTATTCAGAAACAAATTGAATCACTATAAAATGATGTAGCAAGGACAAGGGTAGCTACATGACAGACCCAGAGGCTACTCCAAAGCTGCCAACATAATTGTCTGAGGAATCTGCCAAGGAGACAGATGCTGCTGATGGAAAATAATGTTCCATTCCCTGGCATCTGGGTATAGTGATGGCCTACGAAAGATAAGCATGAGTAGGAATGTATTCTTTTTCCCTATGGAACACTGTTTCATAAGTATTATGGGACTGGCACTGCTGTCTTTCTTGGTCCTCACTCAGGCACATTCCCAGGTGATTTCTGCTCTCCTGAGAAGTGGCCACAGGTTTGGCCTTATTTTTGCATAAACAAGAATAAACCAGACTCTTTTATGATTGAAAAACATATCAGAGAAAGCATGAGAAGTATCTTTCAAAAGATCTCTCTCTTTTTGAAATACTTTAACCTATGTCTCTGAGGTTGGGACATAATGGTTTTACAGTGTAGTCCACTTATATATACACTGGGTAATTTACATAATTTGCCTAACTGGATAATATAGCTCCAGTCCTGTTTTTTATGTGTTGTTTATATTGGAATAAACATCAGTGATCTGCATGTCAGGTAAGTGCATAAACCACTTAGGTACATAGTCTCTTCCGGTCTCACTGTCTATTTTGAAATGTAATTGTATTCCAGTAAATTGCTAACTAGTTTATTACTTTCTAGTCTACCTAATTATACTTTCTTTCACCATGGCAGAAACAGTGAAGTGGAAACAACTGTTGAAGGGCTGGAGGCAAGGATTTTTGTGAATGATATCCTTAATTGGACTAACTGCACTGTTGGGGTAGATTTAGACAAGTTTTTGGGTATCATAGGGTATGAGCAGATGTTATGTTTAAAAAAACCTAATTAGGGTTAGGTCATTCTAAATGCCCATCTGTGCATGTTTGGGGGGTTGAAATCGGGCCAAAAATGGTGGGCCTAATCTAAGTTAGTTTTCCTAAGAGGGAGAACTAACTTCGAGTAGGAGCAGCTTAACCCAATCCAGCAAACATCTACACACATTCAGTGAATACAATCCAGAAAACATCTGCAGGGCTGTAGTTTTCCTACTCTTCACCACCCTGACCAGGTGTGGAAAAGACTTATCTCTGTCTGATGAGGAGAGGAGCCAGTGGGACACCATGCTGGAAGTGGAGCGCGGTGAAAGTGAAACCTTGGCGTTCCAGTCTACCACAGCAAAGAAAAAGGAAAAAAAAACCCTGCTGAGTCAGGAGCCAGGATCCTGTGTTGGCGTGGGCACAAGAGCATAAGAGCGTGCCAGGGCCGATTCACTGGCTGGAACCCCAAAGCTGGGATAAAATGCCTGGCAGGGAATCAGCAAGAGGGTTGGGAAGTGAGGTCCTCAACCAGCCTGGAGGGGCCAGACACTGAAGGCAGTCCCAGTTCAGGGATATGGTAGTTACCCTAGGACGGGGCCTCTTTGAAGAATCAGAGCCAGAGACAGCTCTGCAGCCTACCAGAAGATATTCTGTGGACATCGGAAGTCCATAGCACAGATTGGATATCAATGGAACCAGATAGAGAAGGGACCAGCAGACAAACAACCCATGACAGGTACATAATTCAGTGCAATAGTGGGACATTGGGGAATGCAAGAGGCTGGGACTGACAAGACCGATAAATAAGGCAACATGAGGCATAAATAACTGGGTTAAATAAACATCCTGATCCCACCAAATTAAATTCAAAGGGCCAAGACACAAAAAGGGTGCATGATACTAACCTTGGTAGCCCAGAGAACATCATGCTTGGTGTTAGGCAGGGTGTAGGGGAGGCAGAGCCCCGAGCAGGAAGGACAACCAGAATGACCAAAGGAAGGTACCAGGAAGGACAGGATAGACCATCTTCCTCCCCATCAAAATTGATTTTCCAGCAAGGACGTGGCAGGAAAGACCCCCTGGTGTACCAACTGAGGTCCATTCCATTAACAAGCATGTTCCTTCCTTAAAGTGATGGGGGAGCCAGAAAAATCCACACAGACTTGATGCACTGGTAAAAAGCATAGGAAGTTATACTGGGTTATTTCTATCCCCCTGATCCCCACTATCTCCAGATGAACACTCACACATTGTGGACCCACCAACTCTCCCTGAAGACAAGTTTGCTCCTCCCTTATCCCACAAACACCTCCACTATGGACCAAGCAAACCCCTCCATGGATCCACTAGTGCTGCTGATCCCATCCATCCCTCCCTCCCTTCCCCTCCCCCCCACTAGTTACTTACAATGAGTTCCCAGTACTTCTCCTGGTACCAGTGAATGTTAGTACATGCTGCTCCTAATCTACAGTCACATGGGTTAAACTAAACCATCTGGTTATGGGCCAGGTATGATAACTGTTTGTCTGCACCCTTACTGACCTTCCTTCAGAGCGTTTATGGGGATGCCTACTCATTTCCAGGGAACGTAGCCTGAACTAGGCTTGTTGTTTTGCAGATCCCTAACATTCATTTTACTTTGGTATTGAGTGTTAAAGTGGGGAGACATTTGGTGATAACTTAAGGCAGCTGTCTTCTTACCACCTTCCCTGCTTTCAGGACAAATGGTCTCTGGAATAATCTTGTTTGTTAATAAGCACAATCAAATTATACTTACTTGGCTAAATTTGGCAAAATTCTAATACTTCTGTCCATCTTTATTAGGCTCTTGCCAGTCACTGTGTTGTGTTAAATGAAGAAAGGGTGGACATCTCAGGGCTTCTATATCACAGGCCAAATAGTTTGGGCTAGATCTTGGGAGCTAATGAGCCTTATTTAATATCTGCTACATCCATGGTCTGCAAAGAATTTTGTCTGCTCACTTTCTGTGTCTCTGGCCTTGCTTCTACAGTCTCATTTAAATCCTAATTTCAAATTGACACTGTGCAAATGGGATTAGGTAAAGCAAATTAATCTAACGTAAAAGAATAATTAAATTCTATCTGAACTTCAGGGTTTTTAATAAAAGAGTTATAAATTAGAAATACCCTTTATATGTATTTAGCTTTTATTTAGGGGGAAAAATGGAAACTCAGCCTCAACATTAATTTGGTTTTTTGGAAGTACAAAACAGTGAAATACTCATTTTGTTTCTTTCACTGACTAAATGACTGTTAAATTGTTTAGCGCAGTTCTACTAATAACCTCCCCCTGATGGCTCCCTTGTACATGCCTTTGGAAGTTAATTCTAATTAGAATTGCTGTAGAACTGTTCGGCATATGTCTCATAGAATTCTTTACCCCCTGCCCTCCTCCATACTTAATACTTCCTAATTAAGTCTGAAAAGAAAATGAAAAAGAATAAAATTGCATATCAGTTTTCACCCAGACAAACATACTAGAGGTCACCAAAGAGCACCCACAAGAACTTCATTCACATAAAATGAATCAATTAGGAAAAAAAAGGAGAGATGGCATTAGCTTTGATATGACCTGAGCACAGTTCTTCATCTTCTAACACAATGCCCTGCTGCTAAAAATCAACCCAGCCATCAAACAATCTAACACTCTGCAGTTCCTAACATTATTTTGGATCCTAGAGGCTTATGAGTTAAAGAGATGAGCTTGGTATTATTGAATATTTATGAATATATATATCTAATATGATGTAATCAACTTAGCTAATACTTGTGAGATGACTATGTTCTCAGAATGAACAAAAACAATAAATATGTAAACTGTAGTGAAGGACTTACTATGTGAATAGCTATTAACAACTCTGTATTGGACTAGATAAAATTTTCTAAGTTTTTGTGTTAAGACAAAACCAAATCTACCATTATTGTGTTTGTATGGTATACGATGCAATAGAATCTTGGGGTGTGGTTGGGTTCCTAGGTGATTCTTTAATTACAAATACAAATAATATAATAATAACAAAAATAATAGAAACAAACTACTCTAATTGGTAACAAATTAAGCCTTTTTTTTACAGTGTATTGAATGCTGTGATCAAGAGTCTTGTGTCTGAATATATTTAAAACATGGGAGAAAATTAGTATTTAAAAAAAATCTTATAGTACTCTTGCAATTTATGTGCATTTTTAACATGGTGTGCAGAGTTTGAACTTGCATTTGTATTATTAATCTAGTCTAAAGCACTGATCATTAGGAACTACTGTTATCAAATTTATTTCCTCTTCTAATAATAAAGAAAACAGTTTTGTATCAGATTCCACAGATTCTACATTTGTGCATGACAATATGCAAGATCTGATTTACTCTTAGTTTTTCAATTTCTCAATGATTGATGTATCATTAAAAGACAGTCTCTCTTCCTTTTAGTTCCCATAAATGCCAATTTTTACAGTAAAATATTCACCATGATATTCATAGATTCATAGATTCTAGAGTCAGATGGGACCCAATGGATCATCGTGTCTGACCCCCTGCTCTGGCAGGAAAGAGGACCAAGGTCAGACAACCCCAGCCAGGTGACTGTCAAGCCTCCTCTTGAAGACCTCCAAGTTAGGTGATAGTACCACCTCTCTTGGAAGCCCATTCCAGATTCTTGCCACCCTTACTGTAAAAAATTTCTTCCCAATGTATAATCTAAATCTACTCTCCATTAGTTTGCACCCATTATTCCTACTTACTTCCTGGGGCACTCTGGTAAATAGCGCATCACCAATTCCCTGTTGTCCTCCCCTGATAAACTTATAGGTCACTCCTCAGCTGTCTTTTGTAAGATCTAGATCTCTCAACCTCCCCTCGTAGGGTCTTTTATGGAGGCCACTAATAATTTGAGTGGCACTCCTCTAAACCCTCTCCAGATTCTCTGTGTCCCTCTTGAAATGCGGTGCCCAAAACTGGACACAGTACTCCAACTGTGGCCTGACCAATGCCTTATGCAGGGGGAGCATCACCTCCCTCGATCTGTTGGTCGTGCATCTGCTAATACATGACAAGGTGCGATTGTCTTTGTTGATGGCCTCGTTACACTGCCAGCTCATGTTTATCTTGGAGTCAACTTGACTCCAAGATCTCTCTCACCCTCTGAGCTGCTGAGGAAGTCATCCCCCAATCTGTAGGTGTGCTGGGGATTCCTCCTTCCTAGGTGGAATACTTTACATTTATCTTTATTGAATTGTATCCTATTTTGTTTTGCCCATTGATCCAACCTGTCCAGGTTGGCCTGTATCTGCTCCCTGCCCTCTGGTGTATTAACTTTTCCCCATAACTTGGTATCATCTGCAAACTTGGAGAGGGTGCTCTGCACACCCTCATCCAAATGGCTGATGAAGATATTAAATAACACTGTCCCAAGGACCGAACCCTGTGGGACCCCACTGCTCACTTCCTTCCAGGCTGAGAATGACCCATCCACCACCATAAGCCAGTTAGCCACCCACCTGACTGTGTAGGTGTCCACTCCACAGTCCATTAGCTTCCCTATGAGAATAGGATGCGAAACTGTGTCAAAGGCCTTCCAAAAATTCAGGTAGATGACATTGGCCTCAGCTCCTGTGTCAAGGCAGCGTGAGACTTAGTCATAAAAGGCTATAAGGTTTGTCAGGCAGGATCTACCTGTGATGAACCCATGCTGTTTTCCTTTCAGCATTGTTTCCCCTGCTGGGCCTTCACAAATGTGCTCTTTGATGATTTTTTCCAGTATTTTCCCAGGGATAGAGGTAAGACTGACTGGCCTAAAGTTACCCGGCTCATCCCTTCTCCCCTTCTTAAAAATGGGCACCACATTGGCATTTTTCCAGTCCTCAGGGAACTGGCCAGAGCACCATGAGTGCTCAAACAGCCATGCCAGAAGCTCAGCTATGACACTGGCCAATTTCTTCAGCACCCATGGATGGAGGTCATGCGGGCCGGCTGACTAATATCCATCCAGCCCTTCCAAGTGCTCTTTAACCAAGTCAGCATTAACCTTTGGCAGTCTGGTTCCTTTTGGACATCTGTCTACGCTCAAGGTGGGGGAATTGTCTTGGTCAGTATTTAGAAATACTGAAGCAAAGAACTCATTGAAGAGCTCTGCATTTTTCTCTGCGTCAACCACCAACTGACCTGATTTGTCCCGTAGGGCCCTATGTTACTCTGCGCTTTCCTTTTGCTCGCTATGTATTTGTAGAAGGATGTTTTATTGTCCTTAATTGTTAAAGCCAGCCTAAGCTTCAGTCCTGCCTTGGCCTGCCTGACTCCCTGCAATAGCACGCCAGGGTGGTGTATGCCTCCTTGGTGGCTGCCCCCTGCTTCTACTGCTTATAAATCTTTCTTTGTCACCAGTCTTTCCTGGAGCTCCCTGTTCATATCTAAACACTTGAACAAGATTGCATAGAAAGGGGAACATTGGGAAGAAGGGGGAAGGGAGAAAAAGAAAACTCACAGTTGCAAACATTGAAATATTTAGGTTTATTCAAGTTCCAAGAGAATTCCCATTCATAGCCTAAAATTCTGTGCAAAAAGAACATAAATTATAAGTGGATTTCAGTGAAATTTCAGGGGAATTAAATTATTTTCATCTGAAAGTTAGCAATTTGTTTTAACATGACTTTCTGATTTCTGTCATACTCCTCCTGTTCTAGAAGTCTATCTTCTGCTCAACAGCAGGTGTAAATATATTTTGCATAGTGTACAAATCAAAACACTTCCCTTGTTGAATTTCATTAATACAGATTCCTCTTAATGTTTTTCTTGCAGTTCCATAAAACCACAGAAATGACACCAGGAGAAGCTCATGGCAGGATCTAGGTTCAACTTTAAATGGTATTCAACAAGTTCACTAAATATCTGTATCAGGTTAGTGGGCAATTATTTCAGCTGGAGGTCTGCTTAAAGAGTTTTGGTGAGTTGTGGGCTGCAAAGGTTTTCCCACCCCTGACAGATGCCCTGCCCCTTGGTTGCCATCTTGGGACTGGAAGTCTTACCCCTAACCTTTGCCACCTGAAGTCCTTCTCCTTTAAGGAGGAGGGTGGGAGTGGGGAGGGGTTGCTATCTTGGAATCAGTAAAAAAAATCATATACTAAAAAAAAAAAAATTTAAAAAATCAAACATTTATTATGACATATTTTTTTTTAAATTGTCCTGATGTATGTCTGTTTGCATAGTGTATCTAGATTTGATGCACAATAACTCAA
>NW_017729008.1:4195993-4197988 GCF_001723915.1 Gavialis gangeticus | reverse complement strand
TTGTCCTGATGTATGTCTGTTTGCATAGTGTATCTAGATTTGATGCACAATAACTCAAAATACAGTCTTAGTTTTGTATATTGGGGGAAGGGTAAGGGGGTGCATGTTTGGCACAGTGGGGGGTTGTGTGTGGGGTGTGGGTATAGTGGGTGGGGTGTATATGTAGGTGTGGTGGAGGGTGTGGGTGTATGTGTGGGGTGGGTGGGTGAAAGAGTGTGGCAGGGTGTGTGGGGGTTGTAGGAAAGTGTGGGTTAGTGTGGGGGGTATGGTGTCAGTGGGGTGTGTGGGAAGGTATGGGTGTGTGTGGAGAGGGAGGGTGGGTTCTCAGAGTCCCTGAAGTGTGCGAGTCCCTGGAGCTGCATATAGTAATAGTGAGTGGGGCCAGCCCCACCTGGCCACACAGCATGCAGTTTCTGTGCTCCCATCCAAATCCCTGGCTGCATGTGGTAGCAGGTGCAGAGACAGCTGCACCCAGTCCAATAACAAGCAGCTCCTGCACTTCCACCTGAGTCCGTGGCCACATATGACAGTAGGGTGTGGGGTATGTCTTGCCTGGCCCCATAGTGCACAGCTCCTGTGCTCCTGCCTGAGTCCCTGGGCACACAAGGTGGCAGCATGCAGGGCCAGACCCACCCAGCCCCATAGTACTCCCACCTGACACCCTGACCACACATGGTGGCAGATGGAGGAGCCAGCCCCACCCACCCCATAGTGTGCAGCTCCTGCATTTATGCCTGAGTCCCTGGCCACATGTAGTGACAGAGTATGGGACCAGCTCTACCCAGCCCCATAGTATGCAGCTTCCATGCTCCTGCAATGTGCGGAGCCAGTCCAACCTGACCCCATAGCATGCAGCTCCCTATACCTAGTGCCCCCTATGTTGGGGCTGGGAGTGGGTAGGCCAGGATGGGGTGGGGGTTAGTTGCTTAGCAATCGGAGTGGCACCTCCTGCATGAAGGCACTGGCTTTCAGAGGGGAAGCCAAGGGTTAGGGCCCATGATAATTTTTTCAGCTGACAGAACATCATCAAGAGCTGGATGGAATCATGTGGCAGGCCAGATCCAGCCCTTGGGCTGTATTTTGCCCACCCTAGCTTCCTCTATAAGGTAGTTATTTTGAAACAATTGTTGTCCATAGCTAAGCATCAAATTGAATTAGGTACAATAGTATCTGAAAACAGCTGCTCCATTCATGCCTGACAGCATTCTCAGTCCTGACTGTGATTAGCATGTTCTGTAATCTGCTGTGGACAAGGCCTAAAATTAATTCAGAATCTTTTTTACAATAGCTTCCCCAGGAATGAAGTCACACAATTATTACCACCTGGATTTAGAGGAAGCTACCATATTGTGATATTAAGTTAAAATATGTTTAATTTAATGTATTATATTATTTTAATGAAAAGAGCATAAGTTCTGATAAATGACATAATTTGATCCAAGTTCATTTATTTTTCAGTTCAGTTGAAAATATATCTAGATATTTAGAAGAGTTTCTTCAAGAACGTAATCATCAGCTAACTAAGGATTGAAGTAAAGTTGACTGAAATGAGTGCTACCAAATGATTAAAAATAATCAAATGTGGTAGGGAAGCCAACAAGGTCATGGCATCATAAGAAAGTAAGGTTGAGGTCATCAAGTCCAGCCTCCTGCTCAGGACAGGAACATTCCTGACTATATCATTCCAGAGAAGTGTCGGTCTGATCTTCATCCATTTCTAGGGATGGTGGTTCTAGGTAGCCTGTTCCAATTCTTACCCATGCTTATATTCAAAAAGTTCTTCCTAATTTCTAACCTAAATTTCACCAGAAGCAGTTTGAGGCCATTTCTCCTAGTCCTTTCCCCTACACCCAAAGAGGAAAGGCCATTTCCATCCTCTCTATAATTATTACCTTTCAGGTATTAAGATGATGAGATGACTGATTCTGTGCATGTGGTGTACCTTGATTTTAGCAAGGCTTTTGGTATGGTCTCGCACAACATTCTCACAGGCAA
>NW_017729008.1:4189577-4190993 GCF_001723915.1 Gavialis gangeticus | reverse complement strand
TTTTGGTACGGTCTCGCGCAACATTCTCACAGGCAACCTAAGGAAGTATGGGCTTGATGAATAGACTATTAGGTAGAAAGCAAACTGTCTAGAGCATCTGGCTCAGAGAGTAGTAATCAATGCCAGAAAAGGATCTGTGGGCTACAGTGCACAATAAGCTGAATATGAGCCAGCAGTGTGCCCTTGTTGCAAAGAAGACTGATGGCTTACTGGGCTGCATTGGTAGGTATGTTGCCAGTAAGCCAAGGGAAGTGATTATTCACCTCTATTCAGCACTGGTGGGGCCACATCTGGAGCATGGTGTCCAGTTTTGGGGCCCCCACTACAGAAAGAATGTGGCCAAATTGTCCAGCAGAGGGCAACAGAAATGGTGAGGGGGCTGGGACAAATGACTTGAGGACAGGCTGAGGAAATTGCACTTATTTAGTCTAGACAAGAGGAGTCTGAGGGGGGATTTAATAGCAGCCTTCATATACCTGAAGGGGAGATCAAAAGGATGGAGCTACACTGTTCTCAGTGGTGGCAGATGACAGAACAAGGAGCAATGGTTTCAAGTTGCAGCAAGTTTAGGTTAGCTATTAGAAAGAATGTTCTCACTATGAGGGTAGTAAAACACTGGAACAGGATACCCAGTGAGGTGGTGGAATCTCCAATCTTAGAGGTTTTCAAGACCCAGCTAGACAAAGCTTTGGCTGTTCTGATCTAGTTGGGAATGGTCCTGCTTTGAGCAGGGGGTTGGACTAGATGACCTCCTGAAGTCCCTTCCAATCCTACTTTTCTATGATTCTAAAAATATCAAATCCCTGCTGAGTCTTCTCTTCTCCAGACTAAATAACCCTCGTTCTTTTGGCCTTTCCCAGTCTTTCTTCCTAGGACCCTAATAATTTTTTGTTACTCTCTGCTGGACTCTTTCCAATTTGTCTACTTTCTCCTTAAAATTTGGGACTCTAAGTGAGGATTCACCAGTGCTAAGAATAGAGCAGGAGAATCATTTCCCTTGATTTGTAAGGGACGCTAACCCCCGTCTAGCGTGCCATTGGCTCTTTTTTTTTTTTTTGCAATGAAAGCAGTGTTCTCTCATTTTCCATTTATGTCTTCTGTAACACCCAGGTCCTTCTCTGCAGTATTTAAGCTTAGCCAATAATTCTCTATTTATACATATAATAATGCTGTCCCAGATACAGGACATTGCATTTACTCTTGTTGAATTTCCCTGTGACTTATTTTAGTCATGGCATTTTTAGGTGTTACTTGTAACTGCAGTAAGTTATAGCAGTGTAAAACAGAAATGTAGGCAAGATCCTTCATCTGTGGTGGGTAATGTTATGGAAAAGTCCTCTTTATTGATTTTAATGGAAATATGTATGACATTTTAGATTGGCAAAGATTCCGCTCCTCCCACCATCCCTTCATAGT
>NW_017729008.1:4187368-4188800 GCF_001723915.1 Gavialis gangeticus | reverse complement strand
CTTCTAACGTGCCCACATCCCCCCACATCTTAGTGTCATAATTGTGTCATAACAATGTGCCCAAATCCCCCCCACATCTTAGTGTCATCGTTGTTTCTGTTGTTGTTAAGTTGAAGGTTTCATTAGAAATGGATCCTTTGTATGACAGGTCAGTGCTTTGGTCCCCATCTCTTTCTGTCCATATTCTCCAGATTGCCATCAGATGAGAAGCAGGAGGCAGAGTAATCAGTGTGTTTTCAGAGGGAAGCAGCCCTTGTGACTTGGTGTTTTAGGGCTACTGTCATGGCCTGTTTGCCACCCCCATGCCTAGCTGTTGTGACTCTTTATCTGCTTTTTTGTAGATACTCTCTCTCATGCTCTCTTTCTCTGTATGCAGAACCAGCACATGGCTCCTCGTGCTCTGAACCTTGTTTACACTTCAGCTCTTTTTCACCTTGCTAAGACCCCTCAGCTCAGGACCACTGTTTTGGGCCATGGCTCTCCAAGTCTCAGACCTGCAGTGGATGTGTAGCAAAATCCCTGGTTTTTCTTTATTTATTTTAAAATGCATTCCCTCCCCTTCACCAACCATTTCTGCCTTTTTTTTCTCCTTCTCTATTCCCTATAGATAAGTATAAGTGAGCTAAGACATAGGATAAGCTTCAGCATTTTATTTTGGTAGCAAGTAGTGTTTGTTTTGGGTTTTTTTTCCTCCTCCTTTTCAAATAAGTGCCCTGTTAGGGATATCCACTGTTTTATATTGTATAATTATTATGTTTATATTGATTTTTACTATTCTATATTACTGTTTTACTGATACTGTTATCTGTTTTACTGAACCTGTTATTTTGAAACCCCAAGTTGGGTTTTTCTCTGTTTCCTGTTTCCCCCTTGCCACCACCTATCTTCCCCCTGATCTCCCAGCTGTCTGCCTCAGTTTCCAGCGCCAAGTTCCCAGGTTTCTGCCTGTGTCTCTTTCCTGGCTGTCTCCTCCTTGCCACCGGGCTTTTCCCCTTGCACCAGTGACCTCGAGTAACCCTGGGTCCACTTGACCTTAAGTAACTCCTGCTATCCACCAGTCTGCCAGTTCTGCTCTTGGGCCCAGCAACTTTCACTCCTGGCACTTTCACTGTCTCATTTTAACCCCCATCCATGTCCCTCCTTCCCCTCCTTCTGGAGATCTTTGACCCTTGATTCCCCCTCCCATAGTCACCAAGCACCCTAGGTATCCCAAGTACCCTAAGCACACAGATACACCTCACACCACCCAAGTTAGGAACTCACCTGTGTGAGTAGGTGGGTGGTGTGTGTGTGAACTGGAGAATATACACATATGTCATTGTATGTGTGATATAATGAATTAGTGATCTGTGTATGTGTATTGGGTGTGTGGGTATTGACAATTGATTTTTGTCTAACCTTTGGTGTGTATAGGTGCTTGAACTGGTGATAG
>NW_017729008.1:4179651-4187171 GCF_001723915.1 Gavialis gangeticus | reverse complement strand
GTGTGTGTGTGTGTGTGTGTGTGTGTGTGTGTGTCTAGGCTAGTAATTTTGGATGTGTGTGTGCGCCTGAGTTGGTAATGTGTGGGTGTATGTGCCTAATGGATTTCTGAGTGTGTGCATGTGCAATTGTACACCACACCCTCCTGTGTAACAGCGTGATATTGAGATCCTGAGCATTGGCCTGACCCCACAGGGCAACAGAGTGTGTGTCAGGTACCTTGCTCTTGGTTTCCTCTACCCCTACAGTCACATCTAGTCCTACAATGTTTAACTTAATTCCAAAACAAAGAATCAGAACAAAATGGGTTTTTGTTACAAGCTACTCCCAAACCTCCAGGGTTATAGCAAGTTCCCACTGTCTGGATCCACTGATACTTCCTTCTCTAACACACAGGAATTCCCCTTAGTCCCAGACCTGTGACCTACAGGCTAGAAACATCCTGCCCTCACAACTTGGGGCCTGGGTTTATATTCTTAAGCCCTGCCCTCATTTGTTACATGGCTTTTGCCCTGAGGGAGAAGGAGCTGTCCAGGTGTCCCTATTTAACTTAATAGGCTGCCTGCCTTCTCATGCTTTGCAGCCTTTCCTGGGTCCTTAAGGTGCTCTTGCCTTCCAGGCTTCAGTGTCTTTTGAAGTGCCTGCTGCATCCCCGTCCCCTGTGAATTCCAAAAGTTCAGCTCCAAGAAAGGGTCTTCTTCCCTTTCCTCTCCCTCTGTTGTGTACAAGTAACAGGGTTTGAGTTTCCTGTTATGCCTTGTTTTCTAATTTTCTTATCTTGCCTATAATTGCTTGAAATCATGTGTAAAAATGCATCCCTAAACATTTTGGCACTGTTTTCATTCATTTGAAAATGCCCTAGTCAAGCTCCTTAATTTATATTTATACATTCCCTAGGATAATGTATGCCAGCAGTGAAAGAGACTCAGAATTATCAAACAAATTTTAAAAAATAACTGTCAATATAAAAGGATGAAATCAGGCTGGATATAACTTTTCCCAATACATTCTTTTGCATACTAAACCATTGTGCCTCCCATCTCTCCATTTTCAATGGCAAGCTCTCTTTTTTTCCAGTTATTTTTCAGTGTGGTCTATTCCTAATCAAGCATTAGTTGATGAATCCCTAAAGAAAAGAAGAATATATGCCTACTTTAAAGAGGAATGACTTGTCTAGCTCTCTTCTCAGTAGAATAGACACAGAGATTCCAGTAATGCAACTCAGCAGAGTCATTGTTAAACCCTTGTGAATGAAATAATTCTATACTGCATTTATCATGTGTCCTACTTTACTATCATCTTCTGGTAACATTCACTTACTAGCAATGTTAAGAGGGGAAGTTAGAACTGATAGGGTAAAGGGATCCCCAGATCTTAGATAGCTGGAACTGGCTCTCTGCTTTGCCCTCTGGACTATGTTCTAACCTGGCATAAGACCTCATTAGGGAGCCATGCTACTACTGAATGGCAGCCCCGCCCCCCAGCTCCTCATTAGCAGACAAAGAAGATATCCTGCAAGAGTTACTACTGTGTTAAATAGCATTAGCTCTTTAAATTAGCTCAAATATTCTTATACTGAGAAAGGAAATACCTCGTATGACTGCTATTCCACTTCTCTCCACCAAGCCCTTTCATGCACTTTTACATGTAAGGAAGGAACAATACTCACTATAGATTTCCTTCCTTGTAAATCAGCAGAAGAAAAGCAAGCAGGCAGCCCTGAGGAGAGAAGAACCAATGTCTTAGGCTTCCACCCCCTTTCTTACACAATAGGAAACTCCAGCCTCTTCATATTCCCCGCATATGGGCACCGTAAAGTACAACATCTTCCTTGCTGTAAAGAGCTTAATTTGGAAAACAGTATAGACAATAAAGAAATATTTTTACAAGATTTAGGATGATAGTCAGGAAAACATTTTGTCATACCCATATAAAAAACATTTAGGTATGCACACTTAGTCTCACCTCTTAGTGATACACAGGAACACTGATTTAGGAAAGGTGAATCTTTCGGTTTGCATGGTACTGGTGTGTACCTTTTCCCAAATAACTTAGTGAAGACTGCATTTCCCCAGCACATGATAGAGCTGGGTTCTAGGCCCACTTTACCCTGATGGGATCTGAATCTAAATCCATCACTTTTCAAGACAAGAGCGCAAGCTAGGCAGAGCATAAAGGAAGTAGCCCATGTAGCCTACTGGATCACTTCTGTGCATGCACTGCATTCTAAATCCAGAAACCTATGGCTCTTTTCAGACCAAGAAGGGGAAACAAAAGTATTATTTTACTTTTATACAACATGGAGCAGCCAAGTCCCGGGTTTCTTTTGCAGGCTTCCACACTGGAAATTAGGAGGGAAGTTCTATGTTATGAACAAATGTAAGTTCAACTTTAGTTTTGTTTTCTTATACTAGCATGAGAAAAGGAGCAGTGGCGTTAGTTTAGAATGAAAGAGATGGACGAGTTCCTTAACTGGTGTCAGTCAGCATAGCTCCTTCAAAATCAATGGAGCCTGTACTAAATTACTTGAATAAGCATATAGTCCATATACATTTGGGGGGAGGGGAGGGGATATGAAGATGTCTGTGGAAGCATGAGGGAGGTAGCATAGCAAATACTATGGATTAAAGGAGGATAACAACAACTGGCTTGGCTTTATTCAGCACATGTTGCTCAAACAGAATTAAGTTGCTTTGTAAGCTTGTAATATTTTCTATATGAAAGGAGGTAACAGGAAGCCAGAGAACTACTGTTACTTTAAGAGGAAGCTGCAGCAGACTGAGCTGGCTCTGGGAGCACTAGCAGTTACCCTGCTTCCCAGCTGCTAGTGAATGATCTGCTACCAAACAGGCAGATATGCAGCTGCACTGATAGAAGCTACCCCTGGGGAGAGTAACTTTCCCAGGGAATAGTTACAGAAAAGTAAGCTGTACCAAGGTAAGCATATAGGCATCTCAAAAGCACAGAACCACAAGCAGCTGAGCCAAGTATTAATAAAGAAAATCAGGCCCAGAATGAAAATCTGTGGGTGGCTGGAGAGTCACCTGGATAGGAATGGCAGGGCTTAAAAGGCATATAAAGCCAGTGCCTGAGACCAGGTGGTCAGCTGGGTCTTGCAGAGCTTCAGGGTGGGATGGGTACTAGAGAGGGATTGACTGGAATGTGAGATGCAAGAAAAGGATTGTGGCTTGCAAGAAAGATAACCTGGTTTAGGGGAGTTTTAGTTGTAGCCAGTGGGCTTGTCTTTTTGCTTAAGCTTTTTAGCAGTGGACTAGAAGTGGGTATAAGGAATCAGGAGGAGACCAGAGAAGGGTGCCTGAGGGCACACTGAGGTTTAGCCCACAGTAGGGCACCTGAGAAGTGCATGCCTGCTTAAGCCACAGTGGGATGTCTGAGGGCTGCACCATGCACCATTGGTGCCCGAGGGGCATGTATGGTTTTGGAGCCCTGCCAGGGACTAAGGATTAAGACCAGGCAGGAAAAAAGCAGAGAAGAGCAAAGCCTGTGAGGCCAAGGACCGAGAGCTAAGGAAGGCAAAATTAGAGCCAAGGTGCCAGAACTGAGAAGGGAAAGACAAGGTACGAGGGCCCACAGGCTGAAAGGGGTGATATTGGGTCCAGGGGCCCAAAGCCCAAGGAGGGACAATAAAACAGGGGCTGGAACCTGGAAGTCCAATCTGGCACAGTGGACCTATGCTGAGGGGCTCACCCACGTGACAAATCTGGGAATGTGGAAGCCCCAGTAAGGGTGTGAAGACATGTCAAGGGGTAACGTGATAAGTGGTAACACGTGCAAGTCATGGGTGTGACTGGGACCAGCGGGGTCCAGGAGGAACCTGCTGGCTGCAGACAGATGAGGGCTTGCTTTGGGAGCCTAGGACAGCCTCCCTTTTAATAATCAAATGATTACAACCAAGCTGTGTCAGGCAAGAGGAAAGGGAGGGTACCCTAGGAGCTGGAGCAGTGCATGAGTCATGCGACCATCAGCAGGCATTATGGCCACCCCTGGGGGCCCAACTCTGTTATAAAAGCCTCCTCAAAATTACCCAAGCAAATTAGAAAATGTGAAATAGCCCAGTTTTGCCTTAAACTGAATATCTGCAACATTGGACTTTTTTGGACTTAAGGCATCCTCCAAAACTTCAGAAAAATGGAGTGGCAACCAATTTAAAAAACAATTTGATTTTTTTTTGTTTTACAAACAAATGAAACAAATATAATTATAAACTTAAATGTGTTTAGTTTACCAGGGCTTCTGGTGTTAGAAAAATCTAGTTATAGCTAATTGGTGTCACCAAATTGTGGAATGGGTTGTCAGAGAAAGGGTGTAATCCACAAGTGGATTGCATTAATTCAGTTAGTGTTCTTGGCCAGACGGTATCAAAAGGGCACCAAGGAGTCTAACCTGCAAATTAAATCTATGCTGCCATTGTGAAATCCCTAAAGATGGTGCAAATAGTGTTTGCTCTCCCTCACAGGCAATTCTTGTGTGGCACAGACTTCTCTGCTAGTGCAAATTGCAACTGTATAAGAACCAAACCCATATATGACATCTTTTAGCTGTGGTTTGTAGTGACAAAATATTCTTTTCATCTCTTTTCTATATGGTCATTATTCACTTCAGAATCAGCTTCAAGCTAAGATAAATTTCAACTAAACCTTGAAGTAGAATCCAATTTAGATGTTCTGCTAATTCAGTAGGGCTAATTAACTTGGTTCTGCTTTTTTGAAGCAGTTTGCTTGAATTTAATGCTTATGTTTAGTAAGCAGTGAGATAAAGAGATAAATGGGTCACTGTATTTATGAGTGCTCATTATTTCCTTTAATATCCATGCTGAATTGTGTAAGCTCTGATTACAATTAAAATGCTTTTATTCCATTTTAGCAGTAATTGACTGAAACAGGCAATTTGTACTTTGATTCTGTCTGTTAAGTAA
This sequence comes from Gavialis gangeticus, assembly GCF_001723915.1. Lineage (NCBI taxonomy): Eukaryota > Metazoa > Chordata > Crocodylia > Gavialidae > Gavialis > Gavialis gangeticus. Next base: position 4,182,237 of record NW_017729008.1, on the reverse strand, counting down.
TTGACGATCACAAACCATTTCTTGATGGCACACTTAATCATTCAGCTCTTTTTGGAGTGTTTAGAATTAGTTTAAGAATATGATCTTGTTCTATGCAGTGGGAGTGCACATGGTATATTCTTCCTCTCCTGGCTGTCCTCCCATTACTCTAATCACACTGCCAGTGTTTCCTTTGGAAGACAGTCCTCATGGTCTCCTATTTTCTCTGGGAACTTTACACAGCTTTGTAGTTGGCCCTCTCTGCGCACTGTATCTCCAGGTAATCTCAGCCACTAGCATGAATTCAGCTACCATTTCTATGCAGAAGACTCACAGCCATAACCCCCTCTGCCAAATCTGTCTCTCTCTACCTAAACTAAAAGCATTTATGCCCTTGAGATTTTCCTAAACTATTTGAGGCAGATGCCTATTCAAATTCTTCTTGAAAACTTCCCTTGAAGGAGATTCCATAACTTCTGTAGACATCTTGTTCTCTTGTGCTACTGTTCTGAGAGCTAGGCAGTGTTTTGCCTTGATATTTAATCTGAACACGTTTAATTCAGTTTTAACCCATTGCCCTATGGCCTGCATACTGTGAGCAGTTATCCCTTTTCTTTGCGTAGATTTTCAAATATTTGAACAGTGGCATCTTGTCTTCCTTTGATCGTCTTTTCGCCATACTACTTATTCCTAGTTCCCTCAAACCTTCCTTGCACATCTTGCATTCCAACCTCTTTGTCAGTCCTCTTTGTCACTTACCCCTGGATCCTCTGTACTTTACCTCCTCGTTAAAATGAAGTTCCCAAACCTGAACTCCTGTTCAGGAGCCAAGTGTGGTACTATCACCCTCTAATAATGGTACCATCACCCTCTGTGGCTTGTCTACAATATTTCTATGAATGCAGCCCAAATTCCATTAACATTTTTGTTTTAACACCATATGAAACAAACTTTTTTAAAAAAAGCGTGCAATTAATGGCTTTTATGGCAGCTGCAACCAAAGTTCAGCTTTAGGCAAATCATCAAAGGCTTTCAGCAGACAGTGATCACATCTATAAAGTTCATACTTGTCATTGTGCACCTGTGCTTGAATTGTGGGTGCAAATGCTCTTGCAACTTAGCCTCTGTAAGTGCTTTATTGTACCAAAATCCACCATGTAGGTGCAAAGCTATGAATACAAATTGCATGGCTTTAATACATATAAACATATCAAAATAAAACAATCTCAGTAGGGCATCATTTTTTTTTAAAGAAAGCTGAATATTTTGTGATTCATGATCAGATGATGCCAATCAGAATTCAAAACATTCTCTGTGTGCATTAATTTAAGGCCAAATCTTTAATTATGTTTGATTTCTTCTTCCTTTCAGATATTGCTGGACTCAAAAAGACAACCTAGTTTTATAGATAAAGGAATAAAAGAAAAATAGGTCCCAGTAAAGGATTTACACCTGCTTTAAATAATCTTATGCCTCTCTTAAATAAGCTTTCTGTAAAGCCATTGGCATATTGAAACTAGAGGGATGCAAAATTTAGAGTCTTGAGCCCCGATTCTTCATCCACATGTTTGTCTGGGGGTTCCCTGAACAGAAGATCAAGGGATGTGTAAATCAGGAGGTCATTTAGTCCACCACCCTCCTCAAGGCAAGATCATCCCTGTCTAAAACATTCAAGCCAAGTGTTCTTTTAACCTGATTTTAAACTTTTCCAAGGATAGAGAGTCCATAACCTTTTTAAGTACTGTCTCTCAATCCTTAACCAGTATTAATCCTTAATTCTTGAAATTCTCCTTATTATCTAACCTAAATTTCCTTTGATGCAATTTAAGATTATTTCTTTTTTCTAGTTCCTCTGGCAATTTATTATGATCCTCTTCATAACCACCCTTCAGCTATATGAAGGCTGTTGTAAGATCCCACCTCAGTCATCTCTTCTCCAAGCAAAATAATCTGTTTTTCCAACCTTTTATTGTAATATCATGTCATGTTTCTGAGACCTCCAAATCATTTTTGTTACTCTTTTAGATTTTCTAATTTGTTTAGATCTTCAAGTGTGATTTCCGAAACTGGGTACAGTACTCTAGGTAAGGCCTCGCCAGTAATGTAAAAGGAAGAATAATTACTTCCATAAACCTTCAAGAGACATTCCTGTTAATAGAAACCAATATGATGTTGGCTTTTTTATTTTTGCAGCAAGAGCACACTGGTGACTCGTATTCAGTTTCTGGTCCACTATAGCTCCCAGGTGATTTTCTGCAAAATTGCACCCTAACCAGTTCAATTTGTATTTTTGCATTTGGTAATTTCATCTTAAGTGCAGTACTTTGCACACTCATCTTGTTTGAATTCCATCTGATTAATTATAGGCCATTTATCTGGCTTATCAAGGTTGTTCTGAATCCTGATCCTATTTTCAAAGTACTTGCAACTCCTAACATGTAGAACTGTAATGTGTGACATCTAAATTTGCTATCTGTGCACTTTCATATCTACCAAGTCATAAATGAAGAATTCAGATAGTATCGTATTCAGGACAGACTTGAAACCTCCTTCCAGTTAGAAATTGAATGTTTGATGACTGTTCCTTGAGTATGATGATCCAACTTG
>NW_017729008.1:4168673-4174651 GCF_001723915.1 Gavialis gangeticus | reverse complement strand
TTTCTTATCTACCAAGTCATAAATGAAGAATTCAGATAGTATCGTATTCAGGACAGACTTGAAACCTCCTTCCAGTTAGAAATTGAATGTTTGATGACTGTTCCTTGAGTATGATGATCCAACTTGTCATGTATCCACCTTACAGTCCTAAGTTTCATTGCATTAGCTTGCTAATGAGAATGTCATGGAGCCAATGCTAAAAGCCTTTGACCCATGTTAATGGATCAAATCATTTCATGTGAAATTTCAAAGGGTTTACAGAGCTTCATAATTGAAGACATCCATGCTGATATGCAAGTATCACTTAGTCATTTAACTTCTTTTTTAGACTTCTGCTTGTTACAGTGAAAGCTTCTATAGTCATTGCTTTTAATGCACTAAGTCTATAACAGGCTCTTGGATCTTGTACAAATAATTGAACAATGGCTTTAAATGAGATTATTTTTTCTAAGGCTAAATAGGATAAGAAGTCAATGATCCATTTGTAGTTTCATGGTAGTTTACTCATCTCCCAGAAAAAAAAATTACCATCCTTTTTTCATTACGTTCAACAAATATAACGTTCATGCTGCTTTTTTAATTTTATTTTTCTACATGGTTTACACCAGTGATGTTCAATGTGTTGGCCCCACAGACTAAATGGGTTGTCTGAGGCTGGTCCATGGGCTGGATGGGGGCCTGCATGCCAGGATTAGGCTCCATGTCGTCCCTGCCTAGCCCCACATGCTGAAGTTGGGCCCTACATGCTAGAATTGGGTCCTCGCACAATACCAGGTGCTGGATTTGGCCTACAGGCACGGGATTAAGCACCCCTGATCTACACTGATTACCCTTAAAACTTCTCCATTTGTGTTTAAAATAAATTCATGATATTAATTTAGCATGCCCATTGCAGTATTCTCTTCACATACTACTATTGCCAGCACACTGTGGTAACGCTTCTTTAAAGTTTGGAATGTTAAAGAAGCCAGTAACATAAATGGGGATTTGCCACTGACTTCAGTGGAGCTAGGATTTCACCCTAAGTTTGGCAAACATAAGTTTGGCAAATATCTTCCATAGAAGCCTGGATACAAATTTATGGGTTAGCTGATTTAGCCCCTCTCCAACCTGTTAGAGATTGCCCTCTGGTTTTCAGAATTTGTGCAACAGTCATGCATGTGTCTAGTTGGTCCAATAAGTACATCACCAGCATGAATCCTTGCCCCTCAGATTTGTCTAGAATATTGATTTTTTTTCACAAGGAAAGCAAATACCAGAGTGGTATCTGTCATGGCGTGGGGTCTTAGGAGTTGCCGTGACCTTCCCTAGTGCACCCTACCATGCCAAGTTTACTTCAAGCACCTTCAAATCTCACCTGCCATGTCTTGATCTTTTATATATACAAGGGAGGCTGCCTTTCATCCCCTTGGACAAGGTGTTCTGTTGTATCCTAGCCCCTGTTCTGTACTGTGCGACTCAGTGCACCCCAGCCTTATGAGCTATGCATGGCTCCAACCACCCCTGTACCACACCCCAAGCCTCACTGATGTACCAGACGTTGTTAGGTCTATCTCACTCTTGGCACCCTCTCTGGCGCTCCAGCTTTCCACCACCTTGTCTCGCAACCGCACCCCACAGGCACTCAATCACTGCCCGCTTTGCCTCAGGGCTTCCACAGCTTTGGGGCTCAGGTGGCCATACCCATACCTGACTCCAGCTCTTCTCCTCAGGGTCTCAACCCTCCCCAAAGGTGGGCTCAGGTGGCCATAGCCATGCCTGGCCCATTGCTCTAGGGCTGGGGTCTGCACACCCCAAAATACTGCACCCTCTCTAGCACCAGGGTCCCCCACACTACCATGGGTCCCCTATGAGGCCTCCTCCAACCCCTAATAGCTTCTCCCAAACCACCAGTGGTAAACAGTAAACAGAAAGCTCAAGCCCCTAGGCTGCAACATAAATTCAAGCTACTTGGCTATAACATTAGTCCTACCACATCTGGGATGCTCTATCCTTCCCCAGTCTCAAAGCTGTACCTGCAGTTTAGCCTCTCCTCTTTGTTCAGTTCAGCAGAACTCCTTCCTCTATGGGTGCTGACAGGGAACTGCCTGGCTGGCCTCAGCCTGGGTTTAAATGGGAGCCAGGCCCTGCCCCTTCCAACCAGCTGACTCACTGGTTTCCCTGGCAACCCACAGCTGTGCTTCTTTATTACTACTGTGGCTGCCCTGAAAACCAGCAGCTGGGTTCTTTACTTGCTGCTACACAAGTAGTAGGCACCTCAGTGCCCTGCTACAGTATCATTGAAAAGTGCTTAATTTCCATAACATACATTTTTTTTACAGAGAAATGAATGATGGTTCACATGCCAAATCCTGCCCAATAAAAATCATCCACATCCTTGTTCTCAGCAGGGACTATCGATTCTTATCCTACTACCTGGTCTAGATAATCAGCTATTTGCCAGACTGCAACACAACCACAAAAACCTTCCACAGTCAAGCAGGTCTCAATAAAAAAATGTCAATAAGATTTGTGAACTCAAATACTCTCATTTTAATTGCTTTGGGGGTGGGATTTGTTTGTTAGTTTCTTGAGGATCTCACAAACAATTTGACTTTTCTCTGAGTTATTTTTTTTTAGACGGAGTTAATGTGAAGCTAGGTGTATATATTCATATTTTGTCATTTAGCATGTTGAAATGATCCCACAAATAAGTATATTCAGGCTTTAGGTTGCCATTATTGATCGGAAACTTTAGTCTAAATTACTATTTGGGAAGTAATTTCAATCAAGATCTCTCTTAGGTTCCAGATGGCACACTGACTAATAATTGTCCAGATCTTTGCACTAGTGATAGCATGCACAGACAAAAACTATAATATAAAGAAGTACCAAAACCCCTTTCGTTCCTTTTCCAAGGGGAAAATGCTTCTTTTTAATTTTTTGGTTGAGACTCAATTAGGCTAGCTGTTGCCTTAACATGTATTTCCTATTTACAGCACCTTTTCTAAATATTTGATAGCATGTAAAAATAGTTGTCAAATTTAATTAATTACCAAAAGGTAAAACATCCATATTTTCTCATGTAATTGTTATTTCTCAAAATGTCTCTGAACACCTGCACACAAATGGAAACCAAATTTCATTATAACTATGTTAATGAACTTCAGGAATCAAAAAGAAGAAGTGATAAAACATACATCTTACTGGACTTTCTTCCTGCTGTGTATAGGGTAAGTCAAACTGGCACTTGGGACTGTAGACTTGCTAAAAAATTTAGCTTCATTTCCTCCATTCTCAACATCATAACCTATTAAGAACTCAAATTATGTAAATTGGAAATACTATTTCATGTCTTATGTATGTTATTTTCAAAATTTAAAAATATTATTAAAACCAATCTAAAATGTACTCATTGGATTTGAAGTAAGGCAAAAATGTTCTACAAAGTTCCCATTAACCTAAATGGTGGGAACATTTGCTTAAATCATGATGAGTAGATTGTTAACTGAATTCAGCAGCAGGGGAGAGTACACATAATCAGTTCTCCTTTCACCAGAAAATACAGAGGAGTTAATAAGAGTTAGATTTTAATATTTAGATCCCCTAGATGTACAATAAATTATATTATAAGACTAAGTTTGATCTGTTTACCTATATTTCCATAATAATACTAAAAATGGAGTATAAGAAATTATTCTTGGACTTAAATAAAACATATTGTTAAAAACAGTACACACTATTAAAAAGGCAGTCTAAGAAAGTATAGGGTAGAAACATTTTATAAATTTATAAATTAGTATGCCCAATTAGCAATGGTTTCTGTTTAAAAAAAAATCCTGCGATTTGGGTCAATGATTTTTTTAAAGGCAAATGCTGATTGTACACTTTAAATAAAATGGATTTAAAATAGCTTTACTCGTTACACATATATTTTAACATTAAACCATTGAATAAAAATCTTCCAAATTATTGGACAGATCTATAACAGACTCATGCCTGACAGAGTGGAATCTGTTGCAACCCCCCCCAAAATATAGCATCTCCACGGGTACATTAGTTATAACACTTGAATAAGAAAGCATTTGAACTCATTTTCAAAGTAGCATTTACTTAGGAATTAGAAGCCAGTTCAATCATGAGGCAAGGACTCAAAAAGATATCAAATTCAGCCCAAGCCCATCCAAGCATCCGTTTTAACTCATTTTCCCATTATGTTGTTGTTAAATTCTGAAGATGCACATGTCAGAATCAGAATTTCCTTCTAGTCTAACAGTAGGAAGTCTATGAGCTAATCAGCTTTGTCTCACCACTGGCTGTGACCATAGTCTGTGTGAATTAAAATGGAGGTATTTAAAAGAATTTCAGTAGTTAAAGAGGCATAGCACAAATTGTACAAAGGGCCATTGAGAAACTACAAATTGATGAAGACTCTGAAGTGTCAAGGAAACATTCAGAAGTTAAATCTTCATTTTCCACTTGTTTGAGCTATGCCTTGATAAGCTTTTCCTTGCCTCCATCTGTTTGGTAGGGAGCATTATTAATTCTCAGTATTTTGATGCCTTCTACCAAATGTGTGTTACTATTATCAATGCTCAGGTACAGTAACTTTGCTTCCTAAAACATTCAGCAAGATTAGGACTTTATCTTGGCTGTTTTCTATAGGCAAATCTCCTTCCTCTTCCAAGTTTGAAGAGTTTCATTATACAAATGTGTAATAATTATGCATAGATGGATCCATGATTAAGAAAAGACAGGGAGGAGAGGGGCAGCAGATACAACCTACCGCCCCTCAGACAATGGAGGAATAAGGGGAAGTGCATTTGGAGACCCTGGGCTGGCAGGTGACAACAGGGCCCCAGGAAGGGAGCAGTGGGCAGGAAAGAGGAACCTTCCTACAAGTGCTGCTGTCCTCTGATGGGCCTGGCATACCACGCAGCCACTCCCTGTAGCCCCAGCTGTCATGGAGCAGAAGAGGCTCTCAGGCTTCCTCCGAGCCCAAAACAATGGCCATATCCCTATTTATTGTCCTTGCTCCCTGCCTGATCCTACTGGGTGTTCCCCACCAGCCTGGGTGCTCCAGTTTTGAGGACCAGTTGCATGGGTTTCTGGGTTTAGCAGGGGATAGTGTTATAGAGGGCAGCCTGCCTTCTTGTTCCTGCTCTCTGACCAGCTCCCTATACCCCAGCTGGTAGCCATCCCTAGCAGAATCTTTCCCTCACCCTGGTGTTGTTTGTAGCACTCTAGGCTACTGCAGTTGGAGACATAATTGCAGCCTGGTCTGGCTTCTTGTCCCCTTTCTTCCTTCCCCCATGGTCTGACTTCATTTCCTCCCAAGAGTCTTCAGGAGATCCAGATGTTTTGGGCTGTGGAGAAATGGAGTCAGTCACCATGCCTTAAGGAGACCTAGTTCCAGTATACATTGCATGGGAGTGGAGAGGGGGGTAACCACACCACTGCAACCCGTTGGGTTCACCCTTGACAGTATGAAAGTAGCATGTCACATTTGAGGGTATATGTTCTCATGTCTCCCTGCACCTAAGTCTCACTCTATAAATCCCAAAGTAATTTAAAACCTGCTGGGAGATGGGATCTAGCTATCATGGGAAAGTGTCAGAAAACTGTGGGATTAAGTAATTGTAGGAGTTCCTTGTCTAACCAAGGCTTTGGGGACTGAATAAAGCAAATGAAATTCATAGTGTTACATTAACAACACTAGCAAGCTCTGCTCCGTAAGGTATCAAATACTGAGCAGAGAGAAGCAGCAGTGATAGAACGCATGGAGCCATCCTAGAAATTGTCATGTTATTAGCTAAAGGGTTAGAACAAAAGGCATTTGTCTCAGTCGGGAGAAAGGAGGATGTAGCAGGGCACTAAGGTGCCTGCTACTGGTAAACAGTAATATGGGCTCAGCTGCCAGTCACCAGGGCACCACAGGTGTGGGTTGCCGTGACAACCAGTCTGGTCAGCTGACTGGAAGGAGGCAGGGCCTGGCCTAT
>NW_017729008.1:4153483-4163673 GCF_001723915.1 Gavialis gangeticus | reverse complement strand
AGCTGCCAGTCACCAGGGCACCACAGGTGTGGGTTGCCAAGACAACCAGTCTAGTCAGCTGACTGGAAGGGGGCAGGGCCTGGCCTATATAAAGTCAGGCTGAGGCCAGAGGTCAGTTCCCCTCTGGTGGTGAAGAAGGTGGAGCTCTGTTGGAGCAAGCAGGGTGAAGAAGCCTGGTGGGCTGAATGGTTTCTGCATGAGGATACTGGGTGGAGGAAACCCTAGTAGGGATGTGAAGGAAGGTTAGCCAGTTTGGCTTGGAATTCCTGTTGGAACACAGGACTGTGAGTTTTCTGGTTTGTTCTTGGATAAGACCGGAGGACTGGGTAAGGCTGTAGGGGTTGGAGGAGGCCTCATGGGAGCTCCCCAGTACAGGGGGGGGTTCCTGGTGCTGGAGAGGGTGCTGTGTTTTGGGGTGTCCTGACCCCAGCCCCAGTGTGGGCAGTATCAGGAGGAGCCCGGTGTGAGTGCAGGCAAGAAGCCCCAGTGGGGCAGAGGACTTGAGAAAGGGGTCTGGGGGCCAGGTAAGGCTGAGGCTGCCTGAGCCCCGATTGTGGCAAGGCCCCGGTGTGGGCTGCGGGAATCATGAGACGAGAGGACAGGCCCCAGTGCGGGCTGTGAGGGCACCGTGCCACTGAAGGCAGGGCACGGACTGGGACATCGTCAGGCACTGTGCCAAGGAGGGTTAGAAAGACAGCCTCCCTTCAATATTACCATCAAAGACATGGTGGGTGAGATATCGAGGGTGCATTAAACCTGATCTGGCATGGTAGGTAGGGGGTGCTAGGGGAGTTCATGGCACCCCATCCCCCATCCTGCCACAGAGGAGGAGGCTGTGAAAATGGAGGCAGGGAATGGGACGTCATTTTTAATAAGAGCCCAGATGTGTTTGACCACTACCACCATGTTTGCAGTATTTGAACCAGAGTCTTGGTCTCTGTCCCCTTCAGCAGGACAAAGTGTCTAGAAAGTATCTGTATCTGATCAACTAAGGATTTTCCCAATATATAAATTTCCTATGAGCTATTTCTATGCCATCCTGCTTGTCAAGTATCTTTGGTTGGCTTTGCTGGCTGTGTCCCTTCATGCAGGGGTGTGTGCCACTGCTTATCTCCCCATGGCAACTGCACCCCCCTGCACATGGGGGTAGCACAGGAAAAAATTCTCCAGGTGGGGTAGGGGAGGCTGTGGCCAGCCTACTTCAGGTCCTGGGGACCTCCCCAGACTCCAGCATTGGCAATCTAAGCATGAGTGGCTCTGCCTAGCCAGGCTCTGGTTTCACATGGTGCACACAGCTGCCACACACACTGCCCCACTTTTTTTCAGTGTGCTTCTTTTTGATAGCAAGATTTCTGGTATCTAAATTTGCCTCCATGCTGCAAATAAGCAGTGTGGAGAACCAAATCATGTGCTCAGGGTGTGTTTTGTGGCACCTCAGAAGCCGTTGAGGCATTGCAAAACGCACATGCACACTTGTGTGGACATGGCTGCTGTGTCTAATGTACCTCTCAAAACTATCAGCTTGGAAAGAATAGTAGGAAGAAGAAGGTGTAAAGCAGGATTTGGCCTGAACAGAATACCAGTAAAGCATTGCTATATTGTGGTGATAGTATGGGTGTTTGTGACTCATTACCAGACAGCAAAAACTAAACCTTCCCCAGGAACTGAGGAATGTTAAAGTGCCACAGATTCATCTTTGCCATATCTTACGTATGGCAAAGAAGTCCCAAAGAACTGGTCCCTTTTCATTCAGTATCTTATTTCCCCTGAGGAAATATTCTGCCATTTGTACAGGTGTGGCTTCATGATATTCAATTTTCTATAAAAGTTAAATGATCTCTGCTTTAATTTAATCATATTAGTCCTAGTTATTCCCTTGTGCATTCAAGTTGGCTTTATCTAAGATCTTCAGAATACTACAATTATATTATAGGTGACATGTTGGTTTTGAAAGACATATTGTAGGGCAGATAATTTTGTTTTTAAAAAGACCTTTCATTCCTGAAAAGAGACAAATTAGCTATGACAGTTAGAAGATCAAGAAAGAGTGCACATACGCAGAAGCAAAAGATGGGTAATTATACCCATTATCTTTAATGGTGAAAGGCAAGCTACATTATGTGAATAGAAATCTAATTTTAATCATAAAAGACCAAATTTTGCCCTCACTCCTACCTGTGCAATCCCATTAAAGTTACTGTGACTGCATGAATGAAACAGGGCAGAATTTGGCCTTCAGAGATACGTCATTAATATTAATAATGACAACATTTTAGTTAAAGTGCATTTGAGTTCTCTAGACAGTTATTTATTAACAATCTTGGAAAGAAGTCAAGCTCTTTCTGGCTTTAGATTAGAAAGATTATGGACAAGAGGTACAGCCATTGTTTTTAGAGAACTATCCACAATCACTCCAAGGTCTCTTTCCTGAGTTTTAAGAGGTAGTTTGGAGGCCAGCACTATGTACATATATGTTTCAAATTATTTTTATCCATGTTCATTGCTTTGCCCTTACCAATACTGAAGTTAATTTGCCACGTTTTGCCCGTTCCATTTTGTTTAATCTTTTGGCAGTTTTTCACTATAAGATTGGTATTTGGCTATTTGGAATAATTTAGTATTGTCTAATTGGAACTAGAACCAGCCACCACTTTCTACATCAGTGAAAGACTGCATCATCATCCCTATGACTATTAAATGCCTTCTTGTCTATTTTTTGTTATTAATTAAAATCTATTTTCAAGAAGATAAATGAAGAAACAGCTCTCATCATTAAGTTCTAGAGTTCTCTTCACACTTTTAATCTCCTTTTAATTTCCTGCAACTGATTATCAGTATATCTGCAGACATTCCCTTTCAGAATCTATTTTGTACATTAGTTTGAAGGATATACATTTCCTCAAAAACATCCTAATGAAAACATTTGTTGAAGGTTTTGTAAGGGAATAATTATACCTTTCTACCCTCAGCTACAATTTTGCTGTTGACAGAGTTGTAAGGTATCTAAAACATGTAATCAAAGCAAAGCAGAGTTTATGCTTAGGCTGTGATTGCTTACATGTTAAATATTGTAATCAACAATTCAACATTGCTCTATGTGCAGTAAGCTTCAGTAGATGTGTCAAGGATACAACATACAATTTCAGTTAGACCTTGTTTGGGTTACCTACACACAAACTTATTGCTCAGTTGCTATAGTCTGAATATGTAAAACTTCAATTCAGTTTAAAATATTCAGATTTACATACCCTGTATCTTTTCCTTTGGCCAATATTTACCTAATGGTATAGGCTGCCTTTCTTCTTGAATGTCCAAATTGAAAGCATCAGGACACAGGAAAGTTAATTAGGGAAAGATGCACAGGGATTTACAGCGTGTCCAGTGTTCCATGACAACTGCTCACGTGCATGATCTGACCAACTTTTAAGTGAAAGCTTAACCCATAGTAACTAATTCAGTGTGTGGTTAATTGTGGGTTATCTTTCACTTACTACAAAATTAAAGGCCAAAATGTGCACACTGGAAGTGGTGGATCCAAAGTGGGTGCGGCAGCATGGATGCACCTCACTTTTAGATCATGTGGCAGGAGCAGCAGCCAGGGGCATTTTTATGTCCCAGAAGAAGAGAAGAATTCGTCCCCTCCCTTCCCTTCTGCCCTCATGTTCCTCCCCTCTCCTGCCTGCTGCTGCCACTGTCACTGCTGCTGTCCCTGTTGTCCCAGGGGTGAGGGAGATCCAGAGCAGTTTCAGCTGGGCTGGACAGGGGTTGTTCCCACACCCTGCACAGCCCAGCTGGAGTAGGACAGGAGCTCCACTCACCCTGGGATATTGGGGGCAGTGCCAGTGGCAAGTAGGGGGGGGAGATGTACTCCTGATCAGGAAGGGAAAAGAGGGTAGGAAGTCTTACCTGTTTTGAGGAGTTAAAAAGGGTCCTTGACAGCTGCTTCTGTGGCATGGGGCAGAGGAGGAGGCCAGAAGCAGGGGGCACAGCACCCCTACAGCATCAATCACTGTTCCCACATACAACTTTGAAAAATCCTGCATCTGCTTCTGCACATGGGCAATTATTCTGGTGTAGCTGACATGCTGTAAACTCCCATTCTTCTTCACTTCCCAATAGCTTACTTATGTGCCTGTGTGCTATGATACTTTTAAGAGGCCTGATTTTCAAGGCCCTTTATGACCTCTCAAGTTGGATACCTATAAAGCAAGGAAGCCAACTCACTGGTTCCTTTCACTGGACTTCTTAAGCTTAAGTCATGTGAGAAGGTAGTATGTGTCTGCCATCATTTTTAATGTGATTAAAATTCTTATTTTAACAATGATAATTTTTTATCCTTTACCCTTAAGAATCATAGCCAGCATGTGTCATTTCCTATCAATAGTATATTGCTATTTTTTTTACTCTTTGAAGACAAAGAAAAATGTCTTCATACACACTGCCTTATGTGGTGTCGTGGTAAAGAATCAAAATGGAACACAACATGCTTCTGAAGACAGAAGTAATAGAAGTGCGTGAACTACACTTGTGTATGGGCACAGTACAATATTTTACTGTCTGGTAACATTTTATGAGATTAAATATCTAAAAGAGAGTTGTGTAAACAAAAATGAAATGATGGAGAAGTGCACAGCACTTCATTAAAACAAAAAGAATGGGAAACATTAGAGAAAATTGTGATAAAGAAATATTTCCAGATAACTTGGATATTAAGGGTATTGTAGTATTCTGGGTTAGTTGAGACATCTGGTCAGTTTATGTGAGGCTTACTATGAGATGTATCCAATACATAATATTTTTCTTTTAATTCCCCACTTTCCTAAAGTTCTGCATCATTCCCTCTAAGTAGTAATGATAATAGGTTAGGTTAAGATAAACCACACTAATTATTGCAGCTCTGACTATTAGATGCCCTGGGAAGTGCCCAAGAGTCTACTTTGTGCCATTATCGGCTGATTTTATAGCAGCCTTCTTGGCATTGTATCAAACTAACACATATGGGCAAAGAGGAGAGTTTATGGTCAGTTTTTGAAAATGCAAATCAGTACTATACTAAATAATCGAAAATTATGTTGTTCAATAAGTTGTTTCAGGAAATAAAAATAATTGTTTTGCAAATGCATTTTAAAATAAATACAAATTCTTTGCATAGAAATAGAAAAAGTGTTCTATATTGCTTTCGTTAAAAAAAAATACAAACAGAGACTATTATTAACTATATTAAAAGATGACCGTGCTGGTCTTTTATCTCAGAGAAACAGAACTGCAATTTTGCTTGAATATCTACCTGAATTGAAAACCCTGTTGTCTCAAAAGAAGTTAATGCAAAAGAATATCAGGCTGAAATACTAAAATGAACTATGGACTTAACAGAAAAAAGTATACTTTTAAATATAAACACTTTTAAAAATAATTTTAAAATATGTTTGGTAACAATAGGCCGATTTTTGCATTCAGTTGCATCATACAAAAACATGCAACTCCAGTGACCTATGTAGACTTAAAACATGCAACTCCAGTGACCTATGTAGACTTATTCTAGACTTATGCCAGTGCTCCTGAAAGCAGAGTGGTTCAGGGAGCTGTCTGTGTTCTATTGCACCTTTCTCTGAAGACTAGACTTATTTTTAATGCAGGACTCTGTCCAGCAATTAATAGAGCTCAGATTGATATTAACTCCCTGTGGGTCTCTTCTTTTAACTACTATTCCACAGTGACAGAAAGCCCCGCCAACAGATTCAGTACTTTACAATAAGGAACAAAGAGGTCCTTCTTCTAAGTCCTTCATCATAGCTGCAAAGCTATGCATTACCACAGCACAGAGTCTGATTGCTTTTAAAACACACTGAGACACCCACCTTTTTGTTAAAGCTTCCCATCGTAATCAGAAGATATTTTATATTTAAAATATAACAGACATACAATTTAATCTAAAGATGCTAGAACTTGATAAGATGATAAAAATTAATATCTTAAGAGATGTGGATGATATAAAAGAAAACGGATTGATATTCATAATTATGTAGGTTGATTAGACAATAGGACAGTAGAATTAATTGTTTGGAGATCACTGGGGCCACAAGACAGATGTTCAAGAAGTCAGAGGAAAAATTGTTCTAAGTTGCATGCTTTCTAGAAGTGGCCTAGGTTAGAATGGTAGTGAACAGTGTACATGTTTGCCCTTTGGTGGGCCAACTGCATTAGCCTAGGCCTGCAGGTTGTGTTTTGCCCTACGTGCCTCCCAGCATGCCCTGCTGTCTCCCTGGGATGCTAGATGTTGCTGAGCATAGCTGATCACCTGCGCCACCCCAATTAGCCGTCATGCATGGGCAAGCATGTCCCCTGCCCACTGCTGTGTCACTGTAGACCCTCCCCCACACTCAGAGGCATCCAGAGAAACCCCAGAGTGATTGCCCTCTGATGTGAATTACACATGCCTCCATGTCCCAGGCTGCCCTACCCTGCCATGGCATCCCACTACCTGTTTCCAAGCATGGAGACCCAGGAGCTGTGGTGTGTCCTGCTTGTCACCTTGAATCACTCTTGCCAGAGGCTGTGGGATAAGTGGCAGCAAGGGAAGTTTAGTTTAGATATTAGGAAGAATTTTCTCACCAGGAGGATAGTAAAACACCAGAACAGGTTACCCAGAGGGGTGGTGGAAGTTCCATCCTAGGAGGTTTTCAAAACCTGGCTAGACAAAGCATTGGCTGGGATGATCTAGTTGGGGAGATCCTACTTTGAGCAGAGGGTTGAACTAAATGACCTCCTGAGGTCCCTTCCAACCCTAACTTTCTATGATTCTATTATTCTTTGACATCACATGTTCCCACCTGGACATGACACAGCAGCTGGTCACTGTCGGACATGGTTTTGTGTCTCCAAACCAGAAGCTGGACATCCCACATGGGGCTATCCACCACACCATGCAGATGCCAAGTGTCCTGGATTGGGCTACTAACTTTCCCATGGCTGACAAGGATGAGGCCACCTAGGGTACTGTGAACTCTGGGGTGCTCTGGCACCACCTCCAGACCATTGGATGATAGTTTTGGAACCATACCA
Organism: Gavialis gangeticus; assembly: GCF_001723915.1. Taxonomy (NCBI): domain Eukaryota; kingdom Metazoa; phylum Chordata; order Crocodylia; family Gavialidae; genus Gavialis; species Gavialis gangeticus. The sequence continues at coordinate 4,156,611 of NW_017729008.1, read as the reverse complement.
CCAGCACTGACTAGTGGGAGCATATTGTCCTGGTCCAAACCTTCAATATGCACTGGGCCATCCTCATGGACATTTTCACCCAGCTGGCCCCCCACATCTCACACCAGGATGTCAGCAATCTGCTGCAGACGTGTCATGAAGCTGGCCACCACCCACAGTTACTGCTACATTGCTAACCAAATTGGTATGGGCAAGATGAAGGCTGAAGAGGCCATCTGGGAGGTGTGCCTAGGACATTCTGCATGGGGGCTGTGGGTGGCACCCACACCCAGATCCTCTGCCTGGCTCAGGGCATGCTGGCATTCAGTAACCATAAGGGCTACTTCACCATTGTCCTGTAGGGCATTATTGATCACCAGTGCATCTTCACCCACATCTTTGCCAGCTGTGTGGACAATGCCCATGATGCCCACTTCTTCCACAACTGCCCACTCCTCAGGATGATAAAGAGTGGGCATTATGCTCCTGAGTCCCCCAATTTTATCATCAGTGATGTAGTCATCCCTCCCCTCATCATCAAGGACCAAGATTTCCCCCTTCTGCCCTGGCTGATGAAGCCTTGTGGGGGGCAGCTTGACCACCAGAAGGAGCACTTCAACCAATGCTTCAGCAGGTGCTGCATGATGGTGGAGTGCATCTTCAGCCACCTCCAAGTGCACTGGTGGGCTCTCAGCACCTGCCTCAAGTTGAACAAGGAGAACCTGACATAACTCATCATCAGTATATGTGTTCCCCACAATATCTGTGAGATCAGGGCAGAGGTCTTCTGTGAGACATAGGAAGAAGAGGTATGACATGCTGGCTGGGCATGGTAGGCTGTTCATGTGCAGTGCAGGGCTCAGGGAGACAGCAAGCCCCTCACTGATGTTGGGGGCCCTGACCTCACACAGAGGCAGGTAATCTGGCTCCATGGAGCCCTGGCTGGATACCTCATCACACACAGGAGGCTGCTGGGTGGTAGGCATGACCACAGCAGGGACCATGGGCTCCTGCCTTCTCCTCATGGGATCCCCAGCCCCTTGTCCCTGACCCCTAGAGCGCTTGGCCACACCTGTGGCTTATGTCACACTGTAGGAGTAAAACTGTGGCCTGCCTATCCCTGTCGAGGCTGCACCAGTCCTCCACAACAGGACCCAGACCATGAGGGGGGCCACAGGGAGTGGAAGAGCTCACCCCCAGGGATTCCCACCTGCTGGGTGGATGAACTGAGACCCTGGATAAATCTACAATTAAGTCCAAGGAGGTGATCCTCCCCCTCTATGCGGCACTGGTCAGGCCGCAGCTGGAGTACTGTGTCCAGTTCTGGGCGCCACACTTTAAGAGGGATGTGGACAGCATCAAGAGGGTCCAGAGGAGGGCCACTCGTATGATCAAGGGACAGCAGGGTAAGTCCTATGAGGAAAGGTTGCGGGACCTGAACCTGTTCAGCCTTCAAAAGAGAAGGCTGAGGGGGGATCTTGTGGCCTGTTATAAACTGGTTAGGGGGGATGAGCAGGCACTAGGGGAGTCCCTGTTCCCCCGAGCGCCGCAAGGAGTGACCAGGAACAATGGTCACAAGCTGGCGGAGGGAAGGTTTAAGTTGGACATCAGGAGGCGCTACTTCACGGTCAGGGCGGCTAGGGTCTGGAACCAGCTTCTAAGTGAGGTGGTGCAGGCTCCCACCCTGGGGGGTTTTAAGAGGAGGTTGGATGACCACCTTACTGGGGTTGTTTGACCCCAGTGCTCTTCCTGCCATGGCAGGGGTTCGGACTAGATGATCTCCTCAGGTCCCTTCTGACCCTAGAAACTATGAAACTATGAAACAATTGCCACCACTATTGATGCTCTGCTAAACCCATGACCTGACCCCGGGAGAAGAGTCATTCTGTGCACCACCCTTGGCTTTCCAGCACCATTCTTGTTCTCTGAATACACTGGGAGGGGTTGAGGTTGGAGGGCACTATTCACGACTGGGATGGGGCTGCAATTACAGAAGGGGAGTGGGGGGGTGCCTTGATGGGTCAGTACAGTGACTGCCTGTGCTGTAAGATTTGGAGTCACCTGGCACTAATGGATTTCCCCGGGGATCAGATCAGAGGGGGTTGGGGGATGTGCTTGAGTGCCACTTTCAGGCTTCTCCAGGTGCAGAACTTGGGAGTCACCCTGGCAGTGGGACCAGATTGGCTGAGATAATGGTTTCCACAAGGGACTTGGCTGTGGTCCAGGATGGGGGAATGGGGGAGGGAGGAAAGGGGAAGGGTAGCTGAAAGAAATATTTCAAGCATTTATTGTCCTGGGGCCCTGTGCTTTGAGTGATCAGGGCCGGGCAATTAACTGTCCCAGCCCATGCCCCTCCATCCCTGCACCCCCCAACCCTTTCTGGGCTTCTTGTCTACAACAGCCTGAGTGAGAGCTGTGACCATGGGGATGATCTGTAGGGGATGCATGACCCCACTCCCCCTTCCTTCCCCATTTCCCCCCAGGGGCTTCACATATCCCCAGTGCCTGAGTCCCCATCATGGCTGCACTGAGTGGGCATAAACTGTACCTTCCTGGGCTGCATGGTGTCTTCAGTTGGTTGTTGACTCATCAGCAGAAGTTGAGTAGGGCTGGCCATGGGTTCTGTGGGTCATGCTACAGCAGTGGCTTCTGTGCTGGTAGTAGTGGGGGCTGGGGAGGCACCCTGAATGTCTGGGGGGAGGAGGGACAGTGCAGAGTGGGTCTGGAACATCCATGGCAGCAGTGTGGGGAACAGAATCCCAGGGCCAGCACACTTGGCTGCAGTCCGGAGTCAAGGACTGGGGTGGAGAACTCCTTTGAGGTAGAAGGCAGAGGTTTGGACTTCAGGTCCCGGGTTGTTACCTCTCGGATCTGTGTTCTTGGGGAACACTTGCACAGGATGGAGCTTGACTGACTCACAAAGAATTCCCCCACCCCACCTGAACAAGAACTGATTATGAAAGACAATGAAGATGCAGTAGGAGATGCACCTAAGGCCCTCCAGATAAGGGAGCAACTCCCCTGGTCCCATCTGCATCTGAGGTGGAACCAGATGACAACTCATTTAAAAGGTAGATAGGACAGGAATGCACCTTCATTACCATTCAGGGTGGAGAAAAGAGATTCCAAGGCAAGGACTGCACTGAATT
>NW_017729008.1:4137519-4153472 GCF_001723915.1 Gavialis gangeticus | reverse complement strand
TATGGGTGACATTTGAACAATGGTTAAGGGTTCATCACAGTATCCATCCTGTTGGAGCCCTAACCACAAATGCTGTCATACTTTTCCCAGGATTACTAGTAGAAGTCCTCCCCACAAAGTTTATGAACACTCCAAATAATCAATCCCTTTTAGGAAAATCTGGAAGTGTCATGCTAAGCTGAGGCCTATTCACAACAGGTAAAAATACAAAACTCTGACGCTGCAAGCTATCTATTGTTTCTGAAGAAACAATGAGGTATCTCATCCAGTATATCTGCTATCCATAAGAATTTCAAGCTGGCTCCTAAGTGTCTGGTTACTCCTTAGGCAGACAAGGTTCTTTGTGTTAATCTGATATCTTTTATTAGACCAACTTAAATAGTTGGAAAACAATTATTAAGCAAGTTTTTGGGTTCAAAAACCCTTTGTCAGGCTAAGGAAGTTTCAACAGTTGATGTGTGCTCTTCCTGGATGGAATGAAAAGTAAAGAAGCCAGAGGCTGGTCTGGTATGCATACAGGACAGGTAGTCAGTGAAAATGTAGACTGAGGAGTCAAAGGGTGAGAGACAGGCTGGGTGGGGGGGAAGAGAGAGAAGAGGGATGGTTACTTCTTAAAAACTTATATTTTTCCTGGTTGTTATTCAATTTCTTGAGATTTTCCAAACCAGATAACCCCTTGTCAATAGAAAAGACAATTATTTACACTATTCAAAAAATGCTTTAATGAGGCTGAATTAAAGGTATAAAAATCTGTAAAATCAGCAAGCAAGTGTGCTTCAAGAGAAAAAATATCTCTGACACCATCTGCTGTTGTTACTGAGAAGCTGGAAAAAACAGATCATCTCCCTTCAAGGATTGTGCTATGAACTTTACCTGTCAGCATTAAAACCTGACTGCCTTGGACTAGTAAAACGCCAGCTCTCGCTCGCTCTCTTTTTTCTCTTTTCTCTCTAGGCATAGATTTCTGAACCTGAACTTTATTAGTTAAGTTTAAACTAAGTTTCCCCAAATACTTAGTAAAACCAGGGTAGTATTATAATTATTTGTGTTTCTTTTCCTTTGCATGTCTATTATTACTAGTACCATTATACATTTCATATACTCAGGAATAAATAACATTTATAGTTAAACTGGTAGTAACTGGGTATATTTTTCCATCTCTACTTCTCCTTCCCCACATGCTCTGCAGCGACGCTTCTTTTACCTAAGCTAAAGATCCCTGTAAAGCCCAGAAACACTGTAGAGTCTGCTCATCAAGAGGCTACCATTACTAAGACAGTTAAGGCAAAAGATTGAGATGTGCTCAGTTTGAAACACATAAGGGGATCATCTTGTACAGGCTGATTGACTCAGTTTGGCTCAGACGTGCCCTAATAAACTGAATGCTGGCCCATGAGGGTGTCAGCTAGACCCAGCTGGATTCAGAAGTATTCTGTTCACCTGTGTGCTTGTGTCTGACTGCATTTTATTGTTACCTTAATAAACTGATTCCTGGCATATGAAGCTGTCAGCCTGTCCATACTGATCAATGAAGCCGGGTCAGACGTGTCACATTAATCTGTGTGTGTTTGTGTGTATGACTGATTTAGTGACTGGAAGAGCCCAGCCCCATTAAAACTGAGTCGTGCAAGATAGCTCCATTGGGGGTGAGGGCTTGTAGAAGGGAGAGATACTGCTCCGTATAGAAACACAAGTAACACAAGCAGCACATTAATAAAATTACAAAGATCCTAAAAACATATCCCTAAAAAATGAGCACACCCCAAAGTGATAGGTAAATCTGGTAACAGAGTTTCAATTGCTGTGGCATCAGAGCTTTTCCCCTACTTTTGTACACTGTGCTCCCTGCTCTTGACCATGCCTAAGAAGATGCCCTACATTGATCTAAGTATAGCTTGGACTAGGTCTGTCTTAGATCTAGTTTCATTTTTAGACTGGTCTATATGCACCAAACTTCTGTACGGTTACGAATTTAAATCAATTTCAGATCATTTAGACCGGTCTAAGTGTAATATTTGTACCTGGCCTAAATGTATCTGAAGACAGGAATATAAAGAGCTACAAGACCAAATATGAATCACTGAAACTGTTAATTTCCATGATTTTGATAACACAATGAGATGTGCAGAAAGATAAGTGTTAACATATTTTCCAGTTGCCATCTGTTGAGTATCTATTTGTGGCCATATAGGTCACGGAAAATGAGTATCTCCAAATTCCTATGAATAATTTAGACTGTATTGCATCATTCTTATTATCTTTTGTTATATTGTTTCCATAGTAATGATACAAAAAAAAAGCCTTGTTGGCAAACTATGTTGTTTGTAGCATGGTAAGAAATCTAAAGTCATTATGCTGTCTTCTCTAGGGTTACTCAAGATTTACACTGGTATTAGTAGCTGCAGCATGTGGTTCATATTATTTCCAAAGATAAGTCCATAGGCAAATTCCAGATGTTCAAATCCAAACACTAGGAGCTAGAAACAGATTTAGGATTTTTATTGATGTGATTTCTTATGTCTCTCTCCAAAACATTTAAAGTCCCAAAACTGAAAGACTTGAAGGCATTAGTGAAAATGAATTTTAGGCTGAAATGAATGACTTCTGCAGCACATGAGCATTATGCTGCAAGTCCAATTTTTCCTAAAGGTACTGGGGTATAAATACATCTAAATATAGTATATGAGGCAATTTTGGACGAGTCTAGCTAGGCAGATAGAAACCGGATCTAAAATCCAATTGTCAAAATGCAGTGATATGCAAATACATGAATGGCACTTAGATGCCTTTAGTCACAATAGGACTTAGGTCATAATGTTCATTTCCCTATATGGTCTTTTCCATATTTTTTTAGTCTCTTCCATTTGCTTCTTTATTCTATTCTCATGCCTCATGCCTCTGTTGCCCATTTCTGCCTCTGATTTTATTATCCACCTTCTTTTCCAACTCTTTTTATTTCTCCAGCCATGCTTTCAATGTGCCTCCTGGCACACTCCAGAGAGGTGAGACATATGGGTTTGAACATTCCTAGGCAGAGGATGCACTAGAAGCCAGGGGCAGAATTCTATTACCCTTCATGTGCTTAAATAGCATGTATCCAGCTGTATAAACAGGTTTTTTTTGTTTGTTTTTTAATACTTATACTCAGGTTTCACAATTACCTTCTATTATATATGCAGCATAGTTACATAAGCATACATAATTATACTGAGCATTCTTAGTTATCTGCACACTAACTGGGGAGGTATGCAGCCATGTACATATGCCCAGTGTTCATGGATAAGTTCCAAAATTGTAGCTAGTCAAAAACCCATGATTAGTGAATGTTGGATGACAGCTGCAGTGGCAATGGGCAACAGCTGCTCCTGGCTTTTTTAACCCAAACATTGGAGTGGCTAGGGTGCTTATCCAGGAAATGTGAGACCCATGTTCTAGGCCTTCTTCACAGAGAGAGGGTGAGAACCTGTGCCTGTCTGGGGACACTGGGTTAGAGCACTGTGCCAGGATGTTGGAGAGATACAATTTCAAATTTTGTCTCGGTGGTGGGGCATAGAACTACTGTTCCTTTACTAGAGATGAAACATGAGTAGGCCCCTCTCAGCTTCATTTTTCCAGAGTTTTGCTCCATTGTACATGCACACATAGCCATTTTGTTTTGTAGTCAGCACATAGACTACTGCACATGTTCAATATAAGCACATATAAGCACATGTTTCTTGTCCACACTACATTTGAAATAGAAATGGTGTGTATATTTAAGAATGCCACTTACCTGTCATTTAGGTACAAAAAGGGTAACAGAATTCTGTTCTAGGCCTCTCATTTCCTGGACCAATGCTTTAACTACTAATCTATTATGCAAGAGATGGCTATTACTGTACCACCGGCTCTGTTCTTGATGGAGACTGATGCATTTTATACTGAACTAAATGCCTTTCCTCTGCACACTTAGGTGCTTCTCATCTGCTCCATCTTTTGTTGGTGTGCATTATATAAGAGTTTATTATGCAGTCTTAAATTAAATACTTAATCTCTGAAGAGGAATTTCAGATCCACTCATGTGCCTAAAATTTCCTATTTACAAATGGACAAATCCATGATCAATACTTAGATATCCTGTTAACTGTTTACATGGCTGTCAGCTTGCACAGCCTTGTGGCTTGGACAAGGCACTTACATGTGCAGAAGCCTAAAGAAAGGTTTCTATGACAGTTATTTGGATCTGGCCATAAATTAATATGTTCCCACAAGAATGACTCTGCCCTTTTATCTCACACATCACTGACAATTTACTATGAAATTTCAGTCCCAAAAAGAACTGCTTTCTTCATCTTAATGTGAACCTCAGAGCTAACCTGATGGACATACACAAAAATCTGGAGCAGTGCCTCAAAACATAATTTACTTTCAATTTATCTCTCTTTTTCCCCCTCCCTAACTTTGTTATGCTTACATCTATTGGGAGGCCAGAGTAGTAATAGTTCATCATTTTCAATAAGAATTAATGGCTGCATGTAGTGCTATGATGTGATATCATGCATCTTATTACACTTAAAAGAAAGGTGGAAGGAAGTAAAATTCTTCTTTATTAAGAAAGTTATCTATCATCACCACACAGTGCCTAAATGCAGCTGTAAGCAGTATTGTTTCCTCTTCAAAAAATAAATTTGAAAAAAAAATACCATTAAGTATACAAAAAAGCAGAAAAACCAAATTCCTATCACATCTTATTACATCCAGAACCAACTAGTTCTAGCTGCATTTGAACTGGAGAGTGATAGAAGATTATGAACCTAAAACTTCATATCTACACATGGGCTAGCCACAGATGGCTTCATCAAGAGGCAGCGTAAAGGCAAGATCATAACTTCCCTGCTACTGGTCTGCTGACTTCTGAGACTACATTTCACGCTACTGAAAAAACATTTTAAGCAGGTACTGCTGTATTTAGGAAAATGTGGAAGAAGGATTTGATTGGGCTTTGTCTCCCAGCTTCTAACACTAAATCCAGAACTAGGCATGAAAGACTTCTCAGAGACTCAGGTTTTATCTCTCTTTACGTAAGTAAAATGCATAGAAAAAACAGCCTAACACTGAAGTCATTAGAACAATTAAGTAAGATTTGTGGGGCCAACATATATTAAAGATGTAATTAGACTGTTTTCTCAGTATTCACTCAGAACATTTTGTCTCCTTTTCTAACTGGCTGCTTGCTCTAAATTTTGAATGCCCCCCACCTCTTGCCTCTGCCTTCCCTCCCCGTGTAGGGCATAATGAATCAGGCAACCCTTGGTCCATGAAAACAGCTTCTTGTGCACCACTGGGAACACATGAAGCAGGGACATGCTTGGGGTGTAGTGCCATTGTGGTGGGTGCCAGGCCCTGGGATGCCTCCCTGGAGAGGTCCTCTGCCAGGAGGGTGGGTGCACAACCATCTACATGTCCTAGTTGTTTGGGAGCTAACCCAGTCACCATGGGCATGGAAGCAGCACAGGAGAGCAGCTGGCCTGCAGGAGAAGGGGCAGCAGTAGGGTTTAGATTCACAGTAGCAGGTGCTACCAGGAGCCAGGCCTGTCTCTCTGAGCACTTCTGCATACCCAGTCCTGGATCTGACACCGGGCAGTGCAGAGCCCCTAGTTTGGAGCATCTTATCTCAGAAATGCTGCAAACTCCCACAAATTCCCATGAGAAACAACTTCTTTCTCATGGCTGTATAGACCCCACAGCTGCACATGGGGGAGATGCCACAGCTGGCAGCCAGGATGTGGGCTTAGGGTTGTCACTGCCCACAGCTGGGACCCTGAGGATGCACCAGCTCCACCAGAGTTGGACCCCGGACTGCACTGTTCTCTTGGACTGGCTGTTGACAGCATTATAGCACTATCTGACATATGCGTGGGCCTATCAAGTGAAGGAGATGGCCTTCAAGGACATGCACAATTAATGTGAGGAGGCAGATGGGGAGTTCTGGTTGAAGCTCTGAGCCCTAGGGTGTGAGTGGGTGGAGGCCCTGCAGAAGCAGACTACAATCCTGGGCAGGGCAGTGAAAGCCATGAATGATAACCTTTGCGTGCTGGATACTATCCTGGCCCTGGTAGTTGCCTTCATGCCACCCACTGCCTGCCCCCTGGCTCTAGCAACACCTGCCCCCTGGCAGCCATCCTCTTCCCAGAAGCAGCATCCTCTGCCCACCCTCCTGCACCGTAGTCCTGGTCTACCTCCAGCAGCAAGAAGCGTCTGCCCCAGGCCCTGCCCTAGGTTTCCCACTACATAGCCACCTGACTTGGCCCCAGACCCACTGCTTTCCCTGGCTTCATGGAAGCACAGAGCCAGAGTTGCCTCCAGCAGGGGCAGAACAGCATACTGGCCCTGCTGGTCTTGGACACAGGCTGCTGAAGGGGTAACCAGCTATGTTGGGTGATCACTGGCCACTGTTGTACATGGGTGAGCCCCCTGCCCACTGGACTTGCCATGGCATGTACACCTGAGGTGGAGCAGCCAGAGGCCAGGGTACAGGCTGCCTGCCCCAGGCTTTGCTCCTAGGCACCACCACCCCACATCCCCCCACCCCAGGATGGCACACAAACCATATTGTATATAATTTGCACAAAGAAGAGGGTGTTTTACTGTTGGTGGGTGGTAGAGAGACTCTGTTGGAAAAGAAAGTGCGGGGTGGGGTGTGCTCTGTTTGATGTGAGGGGAATAAAAACTTGTTTTTTTCTGAGACCTGTCCATGGTAAGAATGGTGCTGGGGGTGGGTGGTGGGGTTGGTGGTCTGTGGGCAGCTGTCCATACAGGCTACAGTGGGGAGTGCAGGAGGAGGTAGTCGGCCAGTGCTTCTTGCACCTGGTGCCCTGGCCCATGGGGGTGTGACTTGCCTGGTGCCTTGGTGGGGGAGCCTGCTGCTGTCACTGTCACTGTTGCTGCTGCCACAGGTGGTGTTCCCAGGCATCCTTTGCCTGCTGTTCCTCTTCCAACCACACCTCACAGATGTTATGCAGGCTGTGATGATGAGCTAAGGCAAGTTAGACCCAGCAAAGTTGAGGTGGGCAGTGAGGGTGTGCCAGTGTCCCTTTAGGCACCCTTTGGGTGCCCTGCATTCCACCAGGGCATAGGTCTAGCCCAGGCACTGATTAAAGTGGGCCTAGTGGGGGTCCTGCTGGCCTGTGTTGGGCTGCATGAGCCATAGAAAAAGCAGGTAGGTGGGGTTCATGATGAGGGGGGGCAGGACCACCATGGCACCCAACTGCACTTCCAATCCCCTCAGCACAAAGCAGCTACTCTGCACCAGTTCTGGCAGGGTGGAGTTGCAGAACACATGGGTGTTGTGGGCACTGCCTGCACAGTTGGCCCTCACATTCATGAAGGTATCATCATGGTTCACAAAAGCCTGGAAGACAGGGGAATGAAAACACTTCCGGTTATACTAGGGGCAGTCACTGTGCAGTAGGCAGGTGATGGGGATGTGGGTCCCATCCAGGGTCCCACAGGAATCCCAGGGCACAGAAGCCCACCACCACTTCCAGGGGGTTGTGCACCCACAGCAGTGAGCCCCAGAACATCCTGGAGGGCACTGCACACTTCAAGGACAGCCTGTCTGGTGGTAGTCTTGCCCCGATCAAAGAGATGGTCCACAAGGAAGCTTTTCCACATCCTTGTTGAAGTGCAGCACCCAGAACAGGATGCAGTACTCCAGTTGGTTAGGAGAGAGATGCTGTATGCTGCTCCTGCATTATGTACGTTGCTCCTGGCCAGGGAAATAGCTGGCTAGGGAGCATAGAGTGGGGCTGGTTTTTAAAGAGGATTGCCAGCTGCTGGCAGCTATAGCCGTAGCCTCAAGTTTCCTCCGGTAGTGGTAGGGGCCTATTGCAGAGCTGCAGGAAGTGGAAGCAGTTTGATTCTAAAAGCAGCAAATCTGCTGCCACATCCCTGCATGTTTAGAGACCTGCCCAGTGTCAGAACCAAAATATGAGAAGTGCTGGCTAACACTGAGTTAAGCATAACATGTACGGACATGTCAATGGAAAAACCCCAAGAGATCAGTACGCATTCCTGGAACATGTCCTATGCTTGACCTCTATGTAAATTTGAAGTGAGGTAATCTGAATTGACACCAGACGCATGCTCAGTCTTGTCCCAGCATGATGTAATTGAACTAGAAACTTCCACAGGAGGAGCCGTGTGATTAGCCACCTAAAACATACTTAAAGCCAGTAAGTTTCCACCCACAGCGGAGACCAGACCTGAAGGAGACTAGACCAGATCTCAGCAGAGACCGCTACAGTGGAGACTGCCTCAGGCCTATAATCCTGGTTCTTAAGAACCACTGGTCTTCCCACCACCGTCGTATCCCGGTGTACCCCTTCCTAAAAACGCTCTTCTTCGTCTCGGTTATTCGGTTACTCGATTGATTGCTCGCTCGTTCCGGTTACTCGTTTCACGTCTTCGATCCGATTACTTGATTCCACATTCTGGTTAACTCACTCCACATTTTCGGCCACTCGATCCACGTCTTCGATTACCTCGTTAGTCTACGTCCTGGTTTACTCGTTCACGTCACCGTTATCAGTTGGCCTCGTTCATTGTTCATTGTTCCACGTTTCTCATTCTCGATTGATTGTAACCAAACTGAACTGACCTACACTACATCTCCATCTCGTAGCGTAAGTAAGAAACAGAATAAAAAGTTACCTTTTGAAAACGCATGCGTCCCACCCGCTCTGACTCCTTGCCGCTAATCCCACCTGTTCGGTCTGTACTCGGCCCCACCGTGACACTGGGGCTCTCGGCTCCGACACCCAGAAGTGTTTACTCGTAAGTAGTTTGCTTGGAAATAAACTGATTTCAGATCAAAGGCAAGTGTAGATACACCCTGGAAAGTGAACATGACCCACAGAAATTCATTCATCTTTTCATAATGTCTTTTCAGTCACTCGTGGTTTACCATTGAATGCCACCTTATTTGTTTACTACTCCTACTCTTATCAATGAGACAATTTAAGTATGCTTCAGTCCACAAGAGCAAAGAAGAATCTAGTCCTAAACACAAAACATTATACCAAAAAGCCCACTGGACATGTTCAAGCACGTTTTGGGGCATGAAAAAGGCTGAAGTTTGTCTATTCCAATGGATTAGATCCTGACTACTACTTGAGCAATTCTACTGGGTATATCTACACAAGACATGGAGTGCAGCAGACAAAATCTAGAGTGATAGGCAGAAACGGTGCTAATGCACAGTAGATTTAATCTAATGTGCAGTAGCATCAGAAAAAAATTTCATCTGCACAAATGTGCAGCAGCATTGATTACAGCTCATTAAATTAGAACCTCATTACAAATACTAAACTAAATTTTCCGTAATTATGGCATATTAATGAATTTATATACATGCCCACTGAGAACTTACTAGGTACTTTTCTGTATCTGAGCTAGTAAGGGATGGTAAAAGAACTGAGGAGTTTTTCACCTGTTCCTGTTCACTCTTATTGAGCAATATGTGTTAGAGTGTAAGGAAAAAGTGTCCATTTGATTAAAAGATATAAGGAACTAATTTCAATTTTTTTAAAGAGCAATTAACTGTTGGATTAAGTTACTGAAAGACATAGCCTAAGATACTCAAAGTTGTAGAGGTACCTAAGTCAGTGTGTAATTACAAAGGTCCCTTCTGTCCTGGACCCAACCCTATTACAGCATGTTGAATCCTCTTTCAAGCACCTGTCTTGTGCTCCATCTTTTACTTGAAGGAAAGAAAGGAAGTTTCAGACCTGTGAGCATCTAATAACTAATGCTGCTATTTGTAGCTGGAACAATCCTGAATCTATAACAGTTGCTTGTAGCAATGTGGGCAACCCTCAGATCCATTAATTTAGATACCTAAGCCAATAATTTATTTGTAAACATTGCTAATTAATTGCTTGTGAAACTAGGTAAGAGAGGAGAGATGGATTAGAACACAACAAAAGCTACTCTGAGTAAGACCTCATATTGGCATCATGAATAGGTAGTGCCTGGAAATGAACCTACTTCTCCCCCATCTCTGTGCAAACGTAGGATTTTGGAAAGTGGGACCAGATGGTATGGTGCATCTTGCCATAATACAACACACATATTTTAAACAATTAAAAAGAAACTAGAATATTTACCAATATGCTAGGGACCTAGGACTATATTATTCTGTTTATGAACTGAGCAAAAACAAATCTAATTGAGTGTGTGGGAGCTGACTTCCATCTCTGGGTGTGGCAGGCACCCGGTGCTGGGGTGGGGGGTACAGTTTTTACCCCTAGCATGGCCATGAAATGAAATGCTCCCTGCATCCTTTACAAGTTCCCTAGATGTTCCACCATTGCCACACAGTGCCCCTCACTGACCTTTATGCATTGGCCCTACCACTTCAAATGCTCCCTGGTTCCCCTTTGTTCACCATTATCCCACATATCCCCATGCTCAGACCCTCTCCATCATTTTCCAAACCATCAAACCCTGCCATCTCCATCATGCCCTACAAATCCTATCCTGCCCCCACTTCACCCATAAATCCACTGCAACTTGCACAAATGTGTTCCCATCATACTATAGCCCACTTCCCTTCACCATACCCCTAATATCCTCATATCCCACCAAGCCCCCCACTGCACCTCTGAGCATCCATACCTCACTGCAGCCCCTCACAAACTGTACCCCCTCACTCACAATCCTTTATGCTCCCAAATTCCACTCACACCCCATTTCATCCCACAGAACCCACCACCCCTCAGCCCTAAGTCCCATCTGCTCCCCACACCTTCCCACTCCCACAGCACTCCCTACCCCTCATCACCCCACATCCCTCTACCCCAAAGCCACTGCACCCCTAAAAAGCCTTGTGGTGTCTATGACCACCCCCCCATCCAGATCCCCATGGCTTTTGGGGCCTCTTCCACTCAATACCTTTCCCAAACATTTCCTCTGACCATGGGACAGGTGGGGGTCAGGAAAGGATTAATTTTAAGCACTGGCAATACCCCTACCCGGGTAACCAACCCCTCTCTCCCATCCATGCCTAGCTTTCTGCCATTCTCTTTGTGCTGCTAATTCAGCCGCCCAAAGCCTCTATTGTTTGCTGCAATGAATAACTTAGGAAAGGGAATTGCAGTAACTTACCTTTTCACTTCACCTTTGTAACTTGCTCCTGTTTCTGACTGCTGTGCTACTTCATAGTTCAGCCTGCTCTTAGCCTTTCCTCTCCCTTCCCTGTCTCTGATTTGTTGTGGGTTGGAACCCCCTAGCAACAAAACCACCTGGTACAAGCTCCTAAGAAGTAGTTTTTGAACATGATTAGGGTGAGCAAAGAAGCATTGTGAAAAGTAGATAAAAGACATGATAATTGTCAAAAATACACAAGCTTGATTAAAAGAGAGCAAGGATTGCTAACACCTATGGACTGAAGAGATTAGCAGAAAACAAGCAGTAATTAATTAAGTCAATTGACTCCCTCAGCTCCACATGAATAGAAATTAGGCTGTCCCTGCTAGGCAGTTTGTTTTAAACTTTCAGGATGTGGACACCTCCCATTTATATGATCAAAAGGAAATCAAACTTGTATTGCTTAACAGAGCTTGGCAAGGTATCCAAGTCCTATTCAGGGAGGCCAAGTCTGAGAAGTTGGTGGAAGTCTATGGCTAGCCCCAATGGTGGAGGGGAGGGGTAGGAGGCCTGTAGGATTATATTTTGAATATTTGAACATCTGCCAGGAATACAATGTACTCATTTTACTTATGCTGGTGAAGATGATATTATGGATGGAGTTTGGAAGAGTAAAATCCCCCTTTCTCCCCAGAGTTTGACCTCCTGGTTTGAACATCTGTACAATCTACTGTGGCACACATCATCCACTTATTTTGCTGAATTGTGCAGAGTTTATCTTATGTGTGAATCCTGGAAGAGTACTGCCATTTTCTTTTCTCTCAATTTTTCCCTTACTTGCTTCTGCCCTTAGACTGTATGGCTGTCATTGATTTCCTTCAGTAAACTGATCTTAGAATCCAGGTGAAATTTAAGTGATAAATGCAGTAGATTAAATTAGTAGTATATGAGAATCTATAAATGAAGCAAGAAGGATCCAACCTAGGTCAAATAATCAATGTCATAATTGCCATCATCTGCTTACAATGCTCCTCTGATATCTACATTTGACAGATGTGACAATCCCTATGTGTAAAGATCAATGAACACAGACCTAACATCAAAGCATGAAAGACAGATAAGCCTAAGTATAGCAGAACTCTTTAACCTCCCTCAATATTTCATTGTTGACCTCAGAGGGCATGTCCATAGAGCAGAAACGTGTTTCCTTACAGACAAACAGCAGCAGCACAATGTGTTGTACTGTACAATGTGTGCTGCTGCTACTTTTCCCTAGGAAATGCCTGAGCCACATGCACTCTGGTGTACAGCACATTGCCCTGGGTAGGGTAGGGAAATCTAGGGCCAGCATAGCTCCAGTTTTGGGCAGCATAGCCTGCCACTATGTGTGCTGCCCCACTTTTTTTAAGTACAGGTTTTTTTTTTATCCCAGGATCAAAAAACCCCCCAAAACCCCGCACTGCTAATTAGCAGTGTAGGTAACACTTGTGTGAGCCCAGAGTGGCTGTTCCTAAACAACAAAACTTTAAGTGAACTCAAATGGGAAGCTGCAAAACAAGAAAATCATTTATAGACTGGATTGTGCTGTGTGTTCTAGACTGAGACTACAGATCGTTATCCCCTTGGGCACATCTACACGTGTGCTTTAATGTGCATAAGCCTCTTTTAACACACATTAAAGCATCACAAAAAGCACACTTACTAATGTGCATTAAAATAGGCAAATGCACCTTTTTGTAGTTCCTCACAATGGAGGTTCTAAATTTAATGTGTATTAGCAAAAGAGCATTAATGAATGTGTAGACACATCCATTATTACTTAGATTAGCTTTTATAAGTAGCATATTCTTGTCACATAACAAGGTTCTAGGGGTGGCTGCAATGCCCCCTGGTAGCTTCATAACCATGCCCACCCCACCCCTAGGGTATATGACTGTGTTTCAATTCAGTTTCAGATTTGGCCATTTTGGACGACAGTGATTCGTTTCAGTGTTTTGGTTCACTGTCCTGTTTTGTTCTGGCCGAATCTCTTTCGAATGGGCTGCAAGGGAAGCTTCACACAGCCCTACTCAGCTGGGCGGGTCTTGGGGCCAGGAGCTGCAGAGCTCCAGCAGGGAGCAGGATGGGAGCACAGGTGGCTCGTCTGGGGGAGCACCTCTATCCTCCATGCAGGTGAGGAGACCCCCACATGGATCTGTGATCCCTGTAACTCTGGGTCACAGGACAAGGAAACAATGCAGAGCAGCAAGAAGCCTGCTGGTCCCTGCCATGTGACTTGGCACTGTAGGAAGCAGAGATCTACACTGGGGTTTCCTCGCCACTGCTGCCCACCCCATGCTGCCCCAGCAATGTGGGGCTGTGCAGGGCAGGCAGCAGCGGTGAGGAGAACCCAGCGCAGATCTGTTTCCTGTGGAGCCAGGTCACACAGCAGGGCAGTGCTGGTCCCTGCCGCATGACCTGGCTCCACAGGGAGCAGAGATCCAGGGCAGCACCAAAGTCTTCCCAGTGCTTGGCAAAGGCTGCACCAAGTGGCTGCCGCTAGCCCCTGCCACCGGCCCCAGCAGGGGCAGCCTGTTAAAAGCCTGCATACAGATCAGGGGCCCATGCCCCACAGGAAGAGCTGGGAAAATGATCAGAGAGATGGGAGAAGTGATCAGAGAGCTGGGGAATCAAACTAGGAGCTAGATGTCAATATCAGAGCAGTTCTTTCCCCTCCCTCTTCTTAGTTTTTGTTTCCCTGCAAGTCCAGCTCCAAAACTCTTAAATTCTCTGAAACATTACGGAGCCTTCCAATTTGTTTCAGAGCTGTTTTGGAGCCTTCCATTTTGATTTGGATTCAGTGTTTCAGGCACCAGTGTTTCAGCCATACTAGGGTGCCATCTTGTCACACCTTGATGGAAATATAATAAGAGGGAGGCAGCCCTGGTCTTACTATATTTCCACAGATTATGGTCATGGACTTCAGGCTAATTATGTGGCTCCACATCTTCCCTACACCATGTCGTATGCCTCGCTGATAGCATCCTTACTGATATTCTATCAGTTGCTGATGCAGCCCCCTTCCTGGGCTTTATGACCTCGCAGCCTCTCTCAGCCCCACACCAGGCCTTCAGACCCCTCAGTCTGTCTCTTGGCCCCCACTCAGGCTACTGGACATCTTGGTGTTTCCTCTGGCCCTTCTCTGGGCCCTCAGACCCTTTGGTCTCATCAACAACTCCCTGGGATACCATCTCTACCCCTATTCAGGCTGCTAGCTGCTTCAGGACCCTCATCCTGGACCCTTCTATTGTGAGCCCTTTGCTGGGCCACTAGATCACTCTGCTCACTGGGCCCTACTATGTGCCTCAGGCCCCTCACTGGGCCTCACCGTCCAGCCCCTTGGACCCATCTGGTCCTGCACACTGTATTCCTAGCCTCTCTCCAGACCTAACTATGTGGTTCAGACCCTTCACTGGGTCTCACTGTGTGATCCAGGCCCCTCACTGGGTTTCTGGACTCATACAGTCCTGGCCCTTCCATGCCAAGTGATTTTCTGTCAAGGAGTGCTCTCCAACCCTTCTTCCTCTATGGTGTAACCCAAAAGGCAGTGAGAGCTGTGGCCTTCTAGTGCCCCATCCTCACCTTTCCCTGGAGTGGCCCATGTATGTCATTTCATGGAGGCTGCCCTATCACAGACAGCTCTACCACACCAACCAACTCCAGTACAGTGCATTTAGGTCTTACCCAGGACTGGTATGGGTCTACCTGATCTTATTCATCCTACACTGGGATTCCCCTAGATGCCCCATGCCTCTCCTGGGCTGCTACCCCTGGGCTGCTACCCCTGACCATCTCCACTCAGCCCTGGCCCCCACTCCTGGGCTGCTACCCCTGGGCTGCTATCCCTGACCATCTCCACTCAGCCCTGGCCCCACCACAAGGCCAGTCAAGACTCCAGGCTCCTGGTTCTGGCAGTCTCTCA
The DNA here is from genome assembly GCF_001723915.1 of Gavialis gangeticus. Classification (NCBI taxonomy): domain Eukaryota; kingdom Metazoa; phylum Chordata; order Crocodylia; family Gavialidae; genus Gavialis; species Gavialis gangeticus. The sequence goes on along the minus strand of NW_017729008.1, from coordinate 4,138,384 downwards.
TGGTGGGCTATTTCACCCTTTGGGGTTCCCTGGGTCCTGGCCCTAACTTGGACCAGTTGAGGTTCCCAGGGTCAGTCCTCTAACTGCCAGCCCTCTCCCCTCTGTGGGTCTGCCCTCTTGGTCCCCTTCATAGATCATTCCCTCTCTCTCTCTGGGTTCACCCAGAGCCCCCAGTAGGTCATTATTAATACAGCCCCGTTCCTTCTCTGGGCTCATCTGGGCCCCTCAACTGGCCCCCGTGTTCTGCCACACTCACTGGGTTCACCCTGGCCCATCCTTAGGTTTCTCACACATTTAGCCATTTTTTTCAGGGCTCACCTAGCCCTGCAACAGGCCCACAAACTCTCAGACCTTCTCCCACGGATTGTCTGGCGTCTTACTAGACCCCAGGCACTTGGCCTCCTTTTTAGGGCTCTGGACCCCCACACTGGGTCCCCAAGAATATACTCCATCCCCTTTGTTCCTATCCAAACCTCCGGATGATTCAGATGTTATTCTCCATGCTGGGATTCAGGAGCTGCAGCTTTCCTTATGGATTATGTTCCTTTACCAGCTCCCAAAATGTTACTGCTAGGCCTGCTCTCAGACACTTGGCTTACATCCTGTCTAAACCCAGCCTTCCTCTAATCATAGTTTCATAGTTTCTAGGGTCGGAAGGGACCTGAGCAGATCATCTAGTCCGATCCCCTGCCATGGCAGGAAAGAGTACTGGGGTCAAACGACCCCAGTAAGGTGGTCATCCAACCTCCTCTTAAAAACCCCCAGGGTGGGAGCCTGCACCACCTCACTTGGAAGCTGGTTCCAGACCCTAGCCGCCCTGACCGTGAAGTAGCGCCTCCTGATGTCCAACTTAAACCTTCCCTCC
>NW_017729008.1:4135916-4136282 GCF_001723915.1 Gavialis gangeticus | reverse complement strand
CTGACTCCTTGCCTTTGCCACCTTGCGCTTAATGGTGAATTCTAGCAGGCAGTGGTCACTGTCGCCCAGGGGGTCAAGCACCCGCAGCCCCCTCACCAGGTCGTCACCCGTGGCCAACACCAAGTCCAACAAGGCATCCCCCTGGTGGGGCTGTGCACCTCCTGAGTTAGATGAAAGTCCTGGACTCTCTCCAAGAACCTACGTGAGTGCTCGGACCTAGCCGACTTCTCTTCTCAGCAGATGTCTGGGAAGTTCAGGTCCCCCGTGACTACCACCTCCTTATCTTTTGCTACCTCGGGAAGTTGACCCAAGAATTTCTGGTCAAGATCCTCTGTTTGGGTAGGGGGTCTATAGTAGACTCCCACC
>NW_017729008.1:4135458-4135905 GCF_001723915.1 Gavialis gangeticus | reverse complement strand
CCCAGTGTTCCCCTTGTCCCCATCTCTTACCTGTTTGTCCGATGAGCTTGTCGGTCCGGGCTGGACTGTAGCTGTGGGTGCCAGTCCGGTGTATCCTCCACCCTCTTCTTCCCCTTCCCCCCACGAGCCTAGTTTAAAGCCCGCCGGAGAAGGTCCGCCAACCTATAAGAGAACACACGATTACCTTTAGGGGAAAGGTGAAGCCCGTCCCATCCTAGCATGTTTCTCATCGTGATGTGGTGGTTGTGGTCAAGGAAGCCGAAGCCCGCCTCGAAACACCATTCCCGTAGTTGCCAGTTGGTCTCCGCGATGCATGATTTGTGCCGTCTGCCCCATCCACTCACTGGAAGGATGGAAGAGAAGACCACCTGTGCGCCCGTCTCCCTCAGCACGCCCCCCAGAGCTCGGTAATCTTCCATCAGGCGATCGGGGCTCCTCCTGGCCGCA
>NW_017729008.1:4130947-4134772 GCF_001723915.1 Gavialis gangeticus | reverse complement strand
TCCTCACTCTCCTCCTCTACCTCGTGGGCTGCTAGGGCCTCGTACCTGTTCTCCAGCTGGACTGGAGGAACTGGTGGTGCCACATTTCGGGCAGCCCTGGCATGGGTAGTGACCATCTGCCACTCAGCAGTGGAGGACTCTTCTTGAGGCTCATCCTCCTTGGTCGCACAACCCTGTAGGGAAAGAAAAAATCTGTCAATTTCCTCCTCCGCTTCTCTGATTCCGCTCAGCCTGCTAACCTCCTCCTGGAGCTCCCTCACCCATGCCTCCAGGGCCCTAAGGTGGGCGCCTGCAGGACAAGTGTGGGGGTCCCCAGTCCCTGCCCCCCCAGGCCTTGCTGGGCAGCTCCTGCAGGCCAGGGGGTTCGGGGACGCCAGCCCCCCCTCAGGCTCCGTCTGGATGGAGGCATCAGACAAGCCCCGAGAAGGCCGCGCCCCCCTGGCAGGGGCCCTGGCAGCACTCCGGGTCGACACCATCACTGGAGTTGCTGAGTATCTAGCTGAGTTCAGGTCCTCTGCCCTGCGCTAGCAGGAGTCAGTCTCTGGGCCCCTCCTGCTTACCCTCCGGTGCAAACGCCGGCGCAAATGCCAGCGCGCTCTAACAAACCGCGCCTGTTTGCGTGCTCTGTTTGCACTGCTCGGGAGCGTAGCTCCCTACCGGCTCAGCAAAGAGGGATCCGGGGGGCTTCCCCTCCGGATCCGGCTCAGCTGCGCCGGTCTCTCCACCCCACTTACCTTATGGGGATCAGCTGCTGCTGCCCCCGCTGCTGCTCTGTTCACCTCCGCTGCTCTCGCCCCTGCGTCACTCCGCTCCGGGTCTGGTAAGGGGGGCACCCGTGTGTACAAAACACACGTGCGCCTGTGTCCTCCTTCTCCCCGCTGCTCCTAGCTCCCAAGTGCCGGAAGCTGCGTCAAACTGTGGCTTTTAATCATGTCTCTCCTTTGTAATCAGGTGATTCCCATTGTCCCAGCTGCCTGCGGAGGGTTTGGGATTGAGAGTATGGTAGGGGTAGAAAGGTAACAAAGGTTTATTGACTTAAAAAAAACATAACTACACATAGTAACAAGACAAACAATGACAGACAAGACCAACTCACATCGGCAACTTATCAGCAGTCTTCTCTGATGCCTGATGCACAGCAAGTTTCTCTTTCCACAAATTTCAGTGAAGTTAGGTGTCCCCAATCAGCGCTGCCTGAAGGGTACTGGGAAGGACCCTGGAATTCAGTTCTTGGGCTCCTCGAGGTCCATGGTCCCACTGATCCAAGCAACAGCTAACTAATCCTTTTCACAAAGCTGTATCTTCCTTCTGAATGGTTTCCAGATATTCCAGCTAATTTATAGCTTCTGAATTGTACTGATAACGTACAGCCACTCAGATTCCTTTTACTTAAACTGTCCTTAGACTGACCAATAGCAGTACAAGCTTTGCATTCCTTTGAAAAGGTAATTTTAACTACGTCACAGGGCCTTACTACTTCAAGGCTTTGCTAAATTTACTAGTCCTTACTTTATACAAGGCCTCACTACATCTTAAACTTTAATTAGGCTTTCAGCAACAACATATAGCTTAATATTTAAACAAATACAGAAAAAACAGCCTAATCTTCTTTGAGCCTTCAGCAAGCACCTTTATCACACAAACATAACTTCAGCTTTCACACCCATCATCAGGCATCACCTCACCTGGTGGCCCTCGGGTCAGCTGACTCTCCAGTTAGGCCTGACCCCCACCTGCAGGTGCAGAGCTCAGCAGGCTACCTGACCTCTTACAGTGACAGGCACGTCAAGTGCCCTTCCACAGTCCCTCAATAGGTTAACTACTTTGCTTTTCTATCTTTCCTACCCACCTTCTCTCAGCAGTGCCCCTCCCTGCTTCCCTACCATTTGTAGTGTAATCATCATTTTCTTTCTAAGCGTGCTGCTTTCTTGAGTCCCTTCATAGCATCTGATGAAGTGAGCCCTCTGCTTACAAAAGCTTATGCTATACAATTCTGATTTCCCTTAATCTATGGTGGTGTAACTTTCCCCTGCCTTCTGCCTGACTTAATACTAATGTGGTTAATAATTTTTCAATGGAAATTTTGATACAGGACTAGGGACTAGGATGGAGACTAGTATTGTAAATTTAAACTCATATAAATAACTTAAAAATAAAATTAATTTACATATGATCAAGTTAATTACCAGTAATCCTTAAAACATATACTTTATGTAAAGCTTTTCAAATTTAATCCATGTATTATTGTGTTTTTCAGCAGTAGAAAAGGTTATTTAAAATCAACATGTAGTATGTTAATTCTTTATAGTAACGTCTACATGAGATGATACATTGTGGCAGTGACAAGCTATGGAAACACAGCTCATCACTATGGCAATATAGCATTGGCAGGCACAAACCATGATGCCGATTCTACTGTGCAGTAGCAACAAGCCACAATGCAGTAGCTCATTGCTACTGCACAGTAGAGTTAGAAATAATCCATGTGCCTCTGGGACTGCACAGTAATGGCAGTTACTGTACAGTCATTTATTACTTGCCAAAGTAAGTACTAAATGACTGTGCAGTAACAACTGTGCAGTCAGGGACATGTGTAGACGCACCCACTATCTCCTAATGTTTAGTCATCTGGTATTTGCATTAATTGTTTTTGGTACAAACTTTCTTTTATATATATAAAATTAGATGAGACACTACGACTCTACAACATAGTGTTGCAGACTAAAAATAAAGAATAGCTTTTTCTAAATTATCAAAAATAAAGAATAGTTGCTATATTATTGATTTATCAGACTATTCAGGAGCTGAAGGCAATTTTGTTTATGTTGTCAACAATGAAATTATTCTGATTCCTGTGTTTCACAAGGAATTGCATTTATTGTGCCCATCTAATCAGATGTGTACTCAGTCAAGTTCCCAGTGTATAAATACTCCCAAATTATAGAAGATTTCCAGATACAGTTCAAGAAAAAATATCCTTGAATAACAGAACTGAAAGCTTGCATAACTCCATAAAGCAATTATGCCTTCCATTTCTACGCTATTTATAAAGAAATCACATTATAGTTTAGCATTTTTGAAGAAAGGATTATTACTCTAGAATATTTATCTGAAGTCTGAAACACTGAAAGCATTCTTACATTCAGGCTACAGAGAGTAATTGTAATAGGTTTTATGAGCACAAAAGGAATTTTAGAATTTGAAGTTTAGATATAAACCTTTCACTTCATATTGATCGAGATATACTATAATTACAGTGTGTTGGAATCTAATTTTTCTCACCTACCTTTTTTAAATTAAAAGATTGTCCAGCTTGATATATTTCCATATTAAGTAATATAGAAAGAATATAAAGGTAAAAACAAATGAAAGGTGAGCTTATAACTGACACTCTGCTCATGTAGCAAGTGAGAAAGAGTGAGGAGGCAAAACACTGAGGGTAAATTATTTGAGGATGAAGTCTACAGCTGAGAAGGAAAAGGATGAGTGAAACTGGGTGAATCTACACAAGAAATTTACTGTGGAGCTGCCTAATTGGTTCTACAGTAAAGTTTTAATATCTACATATGCAGCCCTATTAGCATAGGTGACACGTAGGTGGGCACAGGGGGGCACATGGCCCCCCTGAGATTGGCCACCACCAATGCTATTGCAAGTGTCTGCAGATGGTCTCTGCTCACTGCCGCCATTGCTGGAGTCTGTGGTCAGTTGCTGCTTGCTGCTGCCGTTGCCAGCATTTGCATGTGGTCCCCTCTTGCCACTCATCACCCTCCACTGTGATTGCTGGCTTCTGCAGATGGTCGTCACTCATCCCCCCCCCCCCCC
>NW_017729008.1:4122337-4130886 GCF_001723915.1 Gavialis gangeticus | reverse complement strand
CCCCCCCCCCCACAGACGCTGTTTCTGACATCTGCAGGCAGTCACCACTCGCTACTTGCCACTGCTGTTGTGTCAGTGGGCAGTCGCTGCTCACTGCTTGCCATTCACCACTGCTATCACCGGCATATGCAGGCAGTCCCCGCTTGCTGCCAACACTACCACCTACAAATTGTACCCCCCAAGTCTCAGAAGGCACCAGTCATTCATGCTTATTAGGGCCATACTTTTAAATACAAGTGTTATCCTGCAGCAGTGTTCTTTAGTGCATGTGTAGATGCTGATATGGCTGGCTGGGACACGAGCTTGCTTCAGTGCAGGAGCTGCCTGCCAGTTAGTCCCACAATGGAGCACTCTCATGCCTCAGCCAACCCCTCTGAAGCAAGTTAAGCCTAGTCAGAGCAGCCCTGGACTGGCAGGTTCAACCCCTGGGATCCCTGCCACCTGGGGCTGTTTTGACTGGCTCAACATGCTGTGGTCCCAGGTGCCACATCAAGACATGGTGGCTGGGAGTGATACATTCTGGTGCTATATGTACCCATGTGTATTGCTTCGCATTAGTTTTAAATGTCAATGTACTCAGTGAGACCACATTTGGGGAGGAGGGGGGCGGAACTCAGCTCAAATCAATGCAAATTGTTTGGCACCATTGATTAGGTACAGCCTATGCTAAATCCTACAACATTACCTCAGTCTGCGTAAGTTATTTATAGGCAGTTTTGGCCCCCTGAGCAGCTTAGCATCAAGAAAAGGGCAAGATGGTTTAAGTCATTTTAACTTTCTCTTCAAGGCTTGAAATAAAATCTCACCAAGTAATTGTTGGGGTCTTTTTGTCTTCTGCTTTATGTTTCTCTAGGGTTTATGTTACAAGATCCTCTTTTTATAGCCATGAAGCCCAGAAGCCTTTTTATTTTTATTTTTTTTAAATGAAGGCTAAGATTCTGAGGCAATTGTAAACATCCAGCAATGGGGTTCCAGGGAAACCTCCAAATATCACAAGAGTGATAATTAATTGCAAAAGGTGGACACATGGGGAGCAATCTTATTTCATTTTTATGCACCTAAATGACAGTTAACCATGTGAGTACCCAGCTGTGTAAGTATTATTTTTGGTACTTATGCACAGTTTCATATTTTATGTTGACTATTGGCAAAATAGACTTGCTCTGCAGGCCTACAGGATACAAAACAGTGGGGATTACTCCCATGTTTAAACACAAAACCTTGGGTAGGGTATTACAGCAGGGCAGTCCAGCCTTCCTTTTAAAGCTGCCCTGCTGCATCTCTTAACAGGCATTGGATAAAATGGATGTGGAGCAGTAGAGAAGTTTCTATCCCAAGGGGAACTAAGGCCTAGATTAGGTCACAGACAAGATCTCCCAACTAGAGTAGCAGTCATTTCACTGAGCCACACACCCTCTGACTAACTTACTGCCTCCTCACTTTTTCTTTGCTGCCCAGGAGCCAGCTTCAAAACGAATACTGAAGCAGAAGACTGTGTAACACCTAATCTGTGGCTTGGTGATGAGATATAAGCACTATACTTGAAAGTAGGACTTGCAAATTGAAACCTTCTGGTGGGAAGAGGGGGAGGGGGGCAGGATACTAGAATCTAGCTCTCCTGCTGTCTGGGTGAAGGCTCTCATTCCTGAGTTACTGGATGATAATTCCTAAAAATATTTTGGTTAGGAGCAAACTTCTAAGTGGAGTAACTTAATCTACATAACTGAGTCATGTTGGGCTCAGTGTAATTATTCTTGTTCTAATGATGCAGGTATTCCTGATCTAATTCTAGACATTAACAATCCATATGGGAATTTTACTTGTATAAGGGAGAATTTTCTGTTTACTGGACTTTTACATGGTATTATTAGAGCATGCAATAAGTATTAGAGAAGATCTCTCAAAGACTAGTGTCTCTAATGTAACAGGGTCTCCATTGAGACCCTGTTGCTAAGGGAGCGGGGGCAGCTGGAAATAATTACACCATGAGGAGGGCAGGCCCCGGCCCTAAGAAGCCAATGGCAACTAGACTCCGGAGGATAAAACAGAGAAGAAGAGGAGGAGGGATGCCTTCGGGCACCGGAATGGAAGCACCGAGAGGAGCTGCAAGAGAGAGAGACCCAGAGAGAAGGATCTGGGAAGTGGGACCTGACCCAGGATCAGAGGGGACAAAGGTATCCCAGAGCCCAAAGACTGACTGACCTGGATACTACAGAAACAGTGGTGAGTAACGAGAGGAGTGGAGCTGTGCCGCGGACAGAAGCAGACGCTACTATCAAAGTTCAGGGAGGCTCCAGTGAGTTGAAGAGGTGGCGAGAGAGGGAAGGACTCCTACACAGACCCCAGGAGGGTCCAGGGGACTCTAGGATGCCCCAAAGGGGAACATGGCGCTGAAGTCTGGGAGATCAAGGGAGAGCCGCAGAGTCTGCACGCTCTGCCAGGGGAAAGCTGCAGGCGGCAGCTGTAACAAGCTGCGAATTGGCTCGTTAGCAGCCAGGAGAGAATTAACCACGGCCGTAACAAGCTGCTAATAGAGTAAGTGGATGAAGGCAGTGCGGCTTTCCTGAACTTTAATCCTAGAACGGGGGCTGGCCCGGAGGCCGGAGACACCAACATTAACCCTTTGGACTGTGATCCCCCCCAAGAGGGGAATTTCCTGTTAATACCTGCAAACCACTGAATAAAAGCAAAAAAAAGGAGAAAACTAAGTTAATTTCAGCATGGTACTTCCCACAGGTACTTCCTCTTGTAACAACCACTTCCTCCCTATTTCATTTCTTTAAAATCCAAGTCGTGGCAGGCGGGAAACTCGAGGATAGAGGGGGTACTCGACGGACCCACTGACACTAACTAAAATATTCTTTTTTCACCTATGTATTTTATCATATGACAGAACAGTAATAAACAGAGCTTTGGACACATGTGTTAGTAACTTCTCTTCAGTCATTTTGTATCTGTTTTTTGGGGGTTTTGTAGGCCACGTTTGTATTTCTACATCTGAGGAGAGCATCTGTTTTCCCTAAGCATGAAAGCCTATATTTACTTCAAATTTTAAAAGCAAGTGCTAATAAAAGAGAGAAAAAGAATGCTTTGGACATCCTCTATCCTTTGACTTTCACATCTATAATTACTAGATTCCTATGTCTTCTACCTGGTTTTAAGTGGATCCTCTATGATTGTGTTATTCCTTTTTTGTCCTTATTTTATTATTTCAAAGTCCTTCACTGTCTTCAGTTAAGCCAGACTAAGCTTTTGAACAATATGTACTCAGAACTCTTAAGAAAATAATAGTAAGCTGTCTGACCAAATGGATTTGTACGAAGAGTTCTTTATGCTTTATGCGACATGCACTATAAGAGGTACACTTTTCTTAGAGCTTATATGCAGAAAATGGGTTTCAATTTTGTGGTCCTACCTGATTTTATTATTGTCCTTGATGACATGCTGTACCTCCTTTTATCTGTTCATGAGATGAAGAAATTATAAAGTGGTCATAACATAAAAAGGTTGCACTCAAAGCTGATGTCAGATGGTTGAAACATAGGCAACTAATAATGACTGCTGGCCATATACTGAGATGGGGTCAGATTCTGTTACTTATTCACAGTAACGCCTTACTCTAAATATTCTCATTGATTTCAATGAGGCTAATCAAAGAAAAAATTGCTGTGAGTGTAAGCTTTTAGTGAACACATTCCACGTGAATAATCTTTGAAACAAACAGATTTTTTGTAGTGGTTAAAAAAAAGTAGTGTAATTCCTAACTATTGTGTTTTAATCCTGGCTCTGACCTTTGCTAGTTTGGAGAAGCTACATATTCTGTTTGTGTAAAAAAGAAAAAAATATTTTAAGAAAAGGCACAGCACCTCAAAGAGGTATTTTGAGTATTTAATTATTTTTCTAATACATTCAGATGCTTCAATTAAAACACTTTATATTTACAGGATAAGTGGAAGTGCATTTAGTTTTCCTAATTTCAAATACACTTCAGTAAAGGTTGTTCATAATTTAAAACTTAACTGATTTGTTAGCAAATATAAATATATATATTAATTAAGAGAGACTGGAGGAAAATAATAGAAAAGGGAGAGAAAGCACAATAACATTTCTTTACTACATATGGGAGGCACATTTTGTCACTCTAGTTTTGCATATCATGCATTACACACTTCCTTTAGGCAAAACCAAATCATGAACAAGCTGATGAAAAATCTGTATTTATAACTTGAAAGTTGCATAAATTGGGGGTCTGGCTCCAAGTTTTGACACTGATTTCACATTTCACATAACAAATTAATTAAAAATATGTACTATAAAGTTCTGAAAAAATATTGTGAAACCTAAAATGTGGCTAGTGATTACAGTAACCCCAAATTCTACTAGTTATGCAGATACCTGATTTCCTTCTGTGAGAAGGTGAAGGCTCTGTGGCTATAGGAAGAGCAGTGGATATGCTGTTGGGTGGAGTTGCTGGAGGGTAAGGCTAAGATCCAGAATGACCTGGATAAACAGGACAAATGACCTGCAGTTGACCAAATGAAATTCAACAAAGGCAAGTGCCTTGAGACAGAATAATTGTATGTAGAAATGCAGACTGGGGTATGACTAGCTAGGCTGCAGTACTGTAGAGAAAGAGCAAGGAGTTACACTGGACATAAGATGAATATGAGCCAACATTGTGCTCTTGTCACAAACAAGTCAACTGTATCAATAGGAACATCTCTTGCAAATGAAGGATGGTAATTCTTCCACTCTGTTTGGCATTGGTAAGGCCTCACTCACTTGGAGTACTATATGCAGTTTTGGGCCCCACGCTTCAAATAAGATGTGTACAGATTGGAAAAATCCAGGAGAGAGTGACAGAAATCATTAAAGGCCTGAAAAATATGACTTAAGAAGAAAGTCTGAAAGTTCTATGATAATTTAGTCTGAAGAAGACACGACTGAGGGGGTACCGGATAAAATTCTTCAAATACCTGAAGGGAGATTACAAAGAGAATGGAGACTTTTTTCTGTGGCTGTGGGAGACAGAAATAGGAGTAAGGGCCTGAAACTGAAGAAACAGCAATTTAGGTTAGAGATTAAGAGAAACTTTCTGACTATGAGGTCAAATATTGGAACAGGCTGCCTAAAGAAGTTGTGGAATCATATTTCTGGATATTTTCAAGTGCAGGTTAGACAGACCCTTTGGTGGGATGGTTTAATCAGGGATGAGTCTGCCTTGAGCAGGGGGCTGGACTAAACAACCTCACAAGGTCCTTTCCAACTCTACATTCCTAAAATCCTATGATCTTTTCAGCAAAATGTTTATTAATTGTAATGAGGAGGAGGTATGATAGACGTCTATAAAGTCATGCAGGATGTGAATACATTTAACAGGGAATTGTTATTCACCAAATCCTAGAATCCGAAGTTAAATTAACACGGGACAGGTTTGAAGTAAACTAGAGGAGGTATTTTTCTGTCACATTCTTAACTTGTAGAATGTGTTGCCACTGATGTAGAGGCAGATATTATAGCGAGGTTCAAAAAGTGTTTAGATGAACCTTTGGCGGATAGTTCCATAATACCTTTTAAACAGGAATGTATCCTCTGTCTTCCCTAAGCCAATGATAAATGGTAACATATGATAAGGGAAGGGTTACTTTAGACATGTCCTATTCATGTAGTCTCCATCCACATCATCTACTATTGCCAGTGTCAGAGACAGGATACTAGGCTATATAAAACATTGATATGACCCAGTATGGCACTTTTTACATTCCTGAATGTATGCATAGGACTGGAAAGCACCTCCTGAACCAATGATCTCCTACATTCACAGGTAATCATTTTCTCAAATTTCCAAGCCTTCACAAACAACTACAATACCCAAAATGCTAAGAAGACTGAAGCTACAGGTAAAAGCAGGGGACAGAAGGACAATGCCCTTTCATTATTGCCCTATAGCTGCAATAATAAGGAAGTAGTTAGTTAATATATGTTTAAACTATTCTAGGAGAGGGACCATGCTGCATGCAATAGGGAATTGAGTTATTCTTTCTTTTTTTTTTTTTGACCCTACTGATCAAGATTCCAAGACATGAATTGTCTGATAAGCAAATAAGGTATATAGCAAAATAATATTGATTTATTTTGTGTTATAAGCCAATAAAACCCAATTCTACGTTTTAAGTACATACCATCCACATAAACTATAGCATCATTAATCTAATTGCTGTAGAAATGAGCCATGACAGAAAAATCATTGTTGTTTCAAAACTGTAATAGAAGCAATTCTCCTATTGCATGTCAGGATTTGCATTTAAGACCCATTAAAAGTCTACAGGGCTAAAAATTGTATCTATTTTTTCCTTCAGAATTATTCCACCTGCGTACAAATCACTTTTAATATTTTAATAAATACTTGTAAGATATTACTGTCACCAAAGCAAAGACAAAGCTGATTAAATTGATGTACTTTTAAAGGAAGGACATTTTTACATTTTTCAAAGTGTGGGAAAAAGAAGGAAAATGTTTCTTGCTTTTTGCATGTACAAAACATACCCACATTTATGAAATCCTCTGATAATATTTGTTTGCTTAGTATTTTAATGATTCACTGAGGTTAAGTAAGAAATTCTGTATCATCAAGGGAAGGTCAGACCCAGATCCTTAAATGTACTTAGATGCCTGATCATAGGCACCCACATTCTATTAATTTCAGTGAGATTTGTGTACCTAAATACCTTTCAAGATTTGACCCTTAGTCTTTTTATGGAAGCTCATGAGGGATGGCACTAAAGCCTAGGCACTAACCACATGGACCTCTGTCTCAGAAAACCTGTTTCCCAAATAGGAAGGCATATTGTTGAATTTCCTTAGGAATTACACCAAGAGACAGAAGCACTAATTAGGGCACCTACACAGGTGCGAGGTGTCTGCTCCAATTTGTGCTATTTAGCATGTGTTTTAATCACATCTGATGGAGTGTACTAATCAGCACACTCCTGTAGCCTCCACGTCACATGTATTCAGCATCCCCAAACTTCAAAATGTCAGTGGGGGTACTTTCACTAAAACCTATATGAGCTTTAACTAAAGTGCTTCCACTGCCATTTGGAACTGCAGGACGCTGCATACACATGATGCTGTGGGCACTTTAATTTGACTGGTTCTGAGAGCTGCTTTAATTAAAACACCCCCCCTCCCACATGCATACAAACTCCTGGAGCGTGTATATAAATGCCCTAAAAGTTAGGCATGGCAATGCTCGGCATTGCAGTGCCAACCTCTGCTTTTTTGGATCTAGACCCTAGTCACTGCAGACTCTGAAAATGCACTGCCTTTCACTCAAAGAAAAAGGAGATAAAAGGATAAATGTATTGTTTCTTAAATTATGTAGCATTAACCTGTGCTAGATACATACAGTTTTATCCAGCTTAGAGTAAAACAGTGAAAAACTCCGTAGCTGTAGGGAAAAAAACTGTGGTTGTAAAACCGTTTGGGTTTAAATGCAAGAATTTCTGCATCTGTAAAATGAGTCTAATGATACTGGTGACCCTTTACAAAGTACCTTGTGATCTGCAGATGAAAAGCAATATATAAGAGGTGTGGTTGTTGTTGTTACTATTATTTATGCGTTTCTTATCCATTGTCACATAATAGTTAGGAAGACAGAGGGCAGGCAGGTATTTTGAAGAAGGTAAGGGCAAAGGCACTATGCTAGAATGAATCTCAGACCCAATGCTGATAAGTATGTGAGCAGGTAGAGGGAATATTGGTGTCCTGAATATGGCTCAGTACTATATTAATGAGGATACATGCATTTATCTATCTATCTATCTATCTATGGAATCCTAATTCCCACCAACAGAAAACAAGACAAGTTTTCTAGACAGACAAGAGATGAACTGCAGAACTATCATTTTAACTATGATAGCAAGTAGATGAGGTCATAATTCCACCCTCATAGACCTGAATATATTTTCCGTGAATCTAAGAACATTCAACTTGTTATATAGCCTGTTAAATCTTTACAGTAGGCAACTATTTTATATGTTTGTATATCCTGTCCTTCACATGTTGGTTTCCTTTTTAAATGCCATCCACATGGTCTCTTTAAAAAAAAAAGCAAAAAAAAAAAACATAGTTTTAGCTCATATTAATGTCACCCACTACATTCAGGACACTTTCTATTTTCCAAAAGTAGTGCCCCAAGCTATAAACCTGATTAAATAAGAGTGCTTAATTTTGTTCATAGAATCATAGAATCATAGAAGTAGGGTCGGAAGGGACCTTGTAGATCTTCAAGTCCGACCCCCTGCCTCGGTGGGAGAAAAGACTGGACTCAAATGAGTCCAGCCAGGTAGTCATCAAGCCTCTTCTTAAAGATCCCCATGGTAGGAGCCAGCACCACTTCCCTAGGAAGCTGGTTCCAGCTCCTAGCCGCCCTAACAGTGAAGTAGTTTTTGAGGATGTCTAATCTAAATCTACTCTCTAATAATTTGTGTCCATTGTTCCTTGTCATGCCAGGGGGCGCTAGGGGAAACAGTGTCTCCCCTAAACCC
>NW_017729008.1:4112254-4117337 GCF_001723915.1 Gavialis gangeticus | reverse complement strand
CTGTGGATGCACAACAAGGTCCAGTTAGCCTGGCCAACCGTGACCTCGCATTGTCGGCCCATGTTCATCTTGGAGTCAATAATAACTCCAAGATCCCTTTCTGCCTCCATGGTCTCAAGAAGGGAGTTTCCCATTCTATAAATGTGCTGCTGGTTTCTACTGCCTAAGTGCAGCACCCTGCACTTGTCAGTATTGAAACGCATCCTGTTTATGTCAGCCCACTCCTGTAGCCTATCCAGGTTGCATTCTGCTTCTATTCGTACAACAGCATGATTCCAATAAGATGTCTAAATTCCTTATATGTCTACTTGATATGTCTTATGTGGCTCAGAAATGAATCAATGTGGCCACAAAGGCATCCATATGGCAAAGAAGTGCAATCATGCTATTGATATGCATACATTTCACAAAAGTGCCATGAAAATGTGGTTAGGGAAAATCACCACTGGTGCCTGCTTATTCTTCATTCAGGGTGCATGTACATGTGCATTAGTGCAATGCAATGAACTCCAGTGTAATTTGTTCTGGAGTCAGCAGCTCCCAGGAACAGTGTTTAGACACGCACCAAGGACCACAGCAGTCTGAGCTGGGACAGAGTAACCCTGGGTTGGTAGGGGGCCCAGGGGGTCAGTCCCAGGCTTTGGGTGGTGTTGGAGGGCAATGGAGGAGCTAGCTAAGGCACAAGGGTGTTACAGTGTAGGGCTATGCAACCCTCAGAGTTTAGCACTGTTAAGCCCAAGCCACCCTCATTCACTGTCTATATGTGCATTTTGGCAAAGTAAATTATTCTGTTGTAGGATAGTAATGTCCCCAGCAGTACTATCTTATGGTAAAGTTAATTGATTTATAGTGCCCTAATACTGACACACATGCAGACTGTGATACTTTACTGAGGAGCTAATTAGTCAACTCTGTAGTAAAGTGCACAAGTAGATGCACCCACAGTGTAGGGGAATATGGCAGTAGTGCCTACCTTCTGCCCGGTAACATAGTGGTTAAAGCACTTGGCAGAAAGTGAGAGTGTGGAAGTCTAATCCCATCACTCGCAAATGGATTTGGATTGATTTTACCCTGTACCAACCAAGCCATGTAGAGCAAAATAGCCAAAAGTGTAAGACTCATGGAACCAGAACCAAAAAGGAGCCTGAGTGTGGCTGTTGACCAGGAAGCAGTCCTGGCAGTAAGGATGAGAGATTTTGCTTCCAATGCTAAATATTCATTTTATGTTAAATAGTCAGTGAGAAACACACAGGCAGCATCAGAACAGGATCTGATCCACTGCAGTGAAAATGAACTCTAATCTGCTGTGCACCATGTGATTTTTAAACAAATAGATCCCTAGTCCTTAAAAAGCCCACTTCTCTTGTTTGTTTTAGGTGCATGCATAGTGAGAGGAGTTACAGGGGAAATGTAACTTTGGGAAGAATTTGGCAGGGAAGAGAGCTGTCCTATAAGGCAGAAAGGGCTAGTTATGGAAGCTGAAGAGTGCTGAGTATCACATGCATATAGACTTTCTGTATAGACTTTTCTTTTCTGATGGAAAAGTCAGAGACCATGAGCACTATTACCCCCAGTGCATCAGGCCTTATTTTTCTCCCTCCAAGCACAAGTATACATTGATTGGCCAGATAAGGGAAGGTGTTTCCATGTGGTACATGCCCAAGAGAGACCCCATCCAAGTTCTGACAGTAAGGGGAAGAAAATTATGGGTGGCAGAAGCTGCCAAGAGAAGTGAGGGGAGGGGGAAGGAGATTCTGTGGGTCTGGCTCTGACCCCGACCCAGGCTCAGGACCACAGTCAGAGTAACAGCAACCACCTACTCCCCCCTGTGCTTCATATGAAAATGTGAGGAACTTTTTCCTGCATGCCAACTGGGGGGAATCTTATAGTTGAGTAAATACAGTAATACACATTCAAATAAATGAAACAGAATTACTATAAGTGTGTAACTTGTGCTAATTTTCATTATAAAGTCCATACATTTGTGTGAGTCTGAGAAAAGGCATGAACACTGACTATTTGATACAGATAGTGATGGTACAAGTACTTGGAATAAGAACTAGCCTTAAATGTTTCATGGACTTCAGAGGAGCTAGATTTCCAAAGACGTTAATCTAGATCAACATTAAACACTTGAACAGAAAATTATGATAAGTAAAGGGCCGTACAATTAAAAATACAAATTGTATACATATATACATTCAAAATAGAATTTCCAGTCTAATCTTCTGAAAAGTTTTCAACTGGATTCTTTTGATTAAAAAAATATTTCACCCTCCATTATTTTGAATTTCTTCCACTTTGCAAAGTTAAATAAATTGACTTTTGGATTCAGGTGCATGATACTGTGACACATTAAACCCATTTTTGACATTTTTAAGAATAATGAAAATTCATAGCTAGGCAATATTGTATCTTTCATGCTTATTTAGAGTGCCACAGCATGAGTGACTAGTTGTCCTACTACATTCACCTTTTCCTTCATGTGTTACAAATATTACAGGAGATAGATATTTTCACTAATTAATTAGCAATTAAAAAAACTTTATAAATAAAGTCAATTCATAAAGACATGTCTTATAAAAATGCAAACTATTATTCCAGATGACTTTTAAATAAGAAATGAACAGAAATGCTAAAGACTGACTACTAACCATGCAAGAACATCTTCAAAAACAATTTGTTGAATATTAATGAACTGAAAATGTCATTTCTGGTCCAATTACTACAAGTAATTAGGTTTTTTTTAATTATGGAGGAAGTGGAATTTTAATAAGGTCAATTTTACAATTACAGGTTTGAAAAATCCTAATTGTATTGTCATCATATCTTATAAAATACATGAAATTAACTTGCTAACATCTGTTGATTTTAATGTAAATAAAAAATATATATTGTTAATTTAGTAGGAAGTTGCATTTTAATGAGTTCAGATTTATGTTTAAAACTAGAAAAAAATATTTTACTTATTCAGGCATTGGCTTTGATAAACATTATGGAACTATTACATACACAGAATAAAACCATATTTTTTATGCAATGTAAGCGTGACTCTTTGTAAGTCATTTTTTCTTTGAAATTTGGATGTGTATCGATTAAAAATACTAAGGGCATAGTAACTACTTCTTAAAATAACATATAGATAGCTCTTAACTGCTAACTGGCACCATTCCAATGCGTAAGAGTCCTTCTAGTGAAAGAATACAATTCATTCAAGATTGTATTATCTGTATGAACCTATCCAAACTGAGGAGGCAGACAGCCTTTTCCACATGCAGATCATGGGGCCAACCACCACTTTCACGGGCTTATCACAATCCCCCCCCACGGCTTTGATTGGCTGAGGGCCCCAGTAGGCCCACCCCTTTCCTCTATTGTTTGAGAGGGATGTCCATCATACAACCCTGCCCCTTGCTGCTGACTGGATGAAATGGTTGTCTGTCATGTGACCTCCTCCTGGTGATTGGTGGAGAAGGGCAGGGCCAAATAACAGACAGCCCTCAACCCATCAGCAGTGAGGGGTGGGGGTAGCCACCAATTTGGTTGCTCCCCTTCATCCTTGGCACCACCCCCCATGTCCCCTTGGTGGGCTGCACAGCCAGGTGACAGGAGCCATGAGGACTGCTGGCTTATTATGAGGCCACTGCTGGCTTATGAGGACTGCTGGCTTATTATGTAACGGTGAATTGAGTGGGTCCCTAATTATCTTCTGCAGTAATATTTGGAGACTCCAAATCCTAACTGTCAACTGCTATTATGTACATTAAATTAATTATGAATATGTTACAGGAAGTCTTCTTGCTACAAGTTCTTGAGGTAAATTTAAATTTGAATTTTAAGTCTGTTTTGACTTCCATTTTTATTTAGACTAACAAAGCTCTTTTCATTTTATGGAACAGACTAACATTACAATATTTAGATTTTTATCCAAGGTTCATGTATAGAATTTCCATTAGAAGCTTAATATTCATAGCTGGGTGCAATGCCTGCACTTACAGATATGTCATTTGTACATGAAAATCAATTATTGTGAATATAAACAGAAATTCAGGTGCACAGTTAATCATTCTGGGGATGCAGAAAATTTATAGCCTATTTTTGTGTGAAAATGTTGCCTTTGACTTGCAAATCTGATTACATATTTAAGTATGTTTTATCTATACATATTGCATTATATAGACATCAGATATTGAAGTCAATGTGGTTGCATACATAAGACAAGAGAAACAGTAGCTATAAGAAAGTGCAGAACCTATATAGTTAGAAAGGAATTCTGGGGAAGTTTTTTAATGATTTTTTGACCCTTGGATAAAAAAAAAAGTTTTTTTTAAAGGGGAAGGCCGTTGCAGTTAAAGGGGAAGGCAGCTGCAGCGTGTTGGCAGGTAATACCTGGAGAAGCTCCAAAACCATGTCCCCTTTTGGAAGAATGAAATGGTTAGTGATATTTTGGTCATACTAATATTTTTGTTTAAAAAATGGAATAGAAAGAAAATACTTCCAGCTATTAGCTTTATATGTCACATCTTTAAAAATAAGTTAACTCTTCATCTCAGGGAACAATTTGAAAAGAAAGTGATGATTATGACTAAGTTATTAGGATTTCACAATTTCAAAAGTAACAAAAGCATCTTGTTGGAATAGGCTTCTTTCTGGGTCAGACAGCGATAAATCAATGTGTCTTTTTAATAGATAAAGCTAATGGGTTTAAAACAACTGTAAGAATCAGTAGTGCATAATCCTAGGATTATGTTGCACATTTGTCCTGCAAAGATAGCTTTTAATTAAAGAAATGCAAAATGCAAATCAAGAAAATTCATTTTCAAACCTATATGTGTTTGATAACCTTATTTTAGTCTAATATCTAATCTGATTATTCCTTTCATTAAAATGAGGACTTTATATTGTTCCTTCTTTTAAAAAACATGCCGGCTTCTATTAATTAAAAGCTAAATTAAACCCGAGGATATTTCAGTCCCATTCTAGCACCACACTCACTGCAGACGCATCTCAGAACAACATTTTTCATTTCCCTCACATCAAAGACTGAGGGAAATGAAATCACATGGCCCCCCACCCCTCCCCA
>NW_017729008.1:4104813-4107254 GCF_001723915.1 Gavialis gangeticus | reverse complement strand
ATGCAAAATGCAAATCAAGAAAATTCATTTTCAAACCTATATGTGTTTGATAACCTTATTTTAGTCTAATATCTAATCTGATTATTCCTTTCATTAAAATGAGGACTTTATATTGTTCCTTCTTTTAAAAAACATGCCGGCTTCTATTAATTAAAAGCTAAATTAAACCCGAGGATATTTCAGTCCCATTCTAGCACCACACTCACTGCAGACGCATCTCAGAACAACATTTTTCATTTCCCTCACATCAAAGACTGAGGGAAATGAAATCACATGGCCCCCCACCCCTCCCCAACAATGGACCCTCATTCCCCCTCCCTACCCAGCAACAGAGCCCCTTTACCACCCACCAACAATAAAACACCCTCTTCCTGGTGCAAAGTATTTAAAACAATGTGGTGATTTGTGTGGGTGCCCTCTAGGGGTGGGGGGCCATGAGGAGGGGGCACCTATGAGGCAGAGTCCAGGGACAGGAAGCCAGCACCCCAGCCTCTGGGCCAGCACCCCAGCCTCTGGCCCATGGGCGACCATGCTGCAGCAAGCCCAGCAGGCAGGGGCAACAGTGGCACTTGGTCCCCCAAAGTAGGCATTCTCCCCTCTGGCAGCTGTTGTCTAGGGCCAGCAGGGCTGGCACACAGTCCTGGCTAGCTGCAAGCATCTTCCGCTCCATGCCCACATGAAGCTGGGGTGAGTGGTGGTGCTGGGCCCAGGCAGCGGGGGCTGGGTGGTAAGGGACACAGAGAAGGGGCCCCTGGCCCATAGAGGTGGCTCTGGACCTCCACCCAGGCCCATGAGGGGGCCTGCTGCTGGGTGGTAGGTGGCTGGCAGAGGCCAGGTGGGGCTTCAGTTGAGGACAGGGCAGTGAGAGGCCTCTATGCACTCCTGCTTCAAGGCCAGGAGCTGAGCACTGAATTAATAGTCTTCCTGGTCTTGTGTGTCCTCACGGATAATGTCTTTTTCCTGCCATGCCCACACATCTGCCAGACAGTCTTCTGCAGCAGTCACCAGCTGATCCAGGAGGATGGTCTGTTCCTGCACCCTCCTTCTGCAGAGCTCATGCATCCTCAGAGTCTTCAGCATGGGTAGCAGCAATTTTGAGCCCCCACCCCAACTGCCAATTGCAACCTTTCCCCTGCATGCAGCTGCAGGGCCTGCACAGCCATGAGAAACATGTTGTCTGTGATAGTTTGCAACATTTCTAAGATAAGATGCTCTGTTTCAGGGCCAATGCACTGCCCAGCCTCAAGGTCGGGTATGCATGGATGCTTAGGGATCATAGTAAGTGGGCCAGGCAGGCCTGGGACCAGGTGCCCATTGGCCGAGCCCCTGATCCCCATGTGCTCCCCAGGGGATGGTTGGATGCTGGGTGCTGGCCATAGGCAGCCTGCCTCCGCTGTCACCTTCCCAGGACAGGACAGGTTAGGCTTCTGGCAGCACCTACTGCTGCAGCTCCAGACCCCTCTCCCCCACCTTCTCCTTCTATATTCCAGCCTGTCTTCTGTGCTGCCACCAAGCCCATGGTCTCTGGGGTTGGGGTGTATGGGACTCCCAGATGTCTGGGATGTGGAGCTGCCTGCACTCCCACTCTCCCCACCAGGGGCCTCTCCAGAGAGGATCCTCAGGGCAAGCATCAACTTTCATGTTAGTGTGCACTTTTACAAATGCACACACTTACTACATGGTAAACTGCACTATTCGTAAGTAAATTCACTACTAGCATGAGTAGTTACTATCCAGTAATACCCTGGCTGTACATGCTGTGAGCACTGTATGAGGAGCTGTTTGTGTGAACTGAGGGATGCCTGACCCACTGTGCCCTGCTGCTGCTGATTGCCATGGTGCTTCTGGCAAATCTGTGTACCTGGCATGCAACCCTGAACTTTGATGGTGTGGGCGGCAAGCCTGCCCTGCCCTTCAACCTCTGACACCACCTGGAGGGCTACCTGTGGCTGTGCTGCATGTCCCTCCCCCTGCAGCCAAGGAGGATATCACTGTCAGCATCAGTGTGTTCTTCAGTATGTGACAGGGCCATGCCCATCTAGTTATAGTTTCATAGTTTCATAGTTTCCAGGGTCGGAAGGGACCTGAGCAGATCATCTAGTCCAACCCCCTGCTATGGCAGGAAATAGTACTAGGGTCAAACGACCCCAGCAAGGTGTTCATCTAACTTCCTCTTAAAAACCCGCAGGGTAGAAGCCTGTACCACTTCTCTTGGAAGTTGGTTCCAGATCCTAGCCGCCCTGACCGTGAAGTAGCGCCTCCTGATATCTAGCCTAAACCTACCCTCTGCCAGCTTGTGACAATTATTCCTGGTCACTCCTGGCAGTGCATGGGGGAATAGTGACTTCCCCAATGCCTGCTGATCCCCCCTGACTAGTTTATTACAGGCCATTAGATCCCCCCTCAGCCTTCTCTTTTGGAGGCTGAACAGGTTCAGGTCC
>NW_017729008.1:4100744-4104596 GCF_001723915.1 Gavialis gangeticus | reverse complement strand
GGCCAATTCCTTTAGAACTCTAGGGTGGAGATCATCCGGACTGGCTGACTTGAATACGTCCAGCCCCTCCAGAAGCTCCCTAACTAGTTCCTCGCTAACCCTTGGCCCAGGTGTGCCTCCCCTGGGGCCCGAGGGAGGCCCAGCAGGGAGGTGGCTGTTCTGGTCCCTACTTAGGAAGACGGAGGCAAAGAAATCTTTAAACATGTTAGCTTTGCCATCTGGTGTGATGACCAAATTTCCCAACGTGTCCTGCAAGGGCCCCACTTTACCCAGGACCTTCTTTTTGCCCCCTATGTATTTAAAAAAGGACTTCTTATTGTCCTTAATCTGGGAAGCTAGTCCTAATTCCATCTCTGTCTTGGCCTTCCTAACTGCCCCCCTACATCCCCAAGCGACTGCAGAATAGCCCTCCCTGGTGATGACCCCTTCTTTTCATTCGGTGTATGCCTGCTTTTTAGCAAGGAGCCTGTGCTCCTTTTTATGGGGCACAGGCTCCCACCTCCCTGTGTGCTGCAGGAGGTGGGGCATCTGGGGGCCAGGGGAGCACATATGGGTCAGGCAGAAAGTGGGGCAGGGACCAGGACCAGGGCCAGGGCCAGGCCTGGGGCAGCGAGGGTCTTCCCCTCATTGTGGAGCTTATTACATAGGTGGGGCTGTTGTGACAAAAGGCTCTGATTGGTCCCAGCTAGCAGCAATGGCATTCATGTCCTGGCAGATTCAGTCAGAGGGGCACAGTGGGCAGGCATTTTTGCAGGGGCCCCACCCAAGGAGGAAATGGCACTGCTAGCAGCCATAGGTGACATGGCTAGCCATGCTTTGTGGCTGGGCCTAAGGCTGTGGAGCTGTCGGGGCAGGCGCTGACCTGGGCTACGCAAGCTGCTAGTGGAGGTTGGGGGTGGGGAGTTCAGTAGGATGGGCTGTGGGTGGGTGGCCCATGGACCACCAACACGTCTCCCAGCCACACATCACTATCGGTGCTAGGGCAGATCAGGGACTCAGGCAGCTCAACTGTGCTGCAGTATAAAGCAGAGCTACAGCCTGGATCCTGGAGTGTGAGGATAAGCAGTCATCTGCTGCATAAAGGTCATGGATTTCCAGGCACTCCCTCACTGATAGTTGTGGACAGAGATGGAAACCCACTGTGCACACAAGGCCCTGACCTTTATGCAGCACTTATGTGCCAACTGGTTTTGCCCACACTTACACATCCAGCCTGGCAGCCCCTTATAGACATTCACATTGGACCGCCCACCCTGGGTGAACTGGCAATACACCTCTGCCTCACCCCACAGTGTCACAAGGTCCTCAGTCTCCTCCATGGACCAATTACAGTCCCAGGTGGAGATGTGTGGCATGGGCAATGACAAGGCCATTCGGGCTCCCACACTGGCTCTCTGGGCCTCCACACAGCTGTGTCTGTGCTGCCAGGTGTGGGCAGCTAATTGCTGGGCAATGGCTACAGGCAGTTGGAGCTGGACCCAGGGGGAACCTACAGCACCCTACAGCCCTGGATGGCATGGCCCTGGCAGGTGCTTGGCACTGTGGTGCCAGACAAGTCCTCTGGGGTGCAGGCAGGCTGCCAGAGGTAGCCTGGACCTGTGCAGTGAAAGCAGAGGCCAGCAGTCAGCTCAGAGACTGCACATGTGACCAAGGGCTCAAAATTCCTGCAGGCTTTTAGGGGCGTGAGGATGGGGCTACCAGAGTACTGGGCCAGCCCTGGGGCAGGAGAGCGTCCCAGCTTGGGGCCCTGGGGCTAAGCTCAGGCAGGCCCCCTAATGGCAGCATCTACACAAGTGTTAGTGCACAGTAACTATTCATGAATAAACTCATTACTTGCATTTGCAGGTACTGAATTTACTCATGAATAGTGCAGTTTACTGAGCAGTAAGTGTGTAAATGTGCACACTTACTGTGTGATAAACTGCACTACTACACAGTGAAGCAGCTTTTGTAGACACACCCCATTTGATATAAACCTATGTTTAAGTTTAAATTAAAATTCTATAGATTTTAAGGTGTTATTAAATATTTGATCAAGTAATTTCTTTAGTTTCACAGACTTGATGTACAATCAGACAGGTACCAGCTACAGTAAATATAAGAAAAAGATACATCAAATTGAATAGAGTATAGAGAAAGACTGAAAGCCCTAATTATATACAGGGCCTGATACAATGATAGACCCACAGTTCTTGATCCTTCTTCCATTAAAGTCAATGATAAAGCTTTCATTCACTTCACTGTTCAGAATCAGGCCCCTAGTCACCTGCTGTAGAACTGGAAATTGAAACAAGATCTGAGTACAAGGTTCT
The DNA here is from genome assembly GCF_001723915.1 of Gavialis gangeticus. Taxonomy (NCBI): domain Eukaryota; kingdom Metazoa; phylum Chordata; order Crocodylia; family Gavialidae; genus Gavialis; species Gavialis gangeticus. The sequence goes on along the minus strand of NW_017729008.1, from coordinate 4,102,284 downwards.
ATTTGTTAATCAAAAGACCACACCTCTATGACGCCAGGTTAAATCTTCATAGGGGAGTGTATAGAGCAGAATTTGGATAATGGGAGGCCCAGAAGAATATTTACACAAAGGTCCCCTGAATTTTGAATTATTATAACTATGGCCACCAAAAATGTGCTGCCAGTCTGGCCTTTTTATATTTTGTTTGCTTGTATGCCTAGTTATTGTTATTTCTAGAATTAGTTGTGAGTTACCCCATGAGTTTAACAAGATTTATGAAGTGGGGAGAAAATCTTAAATGTCAGGATTGTTATTCAATAATTAAAAACCATATTTTGAGAAAGCTTCCTTAAAAAATAAAGCAAACAACCCCAGAATAAAGCAATAAACACTACCAACAAAAACCCTGGATAAATACATATTGCCAAGTTTGGGAATGAAGTCAAACCATTTCAGTCCAAATGGTGAGGTGAAATTGGAGCGGGGGACAACAACAACAAAAAAAACTCTAAGAAGAATGGATAGTAAGGGAAGGATACTTCTACTTAATTACAGCATTGCTAATGGTAATGGTATCATATCTTTGAACCACACACTATAATTACCTTCTTAATAAAAGTGACATGAAAGTTGCAAAGGGGATAATAGCAGTGCAGAATTTTTACTTAGTGTTGCTGATAAATTAATATTTCTTAAAATATCAGTGATTTTGCTTCAGAAACAATCCAATTTTAATTTTTTTCTGTTTAGTTGATTTTTATCCATAACCATTTTTTTTTACAAATAAATTAATAGATATAAATAATTTATATGTATCTAAACAAAACAAATGGTTTTATTACAATTACTGAAAGGATACTTGTTATGACAGTTTCACCTTTCTAAGAACTTCCATTTGGCAGTCACAGCCTCACAACTGAGTTTCTTCTTTTTGTGTTTTAACTGTTGTCCTGTCAAACAGCAACACTCTGTTTCTCACCTCTCTCAGTAACAGAGGTACAACTTTCACATGAAGCAAAGGTCTTATTATTCACAATCCATAGCTTTGTGGGACCATGACCATTACTGTAGTATGTAAGACACTTGACCACCTTAGAATGTCACTCCAGCATTGGGGATACACCAGAGTCTCCTTTTCCAAAAGCAGAAGTTCCCCACAAAAGCAGAGGTGTTTAGATGCTAACAGCAGAGGTGTGTAACCATCAAGAAGCAGTGATATTCATGCGTAAAGGTTTATTAACAGCATTTGCAGCAAGAAGCTCAGGTACTTACATGGATCCCAGAGTATCTAAGTACATCTCAATCTTTAATGTAATTTATACCCTGAAAGGCAATAATATATTACTATCCCCCATCCCAACATTTAAAAATGGGGGACTAAGGAATAGACATACTCAGGACTAGCGCCATGGAACTAAATCCACTAAAGAAATTAGAAGCTGCAAAGCTGACCATTATAGTGCTTAACTTTTAGTTTCATAGTTTCTAGGGTCAGAAGGGACCTGAGCAGATCATCTAGTCCGACCCCCTGCCATGGCAGGAAGAGCACTGGGGTCAAATG
>NW_017729008.1:4063225-4100242 GCF_001723915.1 Gavialis gangeticus | reverse complement strand
GTCTACGCCACAGTCCCCCAGCTTCCTAATGAGAATGGGGTGAGAGACAGTATCAAAAGCCTTCCTGAAGTCTAGGAAAACTATATCCACTGCCACCCCTGCATCCAATGATTTAGTGACCTGGTCGTAAAAGGCCACCAGGTTGGTCTGACAGGACCTGCTGCTGATGAACCCGTGCTGGTTGCCCCTGAGCATGCCGTTCCATGCTGGCCCCTCCTGGATGTGTGCCAGAATAATTTTCTCAAACAGCTTGCCCAGGATCGAGGTAAGGCTGACTGGCCTGTAGTTCCCTGGGTCCTCTTTCCCCCCCTTTTTGAAGATGGGAACCACGTTGGCCCTCTTCCAGTCCTCCAGCACCTCTCCAGAGGTGCTTAGCTGCCAAAAAAAAAAAAAAAATCCATGTTCATAACTCCCTATACAATGCATGCAGAGAGTTGGATGGTTAAAAATAGTTTTCACAAAAGCTAGCACACTGAACTAGGATCCATGGAGAGGGATATGTTTTAAGCTGTACCCCACTCCAAAATCTAGACATCTTAATCTGATCATGATTCAGAAACCTGAACCCTCTTCCAGAGGAGAGAGACATCTAAATTACTAGGGGGAGGTGTAAATTCATTTCCTCCTCTACCTCAGTGGATATACATTTGCATCTTTTTCCTATGAAGAAAATGCTCAGATCCATCAGGCTACAGGATACTCTATGAAAAGATTATTTACTGTCTCTTGATAAAGCAGTTCTGATTTTCATGCAACAACTGAATATTCACTTGGATGAAAGAAGAGAAAGAGATGGAGGAAATAAGGGGGGAAAGAAAATCCAGGCTCTTGGTTCTTTTCCAATGACTGCTTTAAAAATTTCAATATTCATTGGAGCAGAGAATTATACAATATGGTACAACTTTATAAAATATAAAATGAATCAATTTTTTTCTTAAATGTTGTGATCTGAGATTTTTTTCCCTTAACAAAATCAAATACATATGAATTCTGTAACAAATTGTGTGCCATTAGTTTTCTTTAAAAATTCCTTAAGGATGTGTGTCTACCATGTTGTGAACAAGACTGGCACACCACTGAAGGATGTTTTTGGTTGTAACTGACTTGGCATATTCCAACGAGTATGTCCCTGCACAGCCTCTGTGGGTGGGTCTTATTTCTTCAACAATGTTCCAGCCTTGCTCAGGACGTTATATACACATTTCCAAAGTAAAAAATTTTCATGGATTCATTGCAAAACCAGTTTACCTTTGGTATTCATTGTGTAGCATGCATAAATATTCTCTCAAATTTAATCCTGTGGTGGTTGGTCTCTATTTCTAGCTAGTGTGAAGCTGCATTGGGTTTTGTCATATTTATGTCTGTATGTTTGATAGTATTTGACGTAAAGGCACTTCTATATTTTCATGATGCAACTGGAAGAAAATAAATTAGATATATAGCACACACTCAAGACAGATCCAGTTGGCACGCACCTTGGCCAGACAGGTGTGGTGAGAGACAATAGTTGCTATAGCTGCAAATTGTCAAGTGGGATAATTAGCTCTGCTCACACCCTAGAGGAACCCAGTTACTGTATTCAATGAGCTAAGGAGGATAGTTGGAGAAGCGCTGAAGACTCAGAAGGGAGGGGAGCCGGGTGTCCAAGGGGAGTGGTCACTCCTTAAGGAGACGATCCTCCAAGCCCAGAGGAAGGTAATCCCCAGGAGGGTCAAAGGGGGCAGGAGAGCATATAAGCCTCCATGGCTCTCTAAAAACATCCGGGAATGTCTCCTTGCCAAAAAGGAGGCTTACTCCCAATGGAAAGGAGGGGTCATCACTAAGGAAAACTATTCTACAGTTGCCATCTCATGGATGGCCTTCCGTTGCTCCACTATAGCCTTTTGAGCCAAGGTAAGTGGAGTTCCATCGAGTCTCCACATCTTGAATGATTTTGTGCTGTGGGATACTCAGCTTTGCCTGTTTCTCCCACAGCATCTTGCTCCCCTTGATGCTATGGTGGAAGTAGCCCACCACCTTCCTACATTTTGAAATCACCTGGCTTGTAGCAGTACTGGTGGTAGCACCATCACCAGCAGCCCTGTCCCCCTCCAAGGCATCCCTGACCATAAGGTGCAGCCTGTGTGCCACACAGTGGATGCCAATAAAGTTGGCATCATGGGCAGTCTTGACCATATTGGCACCATTTTCAGTAACCATGAACCCATGGGTAAGGTCAGCCTGCCCAATGAGCCACCCCTGCACCATGTGGTTCATGGCCTCCATGATCTCTCTTGCTGTATGGGACTCATCCAGCACCTCAGCTTGGAGAAGAGCCCACCAATGGCCTGCCTGATCACACCAGTGCCCTGTGAGGGAGAGGTAGGCATGATCTCCACCCTGGCTGCTCCATATGTCAGAGGTGAAATGCAAGGCTATCTGTGGCCCTGCCTTGCACAGCTCCTCCAACAAGTACTCCCTGCATGCCTCATACAGGGTGGGCACCACGGTCCTGCTACCGGTGGTGTGTTGGGAAACTTTGTAAGATTGGGCCAGAAGCTCTCTGAGCCACCTTAACCCTGGGTGCTCAACTAGGAAGAAAGACTGGCTGTCCAGAGCAAGCATTTCCCCAATAGTCTGGGTGATCTTGCTCACCTTTGCAACTCCCGCGCCTCTGTCTGCGGCTTTCCCCCACTGGTCCAGGGTGGCCTGCATCTGCTTTGTGGGGAAGGGGGCTTTGGAAGGGGGACTTCTCTTTCAGCATGCTCACACTGGTGCCAGGCTGAGCATTGAGAAGGGCAAGGGGTGCTGCCTCATGAGATGCAGCATCACTGTGGTGGAAAAGTGTTTTACGTCCTTGCCCCAGCTGATGTGCCTCCAGCAGTGCTGGTAGATAGCAAACCTGGGATCATCTGCCAGCTCAGAATGCTCCCACACTATGCTACTCATCTGCTTCTGGGTTGAGGGTGAGGATGCTGCCTTATTCCACTCCTCAGCATGCTGAGGCACAGCAGCAGGAGGAGCTGCCTCAGATAAATTACTTGCCTCCACAACCTCAGCCTCTTCTGAGGTGCTGCTTTCTGGAGGAGACCTGGGTCTAGGGGAACTTTGAGGGGTGTGGAGCACAAACTCTGATTCCCCCTTGGTCCCCAGAATTGCTTGAGCCAGGGCACTCAGCACTCGTGGTTCTACCTCCAGCTCCTCCTCTGCAAGTGGGAGGCTCATGCTGAGATATTTCACTGGGGTGGAGGAGACAGTGATTTCTCTGCTGGTGCCTATTTCTGGACAGTGGGGAGGTGGTGCAAGTGCAGGTGTAGGGGCATCAGGTTCAGACACTGCTCCCACCTCCTTGCTTCCAGTGGCAGCAGAAGCATCATGGCTGCTTGAGAAGAGAATACGTCTGTGTTTGCAGAGGATGAGGAACTTGCAGCTCTAGCTCTCCCCTTCCCCCCTCACCCTCCCCTGCCAAAAGACCTAACACCTGCCTTTCCAGCACGCTTCATATTAATCTTTCCTGTGCTGCAAAAGGTGTGTGTATGTGTATCACTCCTTTTGTGTTGTGTGTTTTATTCCCTCTGTGTTGTGTGAGTACACTGGACTCTTCTTTGATTGTTTGATTGATTCAGTAAATAGTATTAAGAGCTATGTAAAAAATGTGTGCTGTCTGTCTTCTCCGCTGTGATGTATTTATTTCCTATGAATTATGAATGTGAAGTGTGACTCTATTGTGTGTTTTATTCCCTCTGTGTTATTCCCTCTTTGTTGCATGCGTGCACTAGCCTCTGCTTTGATTATTAATAACTATATATGGTGTCTTCTTCTGTGATATTCTATTAATATGAATGTGTGACTACTATTGTACTTCTTGTTCTTCTTCTGTGTTGTAATGTGTACCTAAAATGATATATCTCCTTCTTCTAAGACCCTGAGTTCTGTGTTAGTCTCAATCTGAATCTGACTTCTGTGTTTTCTTCAGCCTCTATGTAAACTAACTATAATAATATTAATTACTAATAACTACTATATATAATCTGACTCTCTTCTATGAATATCTGATTTTTCTTCTTCTATGTGTTCATATTATAAGTGTGTGTGTGCAACCTGTGTGCCTCCCTGCATGGTGATGGATCACGCTGGCAGGGAAAACACAGAGCTTTCTTTTTTCAAAGTTTGCAACAACAACAACAACAACAACAACCAGAAAATATAAACTGAAAGAAATGAATTGGATAGTATTAAGTAAAGAGATTCTAAGCTAAGCTAAACTAAGCTAAATCCTATCCAATCCTTTCTAAAAACAAAAAGGAGCAGGCAAGTTGCAACTGACCGATTATGAAGCAAGTCAGGCAGCACAGTATGTTTCTGATGCTGTTGCTCAGGCATAAACAGCTCACAAAAGGCAGAGCAAGCCTGAACATGGAGGCTTTTATGCTGGTTCTATGTCCCTCCCCCACAGACTGTAATTGGAAAGTCAGTCAGAGAGAAATCGTGCTCACCAGCCACCTAGACACATCAGTCTTTCCCCCTCTGCTCCCCCTCCCTCTTCTAAGGCAGCCCTCCAAATCTCTGAATCACCAAATCTTTACTGAATCGATTCGGAAAGCCAAAAAAAGCCACTAGTGATTAGATTTAGACTCGCAGATTCAGCCTCTGAATCATCCGACTCTTTTCTGAATCCAAATTGCAGTCTGAAGCTTCTCACAGCTCTAGTAGTTGCCATATTGATGAGACACCTTGACAGCCATAATTTTAAATTATGGTGGTTTCTGACTCCTTGTTCCATCTCAAATAATACAGTGGGAGTTACAATAATTTGTGTCATTGCTGTTGAAAAGTAATGACTGGAAATCAACAAAACAAAATATAGCATAGATTATTTATCTTAGCTATTGGAAATAAAAAATAAATAAAGCTAATCTTGCCTCATCTTTGCACAGGAAAATTAAGTCTTGGAACTACAAAGATGGATCCGCCACACTCCTCATTTAATCAACATATGTTAAAATTAAGTCTGAAATGTAAAGCAAAAATAAATAAATACATTTATAAATAAACACCGCTCTGTGTTCCTCGCTTCTTCTTTAAGACGTATAAGCATGAACCCAGATTTTGATGTCCCAAATCCAAATGCTCAAGATGATGCCCATTAGTAGGGCATTAGGAAAATGTCCATGATTTTCCAAGGGGATTTGAATTATTAGCCAGATTTTATAAATTATCTTTCTCAGGAGACAATGGAAGCAGTCACTACTAAGAAGACATTACCGTAAGATTACTTGAGTTGTCAGAGGGTTTCACATGAGACTTGTTATGAAGAACGATGTTTAAAATCTTTATAAGAGGACTTTACAAAGATGCTTTTCTGAATCTGAACCAATTTTCTGAGGTTCTCTGAAACCATTTTATATATGTGTTTACCATGATTTTTATTTTGTATTTCTGTATATTTTTGCAAAATTAAGGTTTTTAAAGACTTTTTTTGTGTATATGAATGTTTTGATGTAGTCTTAAAATGTATTGAAAAGCTCCACTCATATAAAATATTTAGGGGAAAAGCTACACATAATAAAATGTGATATTTAATGGATCATCATGCATGCAGTATGATTTATACAAAATAATCTATCTTGAAGTTATATAGAGTAATTTCATCTTTTAAGAATTACACTGAATAAATACAAATAAAAAGCTATACTTTATTTCCATCAGCACTTTTAAAAGAAAAGTATATAGCTTTCATAAATAAATTATTTATAATCTAATAAATATGGTAAATACTCCATATGTAAATATGCATGTAAACAGCGTGAAGGTAGTGCTAGGGAAATCATGAAGCAAAGTTTTTGTACATGTGGCATGAAGCATATGCTGTTTCCAGATCATCAGAGAAGAATTCATACTGTCAGATATTACATAATTCATCTGAATTACTACATAAAATTAGGTGTAGATCCTATTCAACCTCTAAAATATCTAACTGGCTTTTAAATAGCTAATAGGCATCTAGGTCACTAAGCACAATCATTCCATCCTATACAATAACCACAAAATTGCTAAGATACCTAGCTTTAGTGTGCACCCCCATCTTGCCTTGAAAAGAATCAGAGGCAGCTATGCTTAGGCTACTGAGAATGCTCAGAAGCAAACCAGAATGGCATGTAGATGTCTAACTTCTACCTAAGTTAACTTGTGATTCAATTCCATCTGGGAAATGCACAAACTCTGAATAAGACACCAATTTCTTAGGTATTCAGATAAGATGCTGAGCAATGGTTTGAAGCTGAGAGCATGTATGCATGTGGCTTGGAGGAGGGGTACCCATGCACCTATTGCCCAGTACCTTTGGGTATTAAATAGTCATTGGGTTAAATGCAAAAACAGGGTTGAGAACAAGTCCAGAACCCCAGGGCTTTATCCCTATGGAGTGCTCAACTCATTAGGCTCTTGTTCTGGCCTAATGACTCTTGCATGCTTTTATGTCCTGTAGCCTAGCTTCAAAGAGGATAGGAGGATGTTCTCAGTCCCACCTAGCATATATCCTAGTGGTGTGTGCAGTTTCCTATGAAGGAGATGTCAATTCAACTCTTCTAATACTAAGTGGACTTTAGAACCCAGGCTGGCAGTTTCTTTAAAAAAAGGTCTTTACAATTAGGAAAAAGATGGATGAGTCATCCTCCTCTCCTTTTAGAGTTAAGTCAATACTTCTGTCAGTTTAAATATAGGCATCTCACCTCTGAGTCAGCTGGAGCCTAACATGTTGGAGAACATGTTCTCCCATTGAAAGAAAGGGAGAAATGTGTTTCACAAAGGTGGAGTAGGCTTGGCCAACATGACAAAAGGTTCAATAGACAGCTCTCCTTATCCTCCTCACTTTACTTCACAGAGGCCGCATCTACATGAGACACTTACTGAGTAGTAGCTTGTTACTACTGCACAGTAGTTTGTTTAGTACTGTGCAGTAGTGTCACGAGGCATGCACCAGGATACAACACTAATGCATAGTAGTACCAAGCTACTGCACAGTAATAGCAAGCTACTATGCAGTCAGCATTACCCAGTAGCCCTGCAGAGATGCTACTGCACAGTAATGACAGTTATTACACAGACATTTAGTACTTGGTTACATAAGTACTAAATGATGGTGGAGTAACAACTGTGCAGTCAGAGTCTCATGTAGACATGGTCATTGAAGCCAATGCTGCTATCAGACATACTAGTTCACACAAACATCACCCTTATGAGCAAGCTAGATCCTGACTTGGCAGACTGTTCAAGAATTGGCTTATCTTGGCAAATTGGAATCTAATATGATGGGAATTTACAATGATGCCTGCTAAAAGCAGTAGCGAGATATGTACCTCCCTTCAAATAAAATAAGTTTGATCATGATTTGATCTTTAGTAATGGTAAAAAAATAAATACACGAAATGTATTACATATGTAATAATGTTATTTAATTTTGAATGACACATTAGTTCAAGTGTGGCTGAGGTTGTCTTGGAGTTTTATAGTGTTCTTCAGCCTCACTGATCTGTCACACTAAATTTGTACCTTAAGATATTATTTGTAGCACATATACATTTTCAGATTCTTTACAGTTGGCACATCACACCAGAAATGGATAAAGCCTTTGTATAATTCAATGTTGCAAACAGTGGCCAACATACTGTACATGTGTCTACATGAGATGCCTAGCTGCACAGTAGCCTAGTTTACTGCAGAGTAAGCACACATGTCTACACGTGTGCATGCTTACTGTGCAGTAAAAACCCTTAATCATGAGTAAATTTGCTACCTGCAATTTTAAGCATGATTAGTTACTTCACAGTTACGCACATGTAGGTTTGACCTGAGAGAAAGTTTGCTCCTGGGTCAGCCCTACCACTAGGGGGCCAGCTTGAGGACAGATCCAGGGTTCCGGGCTAGGAGCCTCTCCTGCCCCAGGGCGGGGCTGCCTTTATGGCAGCCCCTGCCTCAGGCATTAAAAGCCTGAAGGCATTTTGACCCCTAGGGCACATATGTATGGAGCCTGAGGCTACTCCAGGACTTCTGTTCCCCTGGACAGGCCCCAGTGACCTCGTAGTGCTGTGGCATGAGGCAGAGGTGCAGCTCCAGTTTGAGTGGAGAAGTTGCTCCAACATGCACATCTATGAGATACTGTCAGGTCAGATATGGGAGTGCAGCAGTGCCATATCAAATTCGATGCTTTGCAGACACAGTGCTTCATTGTGGGACTGGTGAGTCATTGTGGGTTTTGTGGGCACAATGGGTCATCATGGGACTGGGCAACAGTGGGACTGACCACCATCATTGGTCTGGTAGTGCCTTCAAGTCCATGCTTTTATGGAGCACCTGGACACCATCCCTGCACCCCAGGATCCAGGCAGCAATCATGCTGTCTGCAGCAGCATGGGTGGTCTGCCCAAGTATTTACCCCACCTGGCACCTATGGTGGCACATCACTGGGAGAGGGTCACTTGGGCATCCAGCAGCCCATCCAGCTGAGCTCTCCAGCTGCAGTCTCCACCAAAAGCTCAGGGAGCCCAGGCCAGCAGCCCCAGGGCCAGCCATGAGGTGCATTCATCCATGATACCACCAGCTACCAGCAGTGCCAGCTCCTTTGGGGGGGGGGGTGGCTGGGCACCCACCCACTGCACCCTGCTGTCCAAGGACAATGCCTGGAGTTGCATGCATCAACAACATGGGGGTCGGGCTAGAATATCTACTAGGTCCCTTCCGACCCTTAATCTATGAATCTATGAAAAAAAACATCCAGGACTGAGTGCAGCTGCCAGCCATGCCAGGCCTGGCCACATAGTAAGGCCTGAAATGAAGGGAGAGCCCTTCCCACTCCTGCCCAACCCCTGCCTCTACCCCTGGCCCTGCCTTCCCTCCCCACCCAGCCCACACTCCCCTGGACTAAGGTTCCCCCCACACAACATGCAGGGATGTAAGAAACATTGCAGAACTTTGAGCACCTGTGCTGAGGAATGCATCAAGGCCAGTGGCAATGTCCTCCTCAGCTGCAGGTGGAAGGGACATGTATCACAGCCACAGGTAAACCTTCATCCATCTTCAGGAGTTGCAGGGCAGCCCAGGCATACCCTCCATGCCATCATAGCCTCAGGGTCCCATAACACATGCATAGGTTTGCCCAGGGCACCATGAGGATCAGCAGCAGCAGGGCATAGTGGGTTGGGTTCCCCTCAGTCCATGCAAACAGTTCATTGTGCAGCACCACCAAGGACACGAGCAGCAAAGGCAAGCTTGCGGCATAGAAGTGGCACAGTGGGGGCCTGGCCCTAGAACACTTCCCTGGAAGTGCCCCCTTGGGAAGGGTGGGGGTATGGGCAGCTCCTTGTCCCAGTCATCAGACTGCCCTGCATCCCCCAACCCTGGGTACTGGGTGGTAGCATAGGAGAGCAATTGGCCTGCAGGAGAAGGGGGGTGGGCGGGGTCTGCAGCCATGGAAGTAGGGGGCAGGTGGGGTTAAGTTCGAGGGCCAGGCGGTGGGCAGCTGCCTCAACCACAGCCACTCCCAGAAGTAGCTGCAGTGATTGCAGTGATTGGCCAGTGCTTGCCAGCTGGCCATCACCTAAGCAGCACATGTGGCTGGTCAGGGGGTGCACCAGCACACTCAGGGGGTGCACATGCACCCCCATACACCCCCTTTGCATCGCCACTACTTCTGGTGATGAGGTTGGTGAGGCTCAGTGCCTGTTTGAAGGCTAGGATGGGTGGTTCTGGCAATATCTCTTTAAGATTTGGGTCTTCTTCTAGTATGAGTTGCAATTGTTCAAGGATGTTCCATATAGGTTCCAGGGAGGAGTGATATGTCATAACCAGTGTTTTACAATTCATGGGGGTTTTTCTTCTGTATTGCAGTAATTCTTGGTTGGTGGTATCTGAGGGCTTGGCCTTATATTATAGCTTTCTTGGTGTGTTTAGGTGATTGCTCGCTCTGTGCAGATATGTATGTTGGTCTATGAGTTTCTTGTTTATCTTAGTCTATATTTAACCATTCTGGATAGTGATCATGTCTAAAAAGGAGATGTTGCTGCTGGAGTATTCAAGGGATAATCTGATGGAGGGTTGATGATTGTTGAATTTCTGATGGAACTCAGTCAGAGATTGCAGGTTTTCAGTTTGAATGATGATGTCATTGATATATCTTAAGTATAGCAAGGGTTTGATGGTGCAATCCTTGAGGAACTCTTCTGCCAGGTGGTTCATAAAAAGATTACCTGTGGGGCCAGCTGTGCCCATGGTCTGGAGGAAGTGTTGTTTATTGAAACTGAAACTATTGTGTGTGAAAATGAAGTGTATATGCTCAGTAATATCTTTGGATCTGTACTCTGAGTTGTTATCTTGCTCTTGTAGGTATGCAAGGCAGGCTTGGATGCCATCCTGGTGTGGGGTGTTGGTATATAAGCTGATAATATCCATGGTGGCTAGGAGGGTGTTGCTGGGAAGTGGTTTGTTTTATAAGTTTTCATAGAAAGTCTGTTGTGTCTTGGACAAAACTCGCTTTTTGGGTGACAAGACGTTTTAGGATTGATTCAATGAAACCCGATATTCCTCAGTTAGGGTCCCATGGCTAGCTATGACAGGTTTGCTGGGATTCCCTTCTTTGTGGATCCTAGGGAGCATATATTGGGTTATGTGGTGTGGGGATCAAGGTCTGTAGTTTTTTGTAGTTCTGATTGAAATGATTTGATGGTAGTTTTGTGTTTAAAGTGAAAAGGGGAGCAGGATCTTCCTGTAGTTTTTTTGTAGTAGGTGATGTCAGAGAGTTATCTGTTGCAGTCTTCATGGTTAAGGATGACTCTGGCTCTGCCTTTATTTTCTGGTTTTATTACTATTTGGTGGTTAGATCTTAGAGATTCTCTGGCTCATCTCTGTTATAGGGAGAGATTGTTATGGTGGCATGCATTGTTGATTATTTAATTGCTCATTCTTTCCCTGAAGCAGTCAATATACAGGTTAAAGTTCAAATTTCATCCACTGTGAGGTGTCGTTCAACAACATTGTTGTTGAAAGTGGATTCATTTTGGTTGTGGAAATATTTCTTGAGACGGAGGTGTTGGAAGAATTCTTTTAGTTCTCCACATGAACGTATTTTATTACAAATATCATCAATCTCTCCATGCACACGCTTACCAAAGCTGAAAGATCTGTCCTCTCTAATGGCCTGAATTTCTGTCCAGAAAAATACCATAATAAAATACTTCCATGTGGAGAACTAGAAGCGTTCTTCTGACACCTCACATAAAAGAAGCCAACAGATAACTCTCTGATACCACCTACTACAAAAAACTACAGGAAGATCTAATTCCCCTTGGAGCTGTGCACATGTGTTAAAACATGGCTATAGGCAGACAAGGTTATCTGGGTAAAACTGATATCTTTTATTAGACCAACTCACATAGTTGGAAAAATTCTTCTTAGCAAGCTGTTGGGTTTAAATATCCTGTGTCAGGCTGAGGAATCATCTGCAGTTGGTGTGTGCTCTTCCTGGATGGAATGAATAGTCCACCTACACCCCCGTAACATGGATATAGAGCACTTTCAGGGGCCAAATCATTCAAAAAAATGTAACTTGTGTCTGCAACCTAAAAAACCTTGGCTTGTTTATCTTAGTGGCTAGGGGCAGATATTACACATACACCGGTTTAAGTGATCTGAAACTGGTAAAAACCTGTAAGAGAACAGATGTTCAGTGTACATAAAACAGTTTGAAAATGGCTGAAACTGGTTTGAGATAAATCTGGTTGAATGTAGTGTCAGACTTAACTGATTTTGGTCAAACTAGTTTATGTAATGTCTGTCCCACACCCTTTGCTGGTCGTCTAAGTTAACCAGACACCCCCAGCATCCTGGCATGCTCTCTGGCCTGGGCAGGGCTCTCAGCTCCACAGCAGGGCTGGCCCCTCCCCTCTGCTCTTTGGCTGGAGCTCTGGCAGAGACTTGCAGGCAAATCAGGGTCTGCTGGCTTCCCTGTGTCCCCCCTCTCTCCCCTTCTCCCACCACTCGCTGCTTAACCAGAGATTCCTGTCTCCTCTCTCCCACAGAAGAGACTGTAGCCAGCATGTGGTATGCTAACTAATGCTGTGTAAGGCAGATAGGACAGTGTCCGCTTAGGGCTTTTTGGAGGTAATCAACAGCTTAGGTAGTAATGTCCCCGCATTCCTTCCTTTGGAAAAAGCTGTTTAAGAAGAGCTTGTAATGCGCTAGGCTTTGTTTTCTGATGGGGTGTTAACTGCTGATAGCAGAGCTGATAAACGATCCGTTATGAAGGAGGGTGAGGCGGGAAACCTCTCCCTAATCACAGTGTCCTGCTAGGGCCTGGCCATGCCCCCCTCATATCAGCCCTGTGGAATGGGAAGGAGGGCTGCTTGAGCACCCCCCAGCTTCTAGCCTGAACCACTGCAGGCATGTGCCTGCATTTCTGGAATGATTAGGGACTGTCTAACCTGCAAAAATTGAATCAATTCAGGCTCAGGCTTTTTGAATGTCTGTCCCTAGCCAATAACACAAAAGCTGAGAGGGTATAGGAGTGCTTTCTTTTGTGGGTAGAGGTAGAGGGTAGGAGGGACTAAATATCAAAGAAGCTGTTTAAGCGGAAGGACAATGTTGGCACAAGAATAAATATGCTTAAAGTAGCCATGAAGAAATTTAAGTAGGATATGAGACTAAGGTTTTAGTCCATGAGAAGAGTAACATTTTTGCACAATGTACCTATTCTACTGCTCATCAGTAGTTAGTTTTAAAATGTAATTAGTTTTAAGATGGATATGAACAGGTTATGAAATAGATTGTATGTTGCTTTTGCCTATGAAAGCAGAGGACAGTAGCCATTGACTTCCACCATTAACAATTCAGAATTAATCCCTGAGTAGTACAGGGTCATAACTTGAATGAGCTAGTCAAAATCAAGAACCAAGGTGCTGCTTCCTAGAGCTCAACCAATCTGTTGAAGTTAATATTAACCCAAACTAGGTTAATATTGACATAAATTATGCACTGCACTGTATATGTTATGTCTTCCAACATGCTTCATTATGAAACTCATTTTCTGTCTATGATTTTACATTAACCTTAAAGATATCTACAAACCTGTCATCATCTAGAACAATTACCTTTGGTTCTGTACTGAAGATAAGTTAGAATTTGTAATCGGATGACATTTTGACCAGTTTATACTGATGAGATTTATCAAATAGCAAATATGGTTAGGCAAAATTAAGTTTTATCTTTAATAGAGTAGAGATTGTTTTGCTAAATTATTCCTTTGATTCTCATCATTCCAGCAGTATATATAATGAAGCAGTTCAATGTGGGAAAACAAAGAATGATTTTGTCTCCTTTTTAAAATTCTCAGCTGGAGGATTTATCACAGCTATGCTTTAAAAATAATGGATTTTCTTGCAGAAGTGTGCAGACAGATTATTTAGGTATGGGTAGAGAGGCAGAGAAAGTCTTTTTCTTCTGTGCTTATATATAATAGTGGTCTTCTGGTTAATTTCTGTGGCTGTTATATACCAGCACAATACAAACAGCAAACAACTTCATCAACTCAAACAAGATTTGTGCTTAAAAATCACATTTCTCATGGGAACTGGCCTGTCTTTAACTTGTTGGAGACTTCATGTTTTAGTCTTTTTTTCCCTAAAGTAATATACCTGTAAAGCAGAGCAATGATTTTTAGATGGAAAAGGAAATGAAGAATATGGTTTTAACTTACTGGGAAGTAAGAGGAGTAAGTAATAAAATATGTTCTCTGCCCATGTATGGGAAGACAGGAAACTCCCATAAATGGATTTTTTTTTTGTTAGAATTTAATCAAGAAAGCTTTACTGTCAACCATTTGCACTCAGTATTAAATTTTGACTAATAGGGATTGCTATAATCCAAATGTAAGATTTGTGCCAATATACGTTATACAGTAAGAGTAGAAATACTAGTTGAATGTAAATATTAAATGGCTTGCTTATATGAGATCAAAATATTTGAAAATTATGTAAATAGATCTGTAACACAGATAGGAAAATTGAACTTATTTGCTATTCTGCTGGTATTTCTCAAGTCTACATTCACATTACCCAAATACTCTCCTTTGATTTTGAGATTTTTAAAAATCTTTTCCTGTTTCTTGTTCCCTGTGCTGTGCTCAACCTCTTCCAAGTTCACAGATTTGTTGAGGGATTTTTAAGTGAAAACAAGACAAGTAATTCAGACTTGTTTTTTCTGTTAACTGGGCAATCCAACAGTTAAAGGAAGTAGTGGGGACAAACCAGTTAAGGAGACATATAAATGGAAAACAGCTTTTATGAAGATGAAAATATTCTAGTATTTTATGAAAAATTAAGTGGCTAGACCCTGTTTCCAGCATTGGGTATTAGACCCACATCTACAAGGGGACTTAGAAACAAGGATGCCCAGTGCCCCTAAATTTGAGGCACATGCTTCCTGGAGGAGAATTCACAAACCCAAGCTGAATGCTTAAATTCCCCATACGATGCAACGTGAGAGTTAGACACTCTGAACAGACAGCACATTGAATTGGGTAGTCAAGAGGAAATACAGAAGGAAGTGCTATTGGACATCTGATCTGAGATCTATTTACACATTTTACATTAAAGAATTCCAAAAGCAGGACAGAATCCTCTCATGAGTGCTGTAACGGATTACACTGTGAAGTTCACTAATACAATATTTGTTCCTGGCCCAATGATTTTTATTATGATTATTACTTTTTTACAAAGTTTCAGAGAGGCAGAGTGGCTGGCTGCCTCATGTCAGCTTAATTTACAGACTAATGGCTGGGGTACTTTCTAGGAGTTAGGGGTTGTATGTTTGAATGCTCTCTGTCTGAGAAGGGTCTAGAAACCAAATTAAATTTTTCCTGGGTGAATTCTCTATTAGAGTATTATACGAAAGAAAGAGTTGTTCCTCTACTAGCCATATTTTAAAAGAAACGAATACTCCCTGTTCAGCTTTTTCAGAGAACCTACTGGTAGGGCTAGGACATGGTAGGCCTGGGAGCCAGAAAGTTTAAACAGAGTCTCAGCCTGAATTAAGATGTCAAAATTATGGTCAGGAGCAGAGTAGTGGTAAGGAACAAGCCAAAGTCAAGGAGCTAGAGTCAGGAAGCCACAAGTTAATCCAGGAGATGGAGTCATAGCTAGGAGTAAACAAAAGGTCAGAAACCAGACACAGATCACAGAAACGGAAAACAAGAGCAAGAACCAGAGTTAAAACAAAGTACTGGCATTAAATGTACAGGCTTATTTGAGGCTTACTCCTGTGTTTTCCTGCTGGCTTTAAGGCTGTATTTGGACTGGGGAAACTTTCTGCTAATGTAATATCTAATGAGTGTCTACTATATATATGATCACTTACCAGTGGCTGAAGTGCTGATACATCACATCTACCTTTGTGGAATGATTCCAGACAGTCTCCTAAGTGAATACAGGCTGTCATTTGCCAGTAATGCTGGTTCATATCACTAAAGAGTAATAGTAGTTCAGATAAGCCTGGTATTTCCTTTGGAATAGCTCTAAGCAGCTGCCTGTCACTACGTAGATTTTTGGATCACTCTTTGAAAATGTCTACCTCTTCCTTTGCCAAGGAAAGAAAGGCACGTCTGGGATTTAAATTCCACTGTGGGGACCTGGCACCTGACTTGCAGTTGCCTAAGTTCTTTACTGAGTCTCATCTTGGGCAGAATATGCCAATGAATTTAATAAAACAAGGGTTTCAATGGGGAAACGTACACGGATCACTATATCAAAAATACGTTATCAAGGTAAAATTCTAGCCATTACCCTTTTCAGATTTGGAATGTAAAGATAAACATAATTTTAAAAATTAATTCTAATACATTTACTATTACTGTATGCATTGTTTTAAGTGCAAGATAAGGAGATAAGCCTATAACTGTGCAACATTCTTTCTCTTTGGGATATGTACTGCTAGCAGCTGCTGCTTGTGCTGCGAAAAGGTGTCTTCATAAAGGAGATAATACTTTATATCTCAATGGATTATTTTGCATGAATATGTTTAGACAGATAGATATAAATATGCATGAATGTTATAATTAAATCTCAAGGAAATAGGGTTTCATTTGAAAGTCTACATAAACTGAAACTCTAGGTCAAATATTATTGTAAACATTGTAAACATTTTCAGATCCTGCTTCAAGTTTAATTACAAGTGAAGCCTGAAACAATGCCATTAACACAGTTAGTATCTATGCTTTGCATATCTTGACCCTAAATAATAATGGGAAGTTATCACTAGAATGTAACAGTACTAATTACTATTAATTACTTTATACAGAATGGCTTAAGGAAAAACAACAAATCCCAAAAGATAAAGAAGTCCCACATCTGAGCAGTACTCTAGGAAGGTTCTGATATAAACTTCAATGCTTTTGGCATTTATAAATTATTTGCTTCATTATAACAGATGGTTTGACATTTACAAATGGTGGAAGGTCTCTTTGTCTATGTGAACTAAGTGTGTGAGATAGATGTTTTCACTTTTGCTAGCAAATTCTTTTATTTTAAAGAAGGTAGATGCTGTCCCCCCACCACCCACACACTCACACGCACACACAAAGTACAGTAAATTCAGTATATGGCATAGGTGGATCCAGGATTTTGTAAAGAGGAGTGCATTAGCAGTGACCAATATTACTTCCCCCTACTGGGGTAGGCAGATCATGCTTGACAGCAGCAACCAGGGATTTCTTAAAGTTTCCAAATCTAGTAAAAATCCAACCTCTCCCCTTTTCATTTCCCCATAATCCACCCACCTCTGCTGCTGCCCTTGGATGACCCGGGGACAGGTTTGGAAGAGCTTGAGGGGACCTGGGCCCAGCCAGGGACAGCAGCAGTGGGATGCTGAACCTGGCTTCCCATAAAGCCTGTTTAAAGTAGAGAAGAAGCAGCTATGAAATTTCCCTGCCCATGTGCAGGGCAGCTGGGGACAGAAGGGACAAGGGCAGTGAGGAGGGATCATGGAGAAAGGAAAGGGGAGGGGAACAGAGTGTTGAGGGGGGGAAGGGAGGGGAGATGCTGTTGAGCGTGAAGGGGAAGGGAGGGGGTGGAATTCTTACCCAACTGCTGCTCCTGCCAAGTGGTTCAAAAGGAGGGTGTAACTGTCAAACCAAACCCTCTCCAGATCCACCCCTATGGTCTTCACCAAAAGTACCAAAATACAGGTTTACAGGGTGTGTCTACACATGCATTTGATGTGGACTCAGTTTACTTGGGAGTAAACTTCTGCAAATTCAGCACTCTCGGGTAGTTGTCTACACATGCAGAGACTAGGCAGCAGATTTGCTGTGTATAGCACCAAACTTCCTGCAACCCTGCAATGGACCCCTGCCACGACCAGGCTCCAGCTGCAGCTTCCAGCAGCTGGCAAGCCTCTTCAAAAGTCAACCCCACTCTCTGCTCCCTGGCCAGCCACTTCCCTGTGCAGGAGCAGCATGCACAGTGCAGGGGCAGCACATGGCAGATCTTTCCTTGCCTACTCTGCCTCCCCATGCTATGCCTAGTTCAGTCCCTTCCTCTGACAGTGAAGACCAGTGCAATGGGCTCCTGCTGACTGCTGCATCAGCTCTGCCAGCCTGCTTTGCTGACTGCCACCTGGCCCACAGCTGTCTCACTCCTCCTGGCTCCCCCCCAACACAGCAACCACATAGCCGCAACACACTGTCCTGGAGCCACCGACATGAAGCTTCCACCAGCATGGATCCTGGCAAGAGGCTTCTGGATGCAACCACTGGGTCCACTGTCACCTTCCTGGGCCTCCAGCTCCATCACCTCTGAGCCTGAGGAGCAAGGCAGAACTGGTGGCTGCAGGTCATCTAACACACCTGTGATCATGAGCAGTGTTTGGAGGCTTTCTGAATGACCTGAACCAGATTCTAGGACCTTCTTGAGCAGCTCCAGCCCCACCTGGAAGAGCAAGGTACCACCATGCAGCTGCCCACCTAGCCCTCATCCTGCTGAAGTTGGCCATGCCTCCCAGCCTGCAGTATGTTGGCCAGACCTTCACCCTGGTGGAGTGTTTCTTTGGCAGTCTCTAGGGATGCTACCCCTCCCTCACCATCCACCTCAAGTTCACCAAGAAGAACCTCTCCTGGATCATCATTGTAGCCTGTGTGCTGCACAACATCTGTGAGGCTCTGGGAGGAGGAGGCATGGCAGGCAGAGAATGCCTAGCAGCAGGAGCAGTACTTGCACCAGCAGTGGTGGCCCCCCTGCCAAGGCCTCAGGACAGCCATACCTCCCCCACAGGATTGCCCATGATGGAATCTCCCCCCCCCAGTCCTCAGGATCACCCACAGGGGGACCGCACCATCCGCAGGATTGCCCATGGGGTACACCCCCTGGTCAGCAGGACTTGTCATGGGAGGCAGCACATGCCCTCCCCGACTAAGAAGGCACCAGTCGCCCATGACCAGAAGCAAACTTCCTACAGCCCAAAACAGACTAAATGGATTCAGACCATGTCAAGACAAGAAATGTAAAGAAATATAAAACCTGCCAACATAACTTCACCACTCCAAAAATTCTACACCCCATGAAAAAAACCATCAGCATTCCTGGAACTTAGAACTCCACCTCCAGAAATGTAATATGTTTCATTCAATGCACAAAATGCCCTGATGGAAAATAAGTAGGAGAGACCAAACAACATCTACGTACCAGAATGAACACACACTTAAAATCTATCAAAGACAAGAATACCCAACTAGCTGTGGGGGAACATTTCTCACTAGAAAACCACTCTCTTTCCAGTTGGTCAGTTCTAATCCTCAAAGGGAATTTACAAAACACCTTTCACGGAGAGATTACAAACTTCACTTCATCAACCTACTGGATACAAAAAATCATGGACTAAATATTAATATTATATTTATGACACATCATAACTTGCCTAACATCTGACTCCGCAGGTACCTCTCCACAGTTTCTCAGCTACATTCACTCCCCTCTCCTCCACTCCCCCCAGCCTGTCTCTCATGACTCCTCAAGTCATATCTTCACTGCCTGGCTTTCTTGCATGCATACCAGTCTCTGGCTTCTTTATTGTTTATTGC
Source organism: Gavialis gangeticus (assembly GCF_001723915.1). Classification (NCBI taxonomy): domain Eukaryota; kingdom Metazoa; phylum Chordata; order Crocodylia; family Gavialidae; genus Gavialis; species Gavialis gangeticus. The sequence goes on along the minus strand of NW_017729008.1, from coordinate 4,081,146 downwards.
ACCCAGGAAGATCACACACCAACTGTAGGTACTTCCTGTGCTGGATGAAAGGTATTTATACCCCAAAACTTGCAAAGTAGAGTTTTTCCAACTATTTGTGTTGGTCTAATAAAAGATATCAGATTTACCCAAAGAACCTTATCTGCCTATGTCCTTAGACCAACACAGCTACAACCTATACCCCTGAAACATAGTAAATTAAGGTACTTTAAACCAGAGCACTTTAAGGAACTTGTATACAGTTCCCTGTAAGGGTTAAGTGACATGCCCCTGGTCTGTCACAGGAAGGAGACAGAGCCTACTCCCTGTGCAGTGAGGAATGGAGGGGGGAGCACATTTACTGCTGTGTCCACTCAGAAACAGCTGGCTCAGAGAGCTGGCATTCATTCCCTGGTGTGAGGGGCTCATTGGGGGGGGTGCTTAGGGACTGGGCCCCTCCCCACCAGTGCCATGGGGCACTGGGTACATTTTCCTGATTGGGGGAATGAGTCTTTCCAGCCATCCAGCTGTTTCCTAGCAGGCAGGGGCAGATTATACCATCTGGGCAGCAACTGGACTGGCCAGCTTCCACAGCAGGCTATGTAATCCCTGACCTCTTGGCCTCAGCCAGTACATGGAGGCAACCGGCCCCCATCAAACACCAAAAGACTGTTAATTTCAATGACACTGTAACCTTAAGTGCTTTGTGTAGAGTGCAGAAAGGTATGGTGTGATCAAGATGCCCTTCTGTAACTTATATAAGTACCCTTTGTCTCCTTTCTCAATAGCCTTTCCATTCCCCTTATCATCCTAGTAGCCTTTCTTTTTACCTATTGTAGTATAAATTAATCTTTCCTAAGCATAAGTGATCAGAACTACGCCTAACATTCTGTATGAGGCGTTATCAATGCCCTGTATAATGTCATTAGTATTTTCCTATCTCTTTTGGAAATACTTATGTCCTACATTTTAAAATTACATTTCTCTTTTTTCATGGTCTCATAGGGTGCATACAGACATGTGTGGATGTTTGGTTCACCGGGGACAACTAGTGGTAGTGTACCTTGTGCTGCCCTACTTGTTCCCGGGGAACGCCCATACCACATGTGCTTTGGCACATGGCAAGCTGTCCTGGATGATGTAGGGGAGGCTAGGGCCAGCACTGGGCTGGCCCCAGCAGCCTGAATTGGGGCCCTGGAGGCCTCCTGAACCTGCAGCTGCAGCAATTCTGCTGTATGGAGCCTGACTGGCAGCAAAGCACAGCTCCAGGTGGCCCGGCTCTGCTTTTCAGCAGCACACACTGGCCAAGCGTGTGTTGCTTTATTTATTTATTTTCTATAGGGGTTTGGGTTTTTTACCTCTGGATATCCTTTTTCCTATTTCTAATTTATCCTATGTCTAATATTCTATGCCATTTCTTCTATTTCAATATGGTATTATACAGTGCTTCCCATATAACATCTTAGTTACCTTAGTTTATTATTACAGTTCCAGCTTGGTGTCATCAGTAAATTTATTACTGTAGTTTTTATTTTTGTATCAAAGTCATTAATGAAATATTTACAGGATAAGACAAGCCTTGAAGAACTCTTGGTAGGCACTTTCCAGCCTAGTAGTTCTCCTTGTGGTAATCATTGTAATCTCAGGTTTAGTCAGTTCCTTACCCAATGTATAGTTCATGTACTAATCCCATTTTCCCCAGTTAACTAATAATTTGAATCCAGAACCTTATCAATACTTTACTGAAGGCTTGATGGTTTGACCCATCTAATTTTTCTTCTTTAAAGTACACTATGACTGACTGATTAAAAGGATCAATAAAATTAGACATTCTTTTTTCTCTTCACATAGAATCATATGAAATTAGGGATGGAAGGGACCTCAGGAGATCTTCTAACACACTCCCCTGCACAAAGAAGGACCATCCCCAACTAAATGATCCCAGCCAAAGCTTTATCTAACTGGGTCTTAAAAACCTCCAAGGATGGAGATTCTACCTCTTCTCTGGGTAATCTTTTCCAGTGTTTTACTACCCTACTAGAAAGAAAATTCTTCCTAATATCTAAACTAAACTTCCTTTGCTGCAACTTGAGACCATTGCTCCTTGTTCTGTCATCTGCCACCACTGAGAACAGTCTAGCTCCATCCTTTTTCAACACCCCCTTCAGGTAATTGAAGGCTGCTATTAAATCCCCTCTCAGTCTTCTCTTCTCTCAACCGCCTCTCCTCATAAATCAAGTGCCCCACCCCCCTCACCATTTCTGTTGCCCTCCACTGGACTCTCTCCAATTTATCCACATCCTTTCTGTAGCCAGGAGTTCAAATCTGAACACAGTACTCCAGATGTGGCCTCACCAGTGCTGAATAGAGTGGAATAATCACTTCCCTTGACCTCTTGTCAACACTTCCACCAATGCAACCCAGTATGCTATTAGCCTTCTTTGCAACAGGGACACACTATTGGCTCATATCCAGCTTATTGTCCACTGTAACCCTCAGGTCCTTTCCTGCAGAGCTGCTGCACAGCCAGTCAGCTCCCAGCCTATAGTGGTGCATGGGACTGTTTGGTCCTAAGTGCAGGACTTCACACTTATCCTTGTTGAACCTCCTGGGATTTCTTTCAGCCCAATCCTGCAATTTGTCTAGGTCACTTTGAATCCTAGTCCTATCCTTCAGTGTATCTACTACATCCCTGCCCCCACTATGTTGGTGTCTTCTGCAAACTTGCTGAGGGTTCACTGTATGCCATCTTCCAGGTTGTTGATGAAGACATTGAATAAAGCCAGCCTGAGGAATGACCCCTGTGGCACTCCACATGTTACTGGCTGACAACTAGACATTGAGCAATTGATTACTATTCTCTGATCCTGATTCTCCAGCAGTTTTTTTCTATCCATCTTACAGTCCATTGATCCAGCCCATACTTCCTTAGCTTGCCTGTGAAAATGCTGTAGGAGATGGTACCAAAAGCCTTGATAAAATCAAGGTATTGCACATCCACTATTTTTCCTGCATCCTCAGAGCGAATCATTTCATCACAGAAGGCACTCAGGTTGGTTTGGCATAACTTGCCCTTGGTGAATCCATGCTGACTGTTCCTAATCACCTTCTCTCCACCAAGTGCTTAGAAACTGATTCCTTGAGGATCTGCTCCATGACTTTTTTCAGGGACTGAGATGGGGCTGACTGCTCTGTAGTTCCCTGGATTCTCCTTTTTCCCTTTCTTAAAAATGGGCACTGTGTTCACCCTTTTCCAATCACCTGGGATCTCTCCTGATTTTCAAAGATGATTGCCAGCAGCTCTGCAATCACATCAACCAACAGCCTTAGCACCCTCAACTGCATCCCATCTGGCCTCACGGACTTGTAAATATCCAGTTTTTCTAAATAGTCCCTAACCTGTTATTTCACTGCTGTTAGCTGCTCACCTCCTCCCCTAACTGTGATGCTAAATACAGTAATCTGGGAGCTGACCTTGCCTGGGAAGACTGAGGTAAAACAGGCATTGAGTACTTCAGCCTTTTCTGCAACCTGTGTCACTAAGTTGCCTTCCCCATTCAGTAAGGAACCTACACTTTCCCTGATCTTCTTCTTACTACTGACACACTTGTAGAAACACTTCTTGTTACCCTTTACATCCCTTGCTAGCTGCAACTCCTCTTGCGCTTTGGCCTTCCTGACTTCATCACTGCTTTCCCAAGCAATACTCTTATACCCCTCCCTAGTTGTTTGTCCAAATTTCCACCTCTCACACAAGCTTTCTTTTTGTGATTTAGTTTACTAAAGAGTTCCCTGCTAAGCCAAGCTAGTCTTCTGCCATACTCGTTAGTCTTCCTGCATATGGGAATGGTTACTGCACTTTCAGTAGACTTCTTTAAAGTATGACCAGCTGTCCTGGACTCCTCTCCCCATCAGACCTGCTTCCGAAGGGATCCTACCCATGAGTTCCCTGCGTGAGTTGAAGTCTGCTTTTCTGAAGTCCAGATTCCTTACTTGGCTGCTCTCCATCCTTCCTTCCCTCAGGATCCTGAACTCCATCATCTTGTAGTGCTGCTGCCCAAATTGCCATATACTAGTAAATTCCCCACCAATTCTACAACTGCCAAAAGACTCAATGTCAACACTGACCACCCAGGTGTGAGGCACAAAGGGTTTTGAAAGAAGATTTTGTGGGGGGAGGGGGGTTGCTTTGTTTTGTTTTATATTGTTTTTGTGCATTTTAAATCATACAATATTATTACTAGATCTGTCTGTCAGATTGTACATTATCTGGAACATTTAATTGGTTTTAACTAAATGTATTGAACTTTTTCTGGCTGTGGTAATGACAGTGATGAATGTTAAAGGTTTATTTCAATCAAATACATTGTATGCACATCTATATATACATATACAGATGAATGCATATATGCCTGCATATATCTGGCTGTGTTTGTGTGTCTATGTCTATGTATGCACATAGAAAACACATATATATTATGAACCTGTATGTATATGTTAGGAAATGATAATCAAGAAAATCCTGAAGTCTTGGAAGTCAGGTGCAGAATCTCTGAACAATCTATATATAATTTATTAACTGAAGTTTGATTTCACAGAATCATAGAGAAATAGGGCTGGAAAGGAGCTCATCTAGTTGAACCCCCTACCTGAGTCAGGATCACACCTATCCAAACCATCCTATACAATGAATAATGTAAATGTTACATAAGACCACTATCAACCCTGATGCACCATAGACTTAACACCCTAACCTGCCACAGGTAAAGCAAAGGAACCATGGCAGCCAATGTCCTGATTCTTAAAAAGGTTGTCAATATACACTCAAAATATCCTGGGTACAGGGCTACCCCTTCCCCCCCACCCCCCTCCTGCCCACTACAGAAGAAGATGACCCTCCTGCCATAAACTCTACCAATGAGACCATGGGGTAAAATTCTTTCATGACTGCAAATATTGTGATATATCTGACACTGAGCAAAGGAGAAAGATCCTCTAGTTAGAAATTCAGGCTTTGATCTCAGCAGGAGCTGTCACACTCCAGTCAAAATCCCCTGAGAGAGGCTTAAAAACACCCAGGCACATGTATCAAAAAGCGGGGGAGGGGGGGAAGGGACAATCAGCAAAGTCCAGATGCATGGGTAATATGCAGAGTAGAACATAGGTGTAGCTATGACTAGATCATGCCCAACTACTGGTTCTCGAAACATAGCCTCACCATTTTAACAGTGAAGAATTGTTTCTAGATAACCATTCTAAACTTACTTTACTGAAACTTCAAGCCATTTGTCTGTGTTCTCCTCTCTGCAGGAAGAAAGAAAAGGTGCTTTCCTTCTTGTTTATGGCAACCCATCATGTTATCACTGTTATCATGTCCCCTTTTCAGCATCTTTTCCTCAAGTTGAACACACCTAGCTCCTTTAGCTCATAAGACTTCCTTTTCAAGTCTTTTATGATCTTGGTTGCTCATCTCTGGACCCTCTCTAACTGCCTTTTTAAAATATAGACCAAAAACTGCACATAGTACTCTAGAAGAGGCCTAATTAGTACGAAGCAGGGACAATATCACCTCCTATGGTCATGCACCTAATGCTTCTATAGATGTATCAGTAAACCACATTTGCCTCTTATGCAGCTGCATCATACTTCAGACTTGAGTCTGTGGTATGCCAAGAATCAAAAATCCTTCTCTATAGTGCTGCCATCTAGCCAGGTGTAACACTTTTTTATTTGTGTTTCTGATTATTCTTCCTGAGGTGTAGCACCTTGCATTTGTCCATGCTGAACTTCATCCTTAGCTCTCTCCTGGATTTTGAATCTGTTGAGATCCATCAAAATTATTCATAAACACATTAAACACACCAGGCCCAGGACAAACCCCTGTGGAACTCCACTTGAAATCTCCTGCCATTCTGACACAGACCTGTTAATAATTACACTTTGCTTATACCTATTGAGCCAGCTATCTATCCACCTTGTAGTAGTTTTGTCCAGCCCCAATTTCTCCAATTTGTTAATCAGGAAGTCATATGGGACCCTGTCAAAAGCCTTGCTGAAACACAAGTACACTATATCCACAGCATTCTCTTAATCCACCCAAGCAGTTACTTTGTCAAAGAAAGAGACCATATCTGTTTGACATGATTCATTTTTCATAAATCCAAGGCTCCTTCTGATCAGCCTTTCCTCCTCCAGATGCTTGCAAATGGTCTTCATTAGGACATGGATCAGGAACTGACCAGGTATTGATGTGAGGCTAACCATTCTGTAATTCCCCAGGTCCTCCTTTTTAGCTTTTTTAAAGAGGGGTACTATCTTGACCCTATTCCCATCCTCTGTTACCTATGCTGTCTCTCACAACTTCAGGAAGATCATATTGCCAAGGCCTTTGAGATCTTCTCTAATAGTTCTTTTAGTACCATGGGATGATGTTCATCAGACCTTGTTGACTTGAATCCATTTAGACCCGTAAACAACTCTCTGACCATCTCTTTTGTTATCTCCTCCTTCAGCTTGTCCCATTCCTTATTCAAGGGCTGCAGCCTTTTTTTTTTTTTTTTGTGAAGACTGAGACAAAATAGCTGTTGACTAGTTCTACTGTCTTGTATCTTCTGTAAAGAGTTCTCCCTGGCTTGTTAACAGTGGGCTCACAGCTTCCTTAGTCCTTCTTTTCTGGCCAATGTACTTATAACACCTCTTCCGTTGTCCTTAACCTCTTTCACCAGGTGAAGCTCATTCTTTATCTTTGCCTTCCTGATTTTGTCCCTGAACATTTTTGTTAGTCTCTGGTATTTTCCCTTGGGGCATTTATACACATGCTCTGGGAGCGGTGCGGTGGGGGGGTGCTTTAACTAGAGCAGCTCTGAAAGCCTAATTAATGTGCTCAGAGAGTCTTGTGTATCAGTGTCCTCATGCTTAAAAATGGTGGCAGGGCCAGTTTAATTAATCCTTGTTAGACAAGCTTTAGTTAAAGTGTCCCCATCACCATTTGTAAGCATTGGGATGCTGATACCTGAGATGATGAAGTCTGCTGGAGCACAGTAATAAATAGGACTGTGTGAAACATCATTATTTCAAAGGGACAGTGTTTTGTTTCATTGTTTCATTTTGTTTTGAAGCACTGTCCCATTTTGTTCCGTTGAAACTGTTTCTCTGTTTCAACTAATTTTGATGTTTCACCTATAGGCTATAATGGGGAATCATGAAAATGCCTAAAATCTTGTCCTTTGTTGCCTGATTCAGATGCAAATGGCAGGGATGGTAGCCACTTCTGAGGGCATGAAGCCTGCCAAGTTTCAAAGAGATAGGTACAGAGTTTTCTCAGACACCGCAGCTCAAAGTCTTGAAAGCAAAACTCATGACATTTGCCAGCAGCTGCAGCCTCCTGTCATCTGGCACAGATCTGGGGGCCTGCACCTTCAGGTGAAGTCTGGCACAGCACCACAGCCCACCTGGGGGTGCGGCTGCTGCCTGGGACTGGCGCTGGGCGCAGCCCACACCCAGTGCCAGGGAAGACTGATAATGCTGCTGGCCCCAAACAGCAGTGGCAGCCTCCTGTCATCCGGCATATAGATCCAGGGTCCCACACCCCTGGGAGGGCTGTGGGGCTGTGCCAGACTCCTCTTGGGGGTGCAGGCCTCCAGATCTGTGCCAGATGACAAGATGCTGCCACTGCCACCTGGGACTGGCACTGGGCACCATGGAGCTCAGCCTGGTGGTGGGAGGTGGAACAGAGCCCTGGCTCTCCCTGCCTCCTGCCACCAACCTGCACTCTGAGCAAGCAGTATTTATGTTTGTCTGCATTGTTCTTCCAGCAGATGTCTGTTAAACTGAAGATTCCTTTCCGTTCCATCCCATAGCTGTTGGATATATTTGTTAACTGCTTGAAGAATGCCTCATCCACCTCCTCCTTTTGATTCGGTGAGCTTAAATAAATGCTCACCATTATAGTAGTGCTTCATCTTTCACCTTTCATCTTCACCCAAATGCATTCTGCTTTGCAATCTTCTTCCTCCTGAACCGGGCAACAAGTGTATGTGTTTTTGACATACAAGACTTCAATACATAACCTTTTCTTCCAACCCTGTCCTTCCAAAACAGAGTGTAATCCTCAAGACCTGACCAGGTCTTTGTGATGCCATGAGCTGTTTGCATTCTTATGTTTTATTGCTATCTCTTACTGTATTATGCTTCATTGTTGTACTAAGGTCTATCAGTGTTTGAATAGATTTTACCAATGGAGAGCAAACAAGTATATGAAAACTTATGGAAATAATCATCTCCAGGTTCTTGGCAAGGGATCATATTTAAACAAACAAAATTTCCCAATAATAGAACAGAAAAACCAGGTGTTAATGCTGGGAGGTATACATTCATGATTCATGGCATGTCTACACCTGAGCTTTAAAGAACATTAGCTCATAGGCAACACATGGGGGGTAGAGGGGGCATGTGCCCCCCCGAGATTGACCATGGCCAAAGTCACCACCAGCTTCAGTGGGCAGTCACCACCCCCTGCCCTTCCGCTGATGTGGCTGCCAGTGGCTGTGGGCAGTCTACACTCCCCTCCTGCTGCTTGCCACCCCACCTAGCCACTGATACTGCTGTGGCTGCCTGCAGGCAGTCCCTGCCCAGCCCACACTCACCGCCAACATCACCACGGCCACGTGATGGCAGTCCCCACTCACTGCCATCATGCTGCTGTGGCCGGCACTGCCACCACTGCCTGAGGGCAATCACCATGCCCTCCCAGCTTCTGGGGGCACACATGATACATGCATTAGCCTATTTTAATAAGCATTAAAGTGCCACTATAATAAGTGCTTTTTATTTAATGTGCATTAAAATAGGTTAATGTGTATTAAGTGTCACTTAAAAAGGGCATTTATAGATGTGCTCCAGGAGGCGGAGGATCTTTATTTAGTGTGGCTCCAAGAGCCGCACTAATTGAAGTGCTTAAAGTATCACTTGTATCAGTGTCCTCGCACTGAAAAAATGGTGGTGGAATGCTTTGAACTAAAGCTTGGTGAACAAGCTTTAGTTTAAAGAAGCCCACTACCATTTGTCAGTGTAAGGATGTTGATACACATGATGCTGGAGTCTGCTGGAGCGTGGTAATTACAGAGTCATCGAGTCTGTTCCAACAAGCTCTAATTACAGTGCATCAAAGCAGCTTCTCTGCACATGTATAGGAGCTCCATGCTCTTTAGTTAATGTACATTAAGACAGGCTAAGGTGCCTTTTCCTAGTACCTCATAATGGAGGTGTTAGATTTAATGCACATTAACTAAAGCATGTTAATACACATGAAGACACACCTTCAGAGAAATAACACTACGTAGAGTGAAGACCATAAAAAGTTCTTGACACTGTAGATCAGGCACTGTTTCTGATGTGCAGGAGAAAAGTTTTGAGCCTCTGATCCCTTGATTTAGAGAAGCCATAAGCTGCAGGAGAAGGAACTGGTCCACTCAGTGCCCAATAAATGCTTCAGAGTTTTGAAGTGTATAGGTTATAGCTGTTTTGGTCTAAGGTCATAAGCAGACAAGGTTCTTTGGGTAAATTCAGGATCTGTTATTAAACCAACTAAAATAGTTGGTAGAATTCTTCTTTGCAAGCTGTTAGATAAAAATATCCTTTATCAGTCTGAGGACACAAAGACAAATTTTTCCAACTATTTTAGTTGTTCTAGTAAAAGATATCAAATTTACCCAAAGAACCTTGTCTGTCAGAGTGGTGAAGACACTGAGGATTTTTTGTCCAGGTGGGTATACTTCTTTGATTTATAAATGCATAGATTCATAGATGTTAGGGGCTGGAAGGGACCTCTCAAGATCATCAGGTCCAGCCTCTCTACACTTGGGCAGGAAAGACTTCTGGGGTTAGATGACCCCAGCAAGGTGAGCATCCAGACTTTTTTTTTTTGTGTAACTAAAGGTAACAGGGTTTTTAAACCTTCTTGCAAATCCTGTCTCCATGGGTGCATTTACATGTGCGTTTTAGTGCAGAGTTGATTAATTATCTCTTCAGTAAAGTGTCACAGACTTCTAACTAGTTAGACTTTAGTCCATGATCATGCTGCTTTGGTCCCCTTCCCCCTTTTGCTAAGCTTGGATCCAGACTACACTAAGCCTAATAAACTAAAATCCTCATGTAATGGATCCTCACCATTATTCTCAGGGTTAGGGTTCCCACGAGGGGCAGGGGTACCCTATAGGCAGTGCAGCTCCCATGGGGGCACAGGGGCCCCCTATAAGAGAGCATGGACACTGGATGTTGTCTATAGGGTTCATAGTTTGTAAGGACTGGAAGGGACCTCACAAGATCATGGGGTCCAGCCTGCACCAGGCAGGAAAGACAACTGGGGTTCAGAGAACCCCAGGTTACTGTTGGTTGGTTAGAGTTAGGGTGCCATGGGGGCACAGGGGCCCCCTCTAAGGGATCATGGACACCCTCTAGGCAGTGGGGGCCCCTGTAGGGGAAACTGGGGGACCCTAGGGCCAGCTGGGTCTGTACAGCAGGCAGGGGCACCTATAGGCAGTGGGTCTCCCATAGGGGCACCCTGTGGGCCCTGAGCCCCTATGGGAAGCAGGGCCCTACAGGCAGCCCCCTCAGCTCACCCAGCTCAAAGTGGCCCCTGTAGTGTTCCCTGTCAAAGAAGGTGAAGAACAACATGACTGCTCCCAGCTGCCCAGCCTAGTCCCTCCTCCAGCTGTGCATGTGCGGCTCCCCACGGCCACCAGGGAGTGGTGCCAGACAAGGAGGTGCAGGCAGGTGCATGGGGCAGGTGCACCCTGGGTCAGGGGGCATCTCCAGCTCTGCAATGTAAAAGCAGCTGAAAGGTGGGAAGTGGCACCAATCCAGCAGAGCAGTTCCCCAGTGCCAGCAGAGCCCACACCAGACCCCAGACCCCACCTCACCTTGCTGCACTGCAGCCCAGCTCCTCTCCGGGTGGGTGTGCAGCATTAATAAGTTAGTACACAGCATGGCATTAAATTGTGCACAGCCACTCACACGCACAGCTTGGAGGGAACCTTGGCCACAGTCACATGCACTGGTATAAGGGCAGAGTAAATGAATTAACTTTGCCATAGGATAGTTTTGTCCTGTGGCAGAGTAATTTACTACTACACCAAAACACACATTCAAACAACAAAAGGAGCTGTCTGGGGCATGAGGGTGCTGCCTGCAGCCTAGCCCCACACTTTAGCCCCCTTGTGCCAGTCCTTCTGCAACCCATTGCTACCACTCAGAACCCAGAATTGACCCACCCCGGGCCCCTTGCCAGTCTAGGGCTGCTCTGCCCTGGCTCAAAGTGTTGTTGTCTCAGGCTCATGTGTAAATGCTGCACCTGAGAGAAGCTTTCTCTAGTGTAAACTGCGCCTCAGTTTATAACCATGCCTTAATGGCATAAGTAGATGCACTCAGTATATATTTTGTTTCACTTTCACATATCTCTGAAGAATTAAACTGTAAAATAAGAGCACCCACATAGCTGAGGGTCTTGGAAAGCATATGTTCAAGACACTTGTACACCTGTAGGGCCCCACTGGTTCTGGGTCCTAGAGCTGCTAGAATGCATAGTCTGTGAAGGGGTAAGAGATTCAAATCTTGTCCCCAGGAAGGGGGTGAGAAAATCTAACAAAAAGGTTGTGATGCATTATACAGAGATCAAGAAAAGCTAGCAGCATGTGGCTCTAGTTTACAGGAACCCAACCACAGCATCCTGGTAAGTATTTTGCAGAGGGAATTTACAAGGGCTATGTAAGATATCAACTTTATCACTTCCTATTCTTTCATATTCCCAGACTGAGGGATGCTTTCAAAACTTTTAATATTGATTTTAGACAGTTCACTTAGGGGATGTATGATCCTTTGGTAATTTTTGCATTATTTAGGTAAAAATTTGAGTTTGTGCTATAGCACAAATTGTAGCATGGTCCTCTGAATTAAGACATATCTGCTCTAACACTGACCTGCTATGTGACCTGGAGTGAGTCATTTCAGCTCCCTGTATACCTGCTTCACTTCTCACCTTTTTCTCTTTAGAACACTAGTTCTCAACTTTTTTAGATTCATGTCACCCCTCATTAAACTCAAGGCACCCATCAAAAAATCCCAGCTCCTTGCTAAAATCATAGACCAATTCTTCAGCTGCAGTGAACTCAGAAAGACCACAAGTCTAAATGTTTTTCACACTATGGATTCCTTTTTTGAAATTTCTGTGTTTATCTTTTGAACCATGTGTAGATGTTTGCACACCTAACAGTGCTAATTTTGTGCAGCACTCTGTGATAGACTTAAAGGGATTTCACATTACCCCAAGGTGCCATGGAAACCTTGTGGAGAATCACTGGTTTACACTGAAAATCTTTAGGGCAGAGAGTGTTTCCTGGTACGTTTTTTACAGTATGTCGTGCATGTGTCTACATGTATGTTAATGTGCTTTTCCTAATGCACATTAAATTTACTACTTCCAATGTGAAGTAATAAATTAATGGGCATTAGGCTGCTCTAATGCACTGTAGTGCCCGTGCATGCTTTTTTAGATGATGCTTAGTGGGCAATACGCTATTTTACTGTGCATTGGCATAATAGCATTTTTATGTGCCACTTAAATATGCAGTAAATAAGTTACTGTACATTGAAGTACACGTGTAGATGTGCCCAATGTCTTGGTTGGAGACTCTAGTGGCTATTGTAATAGAAGGAATATACAGTCATAGTAACTTTCTGAAAAAGATTATTTTTGAAAGAAGTGTTGTGGGATTCCTACACAAAAATTATCTCTTCTTATTGAGGTACTTATTTATGCTTGGGAACAGTTTGAGCTACAAGAAATTACACTTGAATTTTGAATTCTCTCTTTGAACATGCCAGATTGACCTTGTAGAAGTGAGCCCCAGAGGGCTAGGGACTCACAAATGTGAAACCAGTTCCCAGGAGGACCAGTTCCATCTAAGATGAAAAAAATCCTTTGATATGTAGGCATTATTCTAACTGTTGAACAAGGCACCTAAATCCAGGTGAACTCTGACCCTCCTGCTAAAAGGTTCTGGTAGCAAGAAGGAGAACGATGTTGCCTTTGGAAAATATCACTTGTGTAAGGACATTTGGGGCTAGAGATATTAAGACTGAATTTAAAAATACATGGTCTTAACAGCAATAATGCTAGTCATTAAACATCTTAGCTCACAGTTCATCACTTTCTGTTCTATATTCAAGACTCCACGACTCTTCTAATTCCTATTGCCTAAAAGAAAATGCAGTTTAAGACACATTTAACAAGTGAGTTCACTTTGGATTTGAATCACCTAAGTTAATGGGGTTAGGAGAGGATATATTTCAGACCTGAAATAATGCTATTTTTCCTGTAGGTGTTCACAAAGCATTCTAGTAATCTACTATTTTCAAAAGATAATTTAACTGATGAAATAATTACAGAATCATGTAAAATACAGACAATGATTATAAGTTCTCCTCAACAATATGAGATTTCCCTCTTTCTAGCCATTCATGTAGGATGATCATTGAGTGAATTACTTCAAAACTTAAAATGTTGTTCCTAGAAAGATGCTTGTTATTATTCCTATTATTATTATTGGAAGAATCTATCAATATTGTCATGTCATCTGGTAATAATATTAACAAATATATTGTGTGTGCCTTCTAGTAATGAAAGATGACTTATTTGTTTAACTAAAATGGGAACCAAAACAGGGAGAAATGTAATGTAACTGAAATGTTATTTGTTAAACATTATGATTTTGCCAAATTAAAAAATGCTTAACATTTAGTGATATTTATTTCTGAGTTGTGGGAAGCACTTCTCTTTCTTTTTATCAGAGCATATTGCTCTGTTCTACCATTTTAAAAATCACTGTAGAAATCTCAATAATATAAATCTATTAATATTTTATTACCTACTTTAACTTGCACCTTCCATTCATACATAGGAGAAATGGATAATTCATTCATTTATTGCTAATAAAACCATTAATAAAAGACATATCAAGCAATTTCCTTGAACTTATATTTTTAAAAAGCTATTAAAATTGACAAATTTAGTTATAATGGGTTGATATTGATGAAATAATGAACTAGCATTTCCTCAGGTCTTGTGCATGTATTATATGAAGCCAAGAATATTCTTCCTCAATTTGTAATGGGTTGCTAAGGAAGAAATGTGTTCACATAATGAAGGATATTGGTTTTATTTTACAAAACATTAATAATTTGTACTTTAGTGTTCTTTTTCTTTAGCAATTGCATGGGAGGTGAATGATGCCTTCAAGGTACAATCAACAGAGGCATTCTCATGGCAAAACTGCTAAAATCACCAGTGTGATTCTCATGACAAAACTGCTAAAAACTGTTAGTATAAATATTTATTTAAATTCATTAAAGGGTAACTTTGAAAGGGAAAAAAAAACATATCAGAAGCATTATGACACGTCATATTTTTACATAGACAATTTTCTTCTTAACACAGTCTCTACTAAGTACTACATGAAGATAAGGTCAGAAGTAATGGAAGCCTGATCACAGAAAGATATAGAATTATGTAAAATTACACCAGCAGGACTCTATTCCTTTGTAATAATTTACACTGGACTTCAGGAATGGTAACATACTGTTTTTCTGGCTGAGTATTTTACATCTCTGGGTGAACTGTGCACAAATAAATTACTTTAGAAGGGGCTGAGAAACAGATAATCTGGCTCTTACCTTTGTGGAGTAAATGATTGATGTGATAGATCTTTTCCACTTCTACTATCAATAATTTTGATATAATAAGGAGAAAATACTTATCACATTATATTTCACATCTAGGGAGATCATACACTGTACTGATCAGGTTGGTAGACCAAGATTCAGGTTTCTCTGAGTTGAATGATTTTTGGCAAAAAAGTAGTAGAGCCAAACCCAAACCATGTTTGTACATACTTTTTTGTACATACTTCTATTTTGGCATTACAATTCCTAAAAATTAGGTATCTTTCCTCAGAAGGATGATCCAAAGCAACAGGATTCTGAAACTTTCGTTAGCATATGGTAAATGGAAAAAGCTAGGTATCTGGGTGCTGGGCAGGGAGGCTCTAATAAAATGAACCAGTTAAATTACTGATAGGAAACACCAGGTGCAGGCATCTGCTCCTCTTCAGAGATTAAGAGACTCTATCTTCTGACAATCAAAAGAAGAGTCACTTTTCAGACCAGGATACCTAACTTACACCAGCTTCACTGAATTTTATACACAATGTAGGCCCTTTGGTCATTCTCATTTAGAAATGAGAGGGGATGGTGCTCACCTTTTCTACCGTAGTCCAGTAGTCATAATACTGAACTATAAAGCAGAATACCTAAGTTTTAGGCTTTCCTTCGTCTAAGGGCACTCAAATCCTCATCCACCATTTCTCATAAGAATATCCTAATCACTAGGGGCACATCTACACATGTATTAATGCACTTTAGTTAATGTGCATTAAATTTAGTACCTCCACTATGAGGTACTAGGAAAATGCACATTAACCTGACTTAAGGCGTATTAACTAAAGATCATGCTTTTTATCTGGCTCTTAATGCTCATTAGCCTATTTTAATGTGCATTAAATAAAAAGTATAGGTTTTTAGTGATGCTTTAATGCACATTAAAATAGGCTAATGCACATTAAAGCACACATGTATATGTGCCTTAGAACTGGTCAAGATTCATGGGACTGGAAATAAGATATGCAAAAGGGAGTATGACTCTGTAGCCCAATGATGAGGTCATTCCCCAACCAGCTTATGCATTTCTGTTTTAAAAAATTGATAACAGGGACCACAATTAAAGTTTACCCCATTCCATGGGTGAGTGCCTAACCACTATGTTATTGGGCAAAAGCTATTGGTGCCATAAGCCATATTTAAAAGTATAAGGGAATGTGGGTGTCTGGTTTTATAATTAACTGAAAGTTGTCCCTATCAATTAGGTATTATGCATGTTTTGGTGATGCCTAATGAATCAGAGATTTAGATAGACTTTAGGTGCCATACATTTCCAGTCTGGACCATCATGGAATTTATCTGGGAGTTAGGCTCCTGGATGCTTCCATTGGACTTGCATACACAGAAGCTTACATGCAAGAGTTAAGGAACTTTCCCCCCTAAAAATAGAGCCATCTAATAGAGATGTTTAATGTGATTTTGCAGCTGCTGAAGCCTGTTTGGTCTGGATTACCATGAGGTGGACTTAAGGTGCCTAAGTCCCCAGCTCACATGTAGACATCTACAGAAGTGATTTTGATCTAGGTTTTAATTTCTATGTGGCTCAGTTCTCCCTCTATAAATTAAGGATCATAAAAGTTCATTATCTCGGAGGCACGTTACAAGAGAAATGTATTCTATTATGAAGCATCCTGATACCAAGAACCAAATAAGTACATAAAATACATAGATTCTAATGGAGTTGGAAAGTCAATGGAAAATAAATGAATTTAGATGATGTGACCCTGTCTCATCTAAATAAATACATGCCTTGGAGTTGTCATGACAGGTGCAAAATATATTTCAATAGATTTATAATATCTTATGCTGTTTATAACTTATGTTTGTGATCCATAATCTTTTGTGATTGAATATATGTCACCCCAGTTTTCCCACCAAGGCAACATTTGTATCAATTAGTTCAACTAGAAAAGAACTCTATTTGTGGGTGTACTGAAACATGACAGGTATACTGCTTTGTTTTTCTGTGGCTTAAATGTAGCATAAAGATTTCTAAAAATCAGATCAGCATTCTGTGAATTACTGGTGAACCCTTCCTTCTGGCAATATGTGCTTTAACAGCTTTACAGCTTGACTAGACTATAATGAGGAATTAAACATATGGATGAATAGAGAATTACTGATAGTTGTTAAAATTTGAATAAGTTTTTAGCTGATACACTTTCTTCTTCTGAATCAATTACATGAGCAGTCAATAGTACTGAATTAATTACCCAAACAAATTCACAAATCTAAAAACCATTGTCATCTTGTACTATCAAACTTCATCACTTGCTTTTCAAGTGGACTTCTTCTAGTGCCTTTAACTATACATTGCATTTACAAATGCCTATTTAGTCATGCAGCAATAAATGTTTCGCCAGAGAGAATGTATAAACTACAAAGACAAAAATAATTTAAGATGCTAAGATTTGTTCTCCTCTTCTGAATCTAGGACTCAATAAAGGACTTAGACTCCATAACTTTTAGTTGCCTAGCCCTAGGATAGAATTCAAACCTGAGGTTAAGCATTGAAGCTCTTTAGACAGTGCATAGGGAGAACTAAATTCCTCAGACAGGCAATGCAAGTGAACTCTATAGGCTGACTGGGGAATTAATCAAGAAGTGGGGTTTATTTGAAATTGTTCCCTTACAGAGCATTGGCACCAGTTCAGCATTGAACTGAAGGCAGGTAAAATCCACACCCCAGAACCCTACTTGTGTTTGTTAGATAATTTTTTACCTCCTTGGAGGTAGGAGATGTGCATTTGAAAGCCTTCAGAATGAGGAGAAAATGTAATTGATGTCTCTTTATTCTTGGTGAATGTTGTAATAAAGTCATGCTCATGTTATGAAAGGTTGGAATCCACTAGTTTTGAAATGAAAGGGGCCCCAAGTACTTTTCTGGGAGGTGTGAGCTTGTCAGTGTGGGCTTTATGTGCTCTGCTCTGACAATGCCTACTGGTTTTGCCCCTCAGGCAAATGAGCACAAGAATTCTTAATTTCATAGTTTCATAGTAGTTTGGGGTCAGAAGGGACCTGAACAAATCATCTAGTCTAACCCTCCACCACCGGCAGGAGCACATGCTGGGATCACACAACCCCAGACAGGTGTTTGTTCAACCTCTTTTTGACTTTACCCAAGGTAGGAGCGAGGACCACTTTCCTAGGAAGTTGGTTCCAGATCCTAGCCA
>NW_017729008.1:4053536-4058225 GCF_001723915.1 Gavialis gangeticus | reverse complement strand
GGGGGAATAGGGCCCTTCCTATTTGCTGCTGATCTCCCCTAATGAGTTTGTAAGCAGCCACCAAATCCCCCCTCAGCCTCCGCTTGCTGAGGCTGAACAGGTTCAGGTCCCTTAGCCTTTCCTCGTAGGCCTGCCCTGTTGCCCTCCAGCCAAGTGGGTGGCCCTCCTCTGAACCCTCTCAAGGCAAGCCACATCCTTCTTAAAGTGCAGTGCCCATAACTGGACACAGTACTCCAATAGTGACCTGACCAATGTCGTGTAGAGGGAGAGTATCACCTCTCTGGACTGGCTTGAGATGCATCTTTGGATGCATGACAAGGTGCGGTTGGCTTTGCTGGCTGCAGTCTGCACTTGATTGGACTTTGGCATGAGTGTGGCACCTACGTACTGAGGCTGGAACATGTACAAAAGCAGAACTGGATGTTTCAGGTACCTCCAGTGTTAGGTAGATTTTTGGATTGCAATTCTATACTTAAGGGCCTCAGTTCCACCCAAACCCAGCTTTAAGCACTTAATCTTAAATTCTTCATTGTATCTAGTCCCATAGAGAGGATAGAGATAGGCTTTTCTCTGTGGGCATAGGGAACAGGACAAGGAGCAATAGCCTTAAACTCTAGCAGGGGAAATTCAGGTGGAGATTTGCAGGAACTTGCTGACTATGAGGGTGGTCAAGAAAAGTCGTGAAATCTCTCTCCTTGGGAACTTTCAAAAGTAAGTTAGACCCTAGGCTTGGATAGTTTAGTCAAGGATGATCCTATCCTGCACAGGGGGTGGACTTGATGACCTTGTGAGGTCCTCCCCAGCCCTACTTTCCTATGATCCCATGTCTACAAGGCTGAATGTTTCTTTTGTTTTTCAATTAACTATAAAAGTTACCTTCTTTTCAACTAGTGACAGAAGAACCACAATGCACTTCCGAAGTCCTAGCTCAGTGTTTGCATTTTACTTTTAATTCCAATGGGAAGAAGGGAAGGGTGGGGGTGGGGATCTTCTTGTTATACTCTCAAGCCCTCCAACCAGGGGCAGAATAAATGAAGTTATTAAGAAAGCCAGTTTCAGAGACAACCATAGTTAGATACAGCAGAAATTGGGACATAAAGTAATATATTCTAAAAAGACATGGTCTTTATAATCATTACAAAACAAACAAACAAAAAACTTCCCTGTGACTGGCATACTTTTGATCCAAGAAGTTAAATTGTGTACTTTATAACATATGTTGCAATTAATTAGGATTATTTTAAATGTGCTGAGATGTTTTTGTTTATACATTATTACATTTACAGTCTACTACATGCTTGCTAGTCATTCCTTTGATTTGGCAGTTGAAGTTTGAATAGACTGGATTTAAATTTTGCATATTAAAGATATTTGTTTTCATTTTAATGTTGTTCCATTGTCAAAACACCATGATACCAATAGAACAACAACAACCACGACTATTTTCTACTAAATTAGGTATAAAATGAGTCCCTTTCTGGTTCTATAATACAGTAAAATACAACTTAAAATTCATTTTGCAATTAAATTATATTATTCTTTTTATTCAAGCTTCTACCACAACAGTTGCATGGATATTTGTCCTTCTACATTTTGGGGTAAATCAATGGCAAAGTAGTTTGCTTTATCTGATGTTTGTTGTATGAGGATGACACATGTCACTCAAAGGGCATTGCCACTCAAAGTGTTTAATACCACTTTTATCATATACATTAAACCCAAAATAGGATAAAAAGGCAGCTCAGGAATTGCCTTCAAAGCATACTTAATCATTCCATAAATAACACTTCCAAAGGTTATTTTAGTAACACAACCCTAAGGTCATAGTATTTGCTGACAAAAAATATATGTAGTTTGTAACTGTTATGGCACCATCAAGAAAGGTAGCCTCCTTTTTACCTTTATACTGTATTTCTGGCAGAGATTAACAAGCTCAAGGCCTAATTTTTGACCAGGAAGAAAGTAAGGAAGCCAGTCAATATTTGGTGATGCAGCATGGCTTCAACACCATTTTTTCGCTCTGTGGCTGAGCAGAAAGTTTAAGAGACTTTGAGACTTTGCTCTTTTGGGAGCTCTGATTTTATGGATTTCCAGACTGGCGGCATCATCAGCCTCTGTAAATCAAAACATACAGAGTTTCATTTCTCTCCCTGCAGTGAGCAACTGAGTTCTTTTTTAGAGACCTGACACCTGAGTACTTTGTTTCAGGCTCCAGTCATGCTTTTTTCATGTGTTCTGTCTCCCATGTCTACTAATTATTAAAAGTTTATGTCCTGTGTTTTGTCTCTCATTGCAATTTCATTTCTATATCAATGATTCTTGATAGATGTGCCTGGATGGTTATGAAAGGCCTATGCTTTATTCTTCAGTTCAAGAGCATAAATTACCTGTTTATGTTCAAATGTGTCACAAAAAAATAAGAAAGAGAAGTTATACTTAATTTTCACAGAAACCTGCCACACTTTCTTCATTTAAGGCACAAAATAAAGTACATTCCATTAGTAAGCATTCTGAAGTGGACAACCAAATATGGAAATCTCTGGAATTTTTTGTTTTTGTTGAAATAAAGTCTTGTTTTTTCCAAAAACTCTTGTGAGGACAGCACATTATCTTATATTTGTTGGGACTGCCGATTAAGAGACAAATGCATGTGCACACTCTTATCATTGCTAGGAAAAATATTTAACATCCAGAAAATCCAGCTATTCCCATATATTGTCCTCTATAGAATTCAGTTTCCTTCTTTGATACATATATCTTGTGTGAGTTTCATATTTAGAGAATTAAAGGTGCTGGGATTTAGGCTTCACAGTCAACAAATAAGCAAATACACGATCACAACTAAACCATTAGGTACTGAATATGTGTAAGCACCTAAATTTGGACAGTGAGGCTACCTGAAATTGTTCTTTGGCAAATATCAATCTTGTTAATACTGACCACCCCAGCCCAGTTCAATGATTATACAACACTGCGATTTATAGGTTAAGTATTCCCACTCATCCTCTGAGGAACCCAATCTTACAAGGCATCCCTGACCACATAAAATGCAGGATCGGGGTATGTAAAAAGTGCTGTTGTAGCCATCAGTTTCTTTCAATACCACAGCCAGAGGAAGATGCCCTGCCCTGTTTTAAGATAAGAGCACTCACCCTAGAAGTGAAGATCCAGATTCAATACCTCTCTTCTGTCTGTGATGACAATTCAAATTAATATCTCCCATGACATTGTCCTATCACTAGTCTATAACCTATTTTCATGGGAGGTATGTGAAGAAATTCCCCATCCCCCTCAAAACAAAAAAATTCAGTTGGCTTAGAGAGATTTGTTGTCTCAGAGAGGTTATAAAGATGCATATGACTCTGTAGTATATGATTAGTTTACTCACCTGCTCTAAGTATACAGATGAGCCCAGTGGTTCTCAACCATTTTTGTACCAGGACCAATTCATAAATGTCAGTGGTGACTCCCAACCCACTGCCCTTCACCCCCAGGCACCAGCCCCGCTGTGTGTGGGGCAGGGGGTGGGTGTGTGCGGTGGTGGGGGAGGGGCAAGCAGCCTGTCACAGGCTGGATTTCTGCCAGCTTTCAAGGGAAAGACCACAATTTCCCACATTTTTCTTCTTTAAAGGACAATTCATTTTTTAAGTTTGTTCATGACCAATTCACATACTTCTTGCAACCTACTTTTGGTCATGACCCATGGGTTGAGAAATGCTGATTTAGACTATGTATGGCAGTTCAGGGGAAGGATTCTCCACCTCTTCTATTACAACTGTTTCATTCAAGTTTCACTGGGCCAGAAAGAGGGTGTGTAAGTCCATAGTCTAGGGTTTAGGGCATTTACTTAAAAGGAAGTCTTGGGTTATACCCTTGCTTCAGGGATTGCTTGTATATTCTAATATAATAAAAGGCTTAGTCTGCCTGTGTGTTTGTCTCTCCATAATGTTTTGGCCAGCTGTGCATGTGCTGCTGAGAGTATGGGCAGTGATTGGCTGTACAGGCTTGGACTGTGCAGGCTCAAGTTTGAGCTGCTGTTAGGGAAGTTTGTGGAGGTGGCAAACACACCCTGGCCACCCAAGCAGAGGTGCTTCCCCATGCCTCCCTGTCTGAGGGAGAAGGGGAGGGTCACGGTGGTGGTGCCCCCCACACTGCCCATCCTCAACGCTACCCCGAACAGCCGGTAGCAATGGGGAGGCAGTGGGCACGGAGGGAGGGAAGCGGGGTGGAGGAAGGTTAAAGGGGGGTCACAGTGGTGGCTGTTATTGGTGGTGTGCAGTGGGGAGGGAGGGAGAGTGGGGAGCAGGAAGGGGACCCTGACAACAGTTGGCAGGGAGGGGGAAGTGTCAGGGAGGAAGGGAGGCTGCGCGGGCCTAGGTGGGCACAGGGTGGTAGGAGGTGAAGGTGGTCATGGTGGCAGCTGTTGTCAGGGCCAGGTGGGAGGGAAGTGGGGAGGAAATGGGAGGGGATGGGAGGGGAGGAGATGGAGGGTAATAGTGGTGGTGCTCCCCCCACCACCCAACCCCAACAACAGCCGGCAAGGAGGGGGACGTGGCAGGAAGGGAGGGAAGGGAGTGGGGAAGGAAGGTGAGGGATGCCCCGTTGAGAGGTGGAGGCAGGCAGAGGGAGGGAGTCCCTGTGCCAGAGACTGGAAGAGGCAGTGGAGGGAATCTTTACATGGCTGGCCCT
>NW_017729008.1:4050844-4053525 GCF_001723915.1 Gavialis gangeticus | reverse complement strand
GAGGGGAGGTCGGGGGAAGACCTGCTGCAAGGCGGAGGTGGGTGGGGGGAGGGAACCCCTGTGCTGGAGGAGGAGGTGGCGGGGACAGAGGGAGTCTTTACATGGCCGGCTCTGAAGGGTGACTGGGGGGAAAGAGGGGGCCATGTAAACACTCCCTGAAATCCATCATTCTTAATGGGCAATTAGCTAGTTTTTCATTAAAAGTCACTGCATGAAATACTGTTCCTGAAGCATGTACCACAACCCAGGTCTCCTCACTCCTAGATAAGTGCATTCACCACCAAACTATAGGATAGTGTTTTCTTATTACTTTTGCCCAATCAATCTTTAATTTTTTATGTAGAATGGAAAGTTTTAGAAGGAGATGTTCAGAGTCCTTCCCCATGAAACCCATCTAAAATATATTACAGCCTGGTGAGTAAGGCATTTTCTTCCAAGGTGGTAGATGTGAGTTTGAACACCCTGAGGCTGATAAGGGGCCTGAGATTCTCATTTTCTGGGTGAGTGCTTTAACTATTAGGCTCTTATACAAAAAGCAATTAGGGCTATTATGAAAATAATATTTTAGAATAAGTTAATGAGTTGTTGCCCGTTATTTAAAAGAAAGGGATTAAAAAAATATTGTTAGGAGAGGATTCTGGATTGCAGATAGATACACCCTCTGCAGTTTTATCCATGGATATGTTGTATTTCAGATGTATTCATGTCATCTGACTTTCCCTATTGGCTACTGTAGGCAACTCACACTTTACCCTGCTGAGTGGTGTCTTATTGTCCTTGTGATAATAGTACTACCTTATTTGATTGTAAGATAAATACACTAAAAATCATGAGATATTGAAAAACTAAGGTGAGAGGCTATAAAAGTATATTACATAGATAAACACTCTGAGAGAGGTTTATTTTTCTTTCACAAATATATCTTTACTAGACAAAAAAGGAAATTAATTTTGTAGCCTGAAAAATCTAACATGACAAACCAAATGCAAACTATCAGTTTGGAGTCAAAAATTTATTCAGAAATGTGTGTGGGGAGGTGGAGGAGGAGGAGAGGTAAAGGGAGGAAGGATGCTGAGGGGAGGACAAGGGGGAATGAATATGCCCAAACTCTGAGCTTGATAGAATATTATTATGATCCCTTGGCCTTATGCTGAAGTTTTCAATTTGATTAGGCCTAATAAAACCAAAAATGAATTTCGTATGTAGAGCTTATATGGCTATTTCTGGCATTAGCATTCTGTTCTTTGGAGATATGTTTTTGCTAAAAGATATACAAAGTTGAAAATTAATCTGTCTGGTTGAGAGAACCATAGATGAACCATACTTTGCACAATAAAAAATGTAAGGAACAAATTATCTGTTCCCATAGCTCCATTTAAAGTTAACAAATTTATGGCAACACAGTATTTGACCCTAAGTTCTGAATGTATGTATAGTGTTTACTCTCAGCACATTTACACAAGATGCTAAATCACTATAGTGATGAGCTACAGCAAGGTGGCGTTATTGGGCATGAACCATGATGCCACATGGTAGTTCATTGCTACTATACAGCAGAGTTGGAAACAACCCATGCAGTGCTGAGATTGTGCAATGCCAGTGGTTACTGCGCAGTGATTGGGTATTTGCTAAAACATGTAGGCACACCCTCTAAATATAATCACTGGATCCTTAGGTTTTGGTTCTACATCCTGTATTTTTTTTCTTTTCTGCTTTCCATGGTAGCATATTAAGGGTGAATTGTTAATTACCATTGGCCAATTTTTGTTACAGGCAAAAGGCCTTTAAGGTATTAAGAAATATGTTTAGCAACTTACCTTTTTTTCTTAGTAATTATAGATTACTACTTCTGGAATATTTTCTTTCAGTTTCTCTCTCCATATTTATAAACCCTGAATACAAAGGAACAGTTTCCCAATGTACATAAGATTCTTCATTATTAGATGAAATAGTGTTGTTAGGAAATGCATTTACGTGATTTTAAAACTTTTTAAACCAGTTACCCTCATTCCTTGTTTACTCAATACTGGGCACGTCTACATGTGCATTTGGTCACAACTAAATTTACTGTGCAGTAAGTGATTTTGGGTAGGTGTCTAGGAGCTGCCACAGACATAGCCCAGCCTTGAGCCAGGAGAGGCTCTGAGTGAGGTGCCCTGAGGCCAGCCCCCAAATGGCCAGGCCGACCAAGCAGCAAATTTAGTGCTGGGTCGTACCTACATGTGTATTACTGCACATTAACTAATTGCATTTAAATTTTCTACCTGCATTTGCAGGTAGTATATTTAATCATGATTTACCATTTTTATTGTGTAGTAAGGGCATGCATGTGTAGACGCTTGCCCGTACTGTGCAGTAAATTAGGCTAACGTGCAGCAACACTTCTTGTGTAGACCTGCTTATAGATGGTTGTCCATTTTGTGTTGATAGCCTCTCCATAACAAAGTAATATATTACTTATTTCAAGTTATCATTATTCTTGACAGTGTCATTTATAAGTGCTGGATTCAAAATTCTATACTTGGTTTAAAATCTAAGCTCCATGCTGTATAAAGGCAGTTAATTATTTTAATTTACTATGTTAGTTTACTTTTTTCTTGGGCAGAAATAGCTTCCACTAAATAAATAAATAAATAAATAAAAAACTAAACAAAAAATGGAGACCTGATGATCAGACATTG
>NW_017729008.1:4040916-4045844 GCF_001723915.1 Gavialis gangeticus | reverse complement strand
GACAGTGTCATTTATAAGTGCTGGATTCAAAATTCTATACTTGGTTTAAAATCTAAGCTCCATGCTGTATAAAGGCAGTTAATTATTTTAATTTACTATGTTAGTTTACTTTTTTCTTGGGCAGAAATAGCTTCCACTAAATAAATAAATAAATAAATAAAAAACTAAACAAAAAATGGAGACCTGATGATCAGACATTGTCAATCCCGTGTTCTTAAAATTATGTTGAAACAAGTAAAAAGCTATCTCAGTTTCTCATCCATATTTAATAAGCCTGCTTTTCCAAAAGTTGTAAGCACTAATTTTGTAATACTCTGGTATCTCCAAAATATCTTGCTTTGAACACTAATCAGTTTTGAAAATTAAAATGTCCTAAATATAGGGGTTTAAAATCAACAATCAAGATCCATATTTAATGAATTACTAATTAGTTAGACAACTCGTTTGACTGAGAGGTGCCTTACTGAAGGAAAGAAAGACAATTCTTAGCACTTATATATCCCTAAATACCAGGCTAGTTTATTCTATGTGCTACATTTCAACTCTTCGCTACCACATTTGAAAACTGGCATATAGTGATAACCATGAGAATACATGTTGATTGACATAAAGCCAAACAAAGCAGGAGACTGAAAGAGGCATATTGTATACAACAAAACACAATAAGCACAACATATTATGCTACACGCCCCATCTACTTGTTATACTTAAGGCATGAGTAATCAGTTATGGATAATGGTTTTAGGTGGTAACCTGGCCACATGTTCAAACAGTTAGTGGTGTGATAAAAAGGGGAATAAGCTATAAAGTTATTCCACTTTATAGCTGCTTCATATCACAACATTACTGAACATGGAGCCAGGGGCCTCTGTGGCTGGGAACCACATCGGCTTATTGGATCTCCTAGCTGGGGGACCCCATGTGTGGTGTCCTTGCTGCAGGGGATGTGGAACCCCGCCACTGCAGTTGGAAGATTGCAACAGCTGTAGTCTCTTAGTCATGGGGGTGTGTTAAGCCCCGCCCCACAGCTGAAAGGTTTTTGCAACTGCAGTCTCACAGCCATGGGAGTTCATTGTGCACCCCCATGGCTGGGAACCCCATCAGCTGATCTGAGCTTCTGCCATGGGAGCTTGTCTTTTGCCAGTGCAGGGGGAGCCTGAAATTGGGCTAATCGGAGCTATGAAGGAAATATGCTATCAAAGGAAATAATGGTTTACAAGTTTCAGTTTGATGCTTGTCCGTTTTACTTTAAAGATATTTAAATGATAATTGATTAATCACAATTAGTGTAATTAATCATAATAATAGTACACATACATTACATATCTCTAAACTTGTGTCTTTTCCTAATAGGTAAACATTTATGTTAGAAATTGAATTGTATAGTCCAATATAGGGATGAATAGCAATTAATTATTTTCAAATCATGCTTTATTCTGATATATTTAAGAAAATGAAATATGATGATATTTGTATATTTTTAGTTTGGTGGTACATCAACCTTTTCAAATATCAATAGCACTTTTAGGCAGTGGTGCACAAACCTTTACAATAACCTCATCTTAAGCTTAGGATGTAATTGTTCAATTACAAAATAGTGGGCATGTTTACATGTGCATTAAGGCACTTTTTAATGTGCATTAAATTTAGTAATTCCAATGTGAGGTACTAGAGAAATGTGCATTAGGCTTCCTTAATACATAGAAATGTATGTGCATTTTTTAAGTGACACTTAATGTGCAGTAGCCTATTTTACTCTGCATTAGTGTAATCACATTTTTTTACATGATGCTTTAGTGCACAGTAAAATAGGCTACTGCACATTAAAGCACATGTGTAGATGCAGCCAGTTAAGGGCACAACAATTATTATTTAATTTTAAGTCTATAATGCTTAAAATATGCATAGTATTATCAGCAAAATTATGTGTTTAAAGCCTCTGTAAGAAAAGCAGGTGATAGTATGACAAAACATGGGGTAGGTAGATAAAGTGTGTCAATCTCAAGCAGGCCTCCAGAGCAAGATCCTGAAATCCAAATGGAAAATAATATAAATTACTATATTATACAAGACTTAAATGCATTTTTATGTAAAACACTGAGATGGCATATCATGACACCTGTTGTATGTTACTGGCATTTCTATCACATATCTTTGTTAACAGCAGTAATGTTAAGCTATGTTAAATGGCTACTACTTGAAATATGCTTATTTAAATATAAGCTACAATATATAAAATGATGTACAATACAAAATGCTTCCTTTCTACTGAAACATCTGTATTAGTTTTTTGCAACAGACAGTATGTTTTAATAAACCTGAAAGATAGCTGGTGCAAGAAATGTGACTTTAGACACATGAATCTTAGTTTAGCACCTCAAATATTTCTGTGTCTATTCTGTTATTTTCTTTCTTTGCGAAACCCATCTTCATGAAAGTATTCAGGACTGAACTAACAAGTTATTCATTTTATCAAATTAGAGTATCTTTAAAACAAGCAACCCTATATTAAATGTATTCTCATAAACCTGCTACAATGTCTTCAGTGAATTTACTGCCAGTGCTTTGTGGGGTTTTTTTTCCTTTAAGTAAGGGAGACAAAAACACTTATATAAGTCATTTCATGGTAGGGACTTTAGACAAAGCAATATATATTATTTGTGATGACAAGTTCATATAGTAAGTGACAATGATAACTACTAATGTGCCCACAAAGAAAGGAAAACCACACCATATATCTTTAGACAATCATTGTGAAAAATGCCCTTCTCTTCTAGAAAGGACAAAATATTTTACTAAATGTAGTGATTAAATTTTAGATGATTAAGCACAATACACAAAGTAATTTTTTTTTTGATGGGAACATAAATAAAAGGAAAAAAGTGAGATACTGCTCCTTTCTGATTTAGAGCATTTTCCTATAGTAATAAGGTGACAACAGTTCCAGGAGGGCATATTCTGAAATTATTACTCAGACAAGACTTGGGATCAGAGGTATACAATAGGGTTGTGCAAAATTTCACCTCCAGTTTTGTTTTGACACTGTTTTGACTCATTTCAAGGTCAAAACACTGAAAATGAAATGAAACAGATATCATCAAAACAGCCTCAAAACAAAATGAGGCAAGCTGAAACATTTTACCGTTTCGAGGCTGTTTTGACATTTCGCCTATAGGCTATAATGGGGAAGGTTGAAACAGCCTATACCTTTGACATTTCTGGCTTGATCTGAATGAAACTTACAGGAGTGGTAGCCTCCTCTGAGGGCATGAGGCGTGCCAAGTTTCAAGGAGATAGGTGCAGGGGGTCAGAGAAACTGCACCCTAAAGTCTTGAAAGCAAAACTCATGTCACGTGTCTGTGTTAAGCCACAGCAAGGTCAAAACTGAAGGCTGGCTAGCCCCTGATGAGGCCCACAAAGCCTGCCAAGTTTCTAGGAGATAGGTGTAGGGGTTTGGGGGAAACTGTACCTCAAGCTGTGGACATGCTAAACTCATGACATGGGTGACACTGTGTGTATTAAGGCGCAGCAGGATGAAACCTGCAGGCCTGCTAGACTTTGATGAGGCCACAAAGCCTGACAGCTTTCAAGGAGATAGGTGTAGGGGCTTCTGGGTTCTGGGGCCCTGCACCCCTACCTGCTTACAGGCAAAACTCATGTCATGGGTGCTTGTGCAACTGTGTCTGTCTTGGGGCAGAGGGGAGTGAAAACTGCAGGCCTGCTAGACGATGCTGTGGCCACAAAGTCTGCCAGCTGTCAAGGAGATAGGAGTGGGGGTGTTCTGGGGCACATCCCCACACGGGGGGGGTGGGGAGGTTGCCATGGCAAAAATAGCAGCAGCACAAATTTGTGCTGCTGCTTTTTGCTGCTGTGCATGCCCCTGTGTGTGGGATTGGTGTGGGGCAAATTGTCCCAGGCGGTGTAGGAGAGGCTGGGGCCAGCACAGGTGCCAGCAGCCTTACTGGAGGTCCTGGGAGCCTCCTAGGGCAGCAGAAGCTCTGATCTTGCCACTCAGAGCTTTGCTGACAGACAGAGCATGACTCTGACTAACCAGGCTCTCTTTCTGGCAGCACACACTGCTGCTCTGTGCACCATGCCACTTTATAGCAGCATTTTTTTTTTTTACACCAAAATCTTCTAATGTAGAAAACCCCTGCTCTGCTGCAAATCAGCAGCATGGAAAATAGGTGCATGTGTGCTGCTTGTGGTCTGCGGTGCCTGGAGTTGCTATGAGGTGCTGCAAACCACATGTGCATACTCGTTGGCACCCATCTTGAATCTCTAACCTAATCTCCCCTGCTGCAGCTTGAGGACATTGTTCCTGGTCCTGTCTTCTACAGCCACAGAGAAAAGCCCATCTCTGTCCTCTCTGCAAATACCTTTTAAGTGTTTCAAGACTGTTATCAAATCCCGCCTTCAGTCTTCTCTTCTCCAGGCTAAATAACCCTAGTTCTTTTAAGCTGTCTTTATAAGTCATGCTCCCCAGGCTCATAACCATTCTTGTTGACCTACCCTGGACTCTTTCCAAACTGTCTACACCCTTCTTGAAGTGTTGAGCCCAAACTGGACACAGTACTCCTGATGAGATCTCACCAGTGTTGAATAGAGCAAAAGTGATTTGCAAGCGATGCTCCTGTTAATATAGGCTGGTATGCTTTTGACTTCTTTTGCAACCAGAGCATATTCTTGGCTCATATTCACAGTAAACCCCAGGTACTTTCCTGCAGTACTGCAGCTTAGTATTCTGTATTTATGCATGCAATTTTCCAGTTTTCCCACACCTCAATGAGTTCTCAAAGATGATAGCTATTGGCTCTGAATTTATCTCAACCAATTACTTCAGTACCCTAAGGTGCATCCCATCTGACCCCACTAACTTGAAAGCATCCAACTTCTCAAAGAAATCCAAAACTCTTCTGCCATCCAGG
>NW_017729008.1:4029245-4035916 GCF_001723915.1 Gavialis gangeticus | reverse complement strand
TCTCTATTTATGCATGCAATTTTCCAATTTTCCCACACCTCAATGAGTTCTCAAAGATGATAGCTATTGGCTCTGAATTTATCTCAACCAATTACTTCAGTACCCTAAGGTGCATCCCATCTGACCCCACTAACTTGAAAGCATCCAACTTCTCAAAGAAATCCAAAACTCTTCTGCCATCCAGGCCAGTTGTTCTCAACCTTTTTAGATTCAAGGCAACCCTCAATAAATTTGACAAACCCCTTGATAGACTTGAGGTACCTATAGGAAAATGCAAGCTTGTAGTTTTCACACGTTTTTGGACTACAGGAAAATAAGAGAGCATTTTTTTTCTGTTGAGAAGAACTCAGAAAAGCTGCAACAGGTCATAATGGTTTTAATGCAATGGATTCCTATTTATAAATTCTGGGTTGGTCTTGTGAATCTTGTTTGCAAACTTAACAAGTCTAGCATTGTGTGGCACCCTCATAATACCTTGGCAACCTGGTTGAGAATAACTGCTCTAGACTGGTCATCTCCTTCCCTATCTTTGCTACCCACAACACTCATAATCTGGCAGTTTTCTCTATTTGTGAAAACTGAAATGAAAAATGCATTAAATACTTCAGCCTTCTGTGCATCATGTGCAATTAGATTGCCTTCCACATTCTGTAAAAGATATATGGTTTCTCTGGTCTTCCTCTTACTTTTGACATACTTGTAGAATCCTTTTTTATTGCTTTTTATGCCCCTAGTCAGCTGCATCTCCAGCTGTGCCTTGGCCTTCCTAATTTTTTGCCTGCATGCCCATGCAATATTCTTATATTCTTCCCCAGTACCATGAATGTTCCCTTTTTCCTTTTTTTTTTTAAGATTCTGTTTTGAGTTTTAATTCATTAAAGAAACTGCCAGTTAGCCAGACTGCTCTCCTACTGTATTTCCCATTCTTCTATCCCATTGGGATAGCTTGCTTCCCACTCTTATGATAGCCTCCTTAAAGTACAGCCAGATCTCCTGGAGTCATTTTTCCCTCAGACTTGTCTCCCTTCCCACTGGTTCTCTGAGGTTGTTGAAGTCTGCTTTCCAGAAGTCCGGTATCCTTATTCTGCTGTTCTCTTTCCTTCCTGGGGAATAATCTACTTGGAGACATATCTCATAGTGGAAGCACTTCTTACCTGGCTGTCCCTGGTCGGGGCATGCAGGTTGTGGTCTCTGCAGAGCTAGGCCAGAAGCTGAGTGCAATTCTTGGTGGCCAGTGACCATGCCTGAACAAAATCTACACAACTGCAGAGGAAAGGCTGGCAGTTCCAGTGACTTTGGCATTATGACATTTTGCAGCCATCTTGCTGAGTTTCCTGTTAGATCCTTCTTTCTCTTTTCTTGCTGTGTTTTGTTTTTTTGAGGGGGTTGGGAGGGGTAGGGCTGGGGGAGGGAGAATCCTCTTCCTTCCCCCACTCCTTACTCTTCCACTCTGTAAGCATACATTAAAAAAAAATGTGAGAAGGAGAGTGGCGAGGCAAACTCTCCAGTCAAATTTCAAATCCAACTCTTCTGTTGCTGGTCTGTTTGCTGGCCCCGTCACTGACTTCTGGCAAGCCTAAGCTTTCTTTGTAGGCAAGCTGCACCTCTTTGCTCATACTGTAGTCAGCTCCAATCACCCACAATCATCCATAATCAGGTTACTCCTCCAACCAGGCCTCCAGAAAGGCTCCCAGACTAAAGCTATACCACCAAGACTGGCCTTTATAAACACCTCAGAAAGGACATAGAAGAACTAGAGAAGCTCTAGAGAAGGGCAACCAGGAAAATTAGTGATATGGAGGGGCTTCCATATAAGGAGAGACTAAAAATGCTAGGCCTATTCAATTTAGAAAAGAGATTCTTGAGGGGGGACATGATAAAGGTTTAGAAAATACTAAACGGTGAAAAGAAAGTAAATAGGGGTTGATTATTTACTCTTACACACAATACAAGAACTAAGGGACACACAGATATGGATCTTCCCACTGTAATTAAGTATGTTTGGCAGGATGCGCTCTGAGTTAGAACAAACCCCTGGAATGTACAGAAGTTCACTGTTGGCTCCAGAGAGGAAAGGGAATCTAGCTGTTGGCTGCCAGACTGCAGTCAGTTTCTCCTAGCAATAGCTCCTCCTCCTTACCAGCCCATGATGTTTTCACAATGGGAGGGGGGAAAGGAGCAGAAGGAGCTCATTTTAGGGGTTCCCTAGCCAGCACTAGAGAGTGGGGTAGGTGAATGGGAGCCACCCACTTCAGGGGGGCAGGGCTTAAGTACCCCCACCCCACTCTCCAGCAGGGGCGAAAAAAGCTCAGACAGCACTCTGTTAATTCTCTTTCTCCCCTCCCATTCTGGAAACAGCTCAGAGGCTTGCAGGCAGTGCAAACACAATTTACAGAAGATGCTATGGTTTGAAATGTCTTTATCTGACCACTCATGCAATAAGGGTTCAGATTTCACCCAATTGGACATTTTTGAAGCTGTCTGCAGCTGTGCATTTGTGTTTGGCTATAGCTATAGACCACTTTCTGTGATCAGATTGGGTGAAAATTGTCATTTCTGTCTGTGCTTTAATAAGGATCATAAAATGAAATGGATAGGTAGGATGTTTAAACTAATAAAAGGAAGTTATTTTTCACACACGTGTAATTAAAGTGTGGAATTCATTGCCACCACGTATTGTGGAGACTGACAGCTTAGCCAGATTCAAAAAGGAATTGAACAAATTCTTGGAGGAAAGGGGCATCAGTATCTATTGAACATAGGAGTTAGGGGCACAGTCTCTGAATCAGAACTTCCTAGACCTGAAATACTGGAGGCTGCAAGTGAGAGAAGAACAGTAGAAAAAACCCTGGTTATATCCAGTTTACTCTCCCTTTCAGTGTCTACTCTGTGACACAGGATAGTGGGCAAGATGGACCTATGGTCTGATTCAGTAAATACACAGATGATGTCTGCCAGAGGGGGGAGGTGCGGATTACTGGTGAATTTTAAGGTGGCTGAAGACTCCAATTTTTGCTCTGCAAGTTTTTCCACAGACAGGACAAGTAGTGCCTTGTGGGGGTGGAGTCCACATATCAGACAAATAAATAAACATGCAGGTGATTTTCCTGCATATATAAACTGGGTGCATCTTCATATACAATTAGCACATAGCAATAAACTCTGGCAAAGTTTGCACTTAAATTTATTGCTCCCAGGTGCAGTGTTTACACATGCATCTGGGACCTCAGCTGGCAGGAGGTCTGGGAGGTCAGCCTGCCAGCCTGGGCCTGCTTCACCCTGGTCTGCTACCGAGGGGGTGGCTTGGGCACAAGGGTGCTACAGTGAAGGGCTAGCAGGCAGGCAGCCTCTGCACTGTAGCACCTTTGTGCTCTAGGCAGACCTAGTGGCCATCCACCCATGCATTTCAGTGCAAGTAACTATGCTGCTGTAGGGCAGTACATGTCTCAGACAGTACTATCCTACAGTGGAGTTAATTACTTTACTTTGCCCTAATAGGGGACCATGTGTAGATGGTAATGCATTACTGTGGAACTAATTACTCAGCTCTGCAGTAAAACACACATGTGCATGCACCCACTGAGTACAATCAAAACTTATACCACCAAATTTGAAATGCTTGGAAGGCAGTGTCTTGATTATATTCACGTTTTTAGCAGCATCTGCAAAATAGAGTAGAGTAGTAGTCAAGTGACAGTCAAACTAGTAAAACTTCAAGGTCAAAATTCCACCAGGAGGAATTAATCCCCAGTTAAGTGACTTTCCTGGGCATAACTGAGGACAGTCTTTAGTCTCTATTTTAAACTTTCAACCTGTCTGATACACACAAGTCTCTTATTAAGATATGGATTTTCCATAACCCAAATCCTCCTCATCTAATTTGAACTCTCCAATTATATTTGTGCATTGGATTTAAAATCCACAAAGAGTTCATACCTATAATCTCACCCCAAAACTCTTAATTCTGCTGTCCGTCTTCTATGTTCATGTCTGACCAACTTTTGATGGGTCCACAAACATCTTGAAGTACATTGCTTTTGCATGAAAACCTTTATTAACTAGATCACTGTAGCTAATTCAACCCCTGTACTTTGCATATTATGGAAGAAATTAAAGAAATCTATATTTTTGGAAAATGTATAAGGATAAAATAGTAGAGTGAAATTAAGTTTTGTACAAAGTACTACTTTGTGTTAAACCTTTTTGACCAGATTATACCTCATTTACACAGGAATGCTACAGGGAGTTGATCTCTAGGTTACCTTAGTCTAGGACAAAGCAGTAACTGCATTTGAATAAAATTACTTGCATTAGTATAACACACTTGCATTTGAATAATGTAAGTGCTGCTTCCTCTGCTAATCATAAATCACCACAGTTTAGGGTACAGAATGTGAGGCCATGATCTTGCTACCCCCTACATTGACATTACTTAACATGTTAAAAACAGTCTAGTACCCGCAACAATCCATAAAATATTCCCAGGTGCAACATTTTGGCTTTTTTATCTCTCAAATAGAGGGGAAGAATGTTAAACTTATTTGGTTAGACAGGTCCCCATTGGCTAATCTTCTTAAGTGCTTCAAGAACATAAATTATTCTTCCCAGAGTCACTTGGAATTTGTGCTAACAGCACTGCCTTCTTGTTTCCCTTTTTCAGCCAACAGAATGGATTTTAAATCATCTGATTTACTGTGTTAAATTAATTTGGTCAAATTCCATGATTTCTAGAGATCTACTGTTAAAAATGAAGAAAATATAAGGGTAAAAAGGCACAGCTTCTGCAGTGTGATGTTTTAATCAACAGTAGTTAAATGTGGATGCTACTGTCAGCTTCCAAAATGCTCAACTTGTTCCAAATGTCTGAATTATATAGTGCAGAACTAAAGGCAGAATCGCTCCCAAAGGATGGAGTTTTAGGAATCTCTCTCTAGGTTGTGGCAAAGTGATTCATAGTTTAAATTAAGATCTTCTAGAACCCTGCAGGGTGAAGCTACTTTGTTAGCCTCCATGATTCTCAGAAGTCATTTTTCTTTCTCTGAGTCTGTGCTCTAAAACACAACAGGTGAAACCGTTAACAAAGGAATAAAGACACAAAAGATAACTTAGGGACAGTTTTATGCATAAAACTCAATAAAAACCTTTACTAGCAGCCCCGCCTGTCATGTATACACAGATTTCTGAATGATTCATTAGTTTTTAGGATTTTTTTCATCTAATAATTTCCTGTTAGTTGAGCCATACAGATGGATGTGCTTCTTCCTGACTCTACTCTGTTTGATTACTATTGGTCTAGTGTAACAGGCTTATGTAATCCTCCTTGTCTCTGATGTCCCCTCGTGGTCTGACTAGTCTACCCCTGCTCCTCAGTCTCCCTTTTACCTTGTATCTCTCACCTGCCATGACTTGATCATTAAATCTGTTCATAGTTCCATACTTTCATAGTTGTTAGGGGCTGGATGGGACCTTAGAGATCATCAGGTCCAGCCCCCTGCACTTGGGCAGGAAAAGCTGCTGGCGTCAGATGACCCCAGCAAGATGGGCATCGAGATGTTTTTTGAAGATCAACAGGGTGGATGAATGTACCACCTCTGGGGGGAGCCTATTCCAAACCCTCGGTACATGACTTGTAAATAAGTTTTTCTTTATGTCCAGTCTGAAGTGATCTTCAATCAGTTTGTGACTGTTATTTCTTATCTTCCCCTGGGGAGCCATGATGAATAGATACTCCCCCAAGCCCTGATCTATGCCCTTGATATACTTACAGGCTGCCACCAAGTCCCCTCTGACTCTTCTCTTCTCCAGGCTGAACAGTCCCAAGTCTTTCAGCCTCTCCTTGTATGACCTGGTCTCTAGACCTCTAATCATGTGTGTGGCCTTTCTTTGGACTCTCTCAGGCTTCTCCACATCCTTCCTGAAGTGCAGCTCCCAGAACTGGATGCAGCAAGGACGAGTAGAGGAGGAGGATGACAGCCTTAGCTTTGTTCAATGTCTCGGTAGATGCATGTCAGTGTTTGATCAGCTCTGCCAGCTATGGCATCACATTGGTGGCTCATATTCATTTTGTTGTCCATCATGACACCCTGGTCTCATTCAGTTGTGGGGCTGGAAAGCATAGCACACTTAAACCTGTAAATGTGTTATGGATTATTTCTCCCCAGATGCAGCACTTTACATTTCTCTGTGTTAAGTGACATCAGGTTGAGGTCCACCCATCTCATAAGCTTGTCCAGGTCAGCCTGTATTGCCAGCCTATCTTTGAGCATGACTACACTCCCCCATAGTTTGGTGCCATCAGTGAACTTTGAGAGTTTGCTTTTAATACCCATATCCAAATCGTTAATGAACATGTTAAAAAGCACTGGTCCAAGTACTGAGCCCTGAGGGATGCCACTGATTACCTTCCACCACGATGACTCAATTCCGTCAATCAATACCCTTTGGGTTCTACTATGGAGCCAGTTACATAGGCGCTGGACCGTAAAGTAGTCAAGGCCGCATTTTCCCAATTTAACCATAAGGGGATCATAGGAGACCAGGTCAAAGGCCTTTTTGAAGTCTAAGTATCTGACATCAACCTTATTTCCCCTATCTAGGTGGCGAGTTACCTGATTGTAGAAGGAAATGAGGTTCATCTGGTATTACCTGCCCATAGTGTTACCTGTCAGCTC
>NW_017729008.1:4014402-4024245 GCF_001723915.1 Gavialis gangeticus | reverse complement strand
CAGGGGGCAGCAGGGCAGGCCGTACGAGGAGAGGCTAAGTATCTGACATCAACCTTATTTCCCCTATCTAGGTGGCGAGTTACCTGATTGTAGAAGGAAATGAGGTTCATCTGGTATTACCTGCCCATAGTGTTACCTGTCAGCTCTGTGTTCTTGGAGAACCCTAGCACAGTATGCAGCCTGTCTGACTGACAAAGGACTCACCTCCCACCCATCCCTGCCTGAACAAGAACTGATTAGAGGAAGGACTTACAAAAGACAATGAAGATGCAGTGGGAGACGCACCTAAAGCCCTCTAGACAAGGGGGTGATAGGAGTGAAGCAACTCCCCTGGTCTCATTTACATTGGAGATGGAACCAGATGGCAACTCATTTACAAGGGAGATGGGACAGGAAAGCACCTTCATTAGCATTCAGGATGGCAAACAGAGATTCCAAGGCAAGGACTGCACTGAATTCTGGGAAGAGAGAAGCAGGGGAACACTGCATGATGGAGGGATCTCTGCTCCAAATGCCAATCAACCCACATATACACACTCTCAGCTCAGAATTTATCAGACCAATTCTAGTAATGACTCCTTTATTGGTACCCAAAACACTGAATCTGCCCGTGTGTATTGTGAGCTCCGTCAGAGCAATGCCACCCATAGCCAGGAGTGATCAGTTCCTATTATCACAGCATACGAGCCATTGTTTACCATAAACAAGCCTTGTGTTCGCCCTTGAGCCATTGTTAGTTCTCTACAGACACCCCTACCCAAGCTCAAGTTTTGGTCCTGGTGCTCGGATCCAAAAGCTGCACCAGTTCCACTCCTTTTCTGCCTGGATTCCTCCATTGATCATGCTCAGAACTCTGCCTGCCTGCCGGCTCCAGCAACACCTGGGAACCTCAACTGGTTCAAGCTTAGTTGAGTGGTGAGACCCCAACTCTCTCTCTTTCTCTGACTCCAGGCACTGCTTTCTAAACTGGACTTTTGCTGATCACTCTCTCTCTCTCTCTCAGACCCCAGGAACCTGTTTGTTACTCTCTTACTCCAGGCACAGCTTTCTCAACCTGAATTTTGCTGATCAAACTAGAGCTAGGATTCCCCAAATACCTAACTGAAACTATGTAATATTTTAATTGTTTTATTTGTCTCTCTTTTATGGATTTTACTACTAGTATCATCATTTCATATACCTGGCAATAAATAACTCTTATGGTCAAGCTGGTTGTTATACTCTGTCTTTGAACCTCTCTTACACTTCCTTCTCCTCGACCTCCCCATTTGCTGTGCAGCAACACTTCTTTTACCTAAGCCAGAGATCCCTGTAATGCCCAAAACTACAATGGGGTCTGCTCATCAAGGGAGTTACTACTAGGACCATTGTGACAAGAGATTGGGATGTGCTGAGTTTTGAGGCGCATGAGGGTATCAGCTGAAAGTGCTGATCAGACCCAGCCTGCTCAGACATACTCTGTTAGCATGTGTGTATGTGTGCCTAAATGCATTTATTATTGTTCTGCTGAAATAAGGGCTAAACTGATTTCAAGGCACATAAGGGTGTTATCCTGTCAAGGCTGAATAACCCAGCCCAGCTCAGGCATGCCCTGTTAATCTGTGTGTCTATATGCGTATATGGGTTTGACTGATTCGTGGTTGGAGGAACCCAGCCCCATTGAACCTGAGTCCTGCAAGATAGCTCCAATGGGAGTGAGGACTTTCAGAAGGGAGAGATACAGCTCCATAAAGAAACACAAGTAGCACAAGCAGCACATTGATAGAATGACAGAGACCTCAGAAGCATACCCCTAATAAATGAGCACACCCCAAAGTGACGGGCAAATCTGGTAACAGTAGGCCATGTCAGATGTGGGGAGGCTGCCTCCAGAGGTAGGGGTAGCCTCTTCCTAAGTGCCTTTCCTTGAGAATCCTCCAGATTTCTCTTCCCCAAACTCTATGGAGTAAGCTTCCCATTTTAAGACAACTCCAGTCATGTCTTAGGGGCACTAAGTGTAACCTTCAGCCACTCACATAGTAACGTCCATCCCTCGTAGATGTCAGTAAATGTTTAGGAGGGGACTTTGACTCCAACTGTGCTCTTGGCCCCTCAAGCTTCAAATCGTTGTTGCAACTTCCACATTCCTGGCTTCAGAGCCTTTCCCCTTGCTCTGTCCCTAGCCCAAAGTCCACTATCCTGGACCTTAACTTCTGGACCCCTGGCACCTGTCTCTCATTGTAGGCCAGACCTCGGCCCTCAGGGTCCCAAACCCCAGGCTGGGACACCTTCACTGTCTCCACCCTCATCTTTCTGGTCCCTGACCCTGGGCTGGGCTTCTTGCCTCCTCAGCCCTCAGCCCTAGGCTAGCTAACGCTGTGTGCCCTACTAGGTACCCCTCTGTGGATGCCTTGCCTCCCCGGTAGCCACAATCCTGTCCTCTTGTGCTAAAAAAACCCTTGTTACATATCAACATAACTGAAAAATCAGAAGACTGCTTCTCTGACATCCTTTCCTGCCCTGGGTCAATACCCCACCCAAGCTATACTTCCCAATGTTAGGCTCACTTTCACAGGTAGCTTGGGTATCTCCTGTAGTCAGGTTCCCTGCAGCATGCAGGGTCTGATTGTCCCCTCTGGCTCAGGCCGTGGGTTAATAGGCTTGATAGCCCTGCCCCCTTTCTGTCATATGGCTCCCTAGCCAAGCACAGGAGTTTCCACTTTTTAATGAAAGGCCAATCTGTACAAACGCATACATCTGTCTGGAGATCCAGCACATCAGAGCAAACTCAATTAATCAAGTCTGCTCTGCACATGAGCTATCATACCCAGTGCTCCATCATGTGCATTTGTATAAATGGTAAAATGCATGTTAGCACTGAGAAAATGGAAGTGGTGAGCTTTTGAACTAGAACAGCTTCAATGTGCTTTAGTTCAAAAGCATGCTGCCACCATTTTCTCAGTGCTGACATGCCTTTCGCCATTTATATAAATGTATGTGCTGCAGCACCAGGTGCTTTTAAAAGTGCCTGGCGCTGTAGCACCAGCATGTGTACAAATGCCCTATGATTTTAAGAATAATTCAGGTTTAGGTGCCTAGGTCCTCTATATAGAGAATGAGTACTGCTAGGTGCCTCCAGATTGCAGTACAGGATGCTAGAGTGCCTGGAGTATCCAGTGAAGCATAAGGGTGTCCCTGAACTTCTACTCCCCATCCTAAGAGCTTTTACAAAATACTCAAGCTATCCATCAAGTGTCTCATTCACTTTATACCTTCTAGTTTCCCTTCTGAAACAGGAGTGCGGTATGTTGCTGAAGACAGATGATTCAGAATGTCAGAGGAGGGGATTCTAATTTGCAGTCCCACTCGGAGGGGTTTTGGACCCACTTGTCTCATTTCCTATGGGGCAAACCTAACAACCAGGCTCTATATCAAACTGAGTGAAGCACACTTCTGGGGAGTACCAGATAGACACAATGATCTGTTTGTGCCCTGGATTAGTGGCACTGGCTGCCATTTTTCCCCTGTAAGTGGCTGCCTAGCATTGATGCCCCAATCACCCATGACTTGTTATGCTACTGGTGTTAGGTGTAGATTCAAAATGCCTGAAGCAGATGTAGGCCTAAAGCCAGATCTCCCACTTGCAGAAATGCCCTAATCAGTAGGCATCTGAGCAAAATGTATGTCTGTTGTGGGTCCTTCTCTGAGCTGTATGCTAAATTCAATCCTGTCAATCCATATGTTTTTATCTGCCTATATTTATGGGGACTTAAGTGATGTTTAAGAACCTTCCAACAACTTTAATAAAAATGAAGCATAGGCAGAAATTAAGTACTGTGGAAAAACTGCAGTTTCTGCCTGAATCAGTTCTGAGCAGGCCTGAAAGCTCTTATATAACTGCAGAGAAAATTTCTAGTCCAAAATAATTCAGGTGCCTACTGAGTGTTGACTGCTGGTGCAGAGACATTTTTATTTGTTCTCTGGAACTTTGGCACCTAAATTCCACCTAAGTCACCTTTAGAGATGTAGAGAACATATTTAAACTTAGCTCTGTCTAAATCTTAAGGTTGATTTTTAACATATATGACCATAGGACAGGTTATCTTTCAGTAGCTTGTTTTAGAGTGGGGGAGAGAAAAATAGTCTGTACAGGCCATAAAAGTTTCAGTTGCCTAATGAATCATGCAGTTCCTAGAGAGTTGACTGACCCAGCTCAGAAGCTCATAAGAAGAACATAAGAAGAACATAAGAAATGCCATCTCGGGTCAGACCACAAGTCCAGTTAGCCTAGTACTCTATATCTGACAGTGGCTGATAGAAAATTCACATAGAAGTGAGTGAAGAAGACTGCACATGGCTAGAAAAAAGGATATTTTTTCTCCCCTTTCTTTTATCACTTCCTTCTTTCCCTTGATCATCCTCATTTACATTCTGACCTTACTTGGTACCATAGATGATCATCATACCATAGAACAACACTCAAAGCCAGTAGTAAAATTAAATGCCACTTTTTTTTTTTCACAGACATGATTAATCTACTTGAGGATTCACTATTTTTAAACACTGACACCATGTGGTATGCCAGCAGATTTAGGTGGAGCAAATAATTCACCAGCAATACCTAACAGAATTAGATCTTTTTTCTACATTTTGATTTCTTCAGATATATGTGTTATTCAGGAATATTTAATACTTTATATGCAGACCCCTTTTTAACTACTGTGTGCTGAAAATGTATAGTATAATGAAGATATTAACTCTTCAACTTTAGGTCATAAAAGAAAGATGAAACCAAAATTACTAGCTGACATTTCAGAAATAACAGTGATGTCCTGAAACACTAACACCTTATGATAGTCTTAAAAATACAAGGGTAGTAATATTACCTATTAATATTATTAAGACTTTTCTAATGGAAACAGCAAATACGTGGGCAATTCAAAATGCTTTGCCTCCTATCATTCACTCCCAAATGTATAATAAAAATGTAGTTATATGTACTGAAAACCCGGTGCTTTAATGATAGTGTTTCACCTTTAACTTCGAATCCTGTTTGTAAAATTGTATGTGATATCCCCAACAATACATTAATGAATGTAGCTATCCTTCCATGAAAATAAAAAGAAAAGTGATGCTTTATATTTAGTCAGATTTTCATTAGATATGAGGAATATACAATTACCAAAAAATGAAATCCTATTATTGATTTTTACCACTATGTTCAGTATGTTGCCAGCATGTTCAATATAGTACAGTGAGTACACTATGACACACTATAATATGCCTCTATGTAACACATGAAGATATCAAGAACAAATAAATCTATGGATGATGATACTGTCTCCATTAAAAAAACAAACAAACCCCAAAGCCAAAACAAACAAACAAACATTATCCACTGGGGGATAATGCCCTGAATTAGGGAAGAATACTTGCATGATACACTTTATGTTTATAGTATATTCAAGGGAAAGAAAAGCAAACAATATATTTGCACTTAATAACATCTGTGCATTACTATTCAGATTAAAAATGCTATTGAAATAAATTCAAACAGGCTGTTGACACTAACTGTTAGAATATAATCTATCTCATATGGAATAAAACACAGATTTTTATAAAAAAATGCAAAAAAAATCCTGCCATGATGCTAAATCCTATTTGCTACAAATTACAAATTCCCTGACTACAGATGTTTAGGTAGACTGTCAGGAGGGTGCTCTAATTTATGGTGCTTTACACAAAGCACCATGAATTAGAATGCCGCTGAACTAAATAGGCATTCACTTGTTGGGTGTGGGGGACTCAAGTCTGCCTGCACTGGCCCCTTCCTCCCAGAAGACTGCTAAACCTTCCCTCTCCCCAGCCCCACCGCACTACTCAGTGGCTTGGTTTCCTTGCCTCCCCAGTAACCACAATATAGTTCTCTAGCCTAGGGACAGACATTACACATAAACTGGTTTAAGTGACCAGAAACTGGTGTAAACCTGTAACAGAACAGATGTTCACTGCACATAAAACAGTTTCAAAATGGCTGAAACCAGTTTGAGATAAATCTGGTTGAATGTAGTATCAGACTTAACTGATTTTGTTTAAACCAGATTATGCAATGTCTGTCCCAGACCC
This sequence comes from Gavialis gangeticus, assembly GCF_001723915.1. Taxonomy (NCBI): domain Eukaryota; kingdom Metazoa; phylum Chordata; order Crocodylia; family Gavialidae; genus Gavialis; species Gavialis gangeticus. Next base: position 4,018,140 of record NW_017729008.1, on the reverse strand, counting down.
CTTGCTAGTATAAGATAAATCAGACACCCCCAGCATGCTCTCTGGGCTGGACAGGCCTTTCTGCTGGATTCCCCTTGCCGCCCCCCCACCTTTGCTGCCCACTGCTCAATCAGGGATCTCCCCCCTACCTTCCTTCCATCTCCCAAAGCACAGATCCCAGCCCCATGGACCCTAGGCATGTGGTATGTCAGCTATTTGTGTGTCTCTCTCCAATTTCACTGGGACTGGCAGACAGAACAGGCTTTTTGGAGCTAATCAGCAGGTCAGCCAGTAAGCTGTTTAAGAAGAGTATGAAGTAATGGAGAGAGCCTATTGTTTTGCTGATGAGGTGATAATCACTGTTATCAGTCCCCTGCTGGGTTGCTCACCTGCCAGTTTGCAGCAGACAATATAAAAAAGCAGGAAGGGCAGTTAAAAAGCTCTGTATCATCAACAGATTCATGAACTACACACACACCCTTGCCTTAGAGTGGTAGAAGGGGTCCGGGGTCTGGCAGAAGTCCTGCCCCTTGAGCAGCCAGTGGGGAATAGCCTGAGAGCTTGCAGGCAGACCTCCCTAATCAGAGGTCCAGGACCTGGCCACACCCCTGCTCAGCTCAGTACTGGCAAGGGAAGGGAGGGCTTCTCTAGCACCCTCCGGCTTCTAGCCTGAGCCACTACAGACATATACCTGAATTACCTCAGTCCAGAGAGAATGTCTGTCCAGTTATAAATCAGTTCAGCCTAGCCAGATTAGACTAATTTGCAAAGATTTAATCATTTCAGATTCAGGCTTTTGGAATGTCTGTCCCTAGCCTTAAAATATACATCAGCATAACACAAAAACCAGAAGATTGCTTCTACAAACTCCTTCCCTGCCCTGGGTCAATACACCACCCAAGCTATACTTCCCAATGTTAGGTTCACTCTCACGGATAGCTTGGGCATCTCTTGCAGTCAGGTTCCCTGGGGAACTCTTCTCCCTGCAGCATGCAGGGTCTGATTGTCCCCTCTGGCTCAGGGCCTGGGTTTATATGTCTCATAACCTTGTCCCCTTTCTTCAGGAGCCACCCCCCTACCTTAATGTCCCACCCAGCTACCCCAGCTGCAAACTGGCAGCTGTGTTTTACCACTGTCAAAAGGCTCAGGAGGGCAGTTGAGGAAAGAAGTTCCCTGCCTCAAAGGCTGCCCCCAGGTACCCTGGATGGGATATTAGGGGGAGCCAAGCCAGGCCTACAAGGTGAGGGGGCTCCATTCACCCAAACCCCACCTGAACCTCTTAACAGTGGCATCATGCAGCTGTAAGCTTGCCTTTTCTGTGGCCAGGCCTGGAATGGGTGGGTGGGGGAGAGGGAAATGGGCTTGGCTCCCCACAATACCCTAACAGGGCTACCTTCCCCAGCCTCTACTCCATTCCCCCTCCCTCTTCCACTACACAGGGAGAAGACTTTCTCCTCTATGTGACAGCCTTAGGGCTGGGGCTAGGGCTAGTCCTAAGCACCTGAACAGCCCCACAAAGGTGCACAGGATGTGGATGGAATCACCCACACTTAACCTTCACAGGGACCTGAACAGAAGATCCCTAAGTTGTTCTGCTCTAGAGTGCCTTTAGTTAATAGCTGATTTAATATGAGGGTTTTTTTGTGTGATCTGTCATTTTAAAATCACTATACAGTCATGTCATTAATGTCATTAATGAAGATCCCTTTCATGGGCCTTATCACGTAAAAATGTAACTTTTATAAGTGTCTTAAGTTGTTCTACCAGAGAATTGAGAATATCTGGAGATACCATATCGTATAATACAAACTCTGTGATATTAGGTGATAAGAATTCCTTCCTCCTTAGGTTATTAGGAAGAGTCAGCATGGATTCACTAGGGGCAAGTCATGCCTGACAAACCTGATTGCTTTCTATAATGAGATGACTGGCTCTGTGGATCTGGGAAGATTGGTGGATGTGGTGTACCTTTATTTTAGCATGGCTTTTGTTATGGTCTCTCACAACATTTTCCCAGGCAAGCTAAGGAAGTATGGGATGGATGAATGGACTGTTAGGTGGATAGAAAACTGTCTGGAGGATTGGGCTCAGAGAGTAGTAATCAATGGTACAATATCTAGTTGGTATCTGGTATCAAGTGAAGTGCCCCAGGGGTTGGTCCTGGGGCCAGTTTTGTTCAATGTCTTCATCAGTAACCTGGAAGATGACATAGAGTGCACCCTCAACAAGTCTGAAGATGACAATAAGCTAAGGGGAGTAATAGATATGCTGAAAGGTAGGGTTAGGATTCAGAGTGCCATAGACAAATTGGATGATTGGGCCAAGAGGAATCTCCTGAGGTTCAACAAGGACAAGTGCAAAGTCCTGCACTTAGGACGGAACAATCTCATGCACCAGTACAGGCTGGGGGATGACTGTTTGTGCAGCAGCTCTGCACAAAAGGACCTGTGTGTTACAGTGGACAATAAGCTGAATATAAGCCAGCATTGTACCCTTGTTGCAAAGATTAATGGTATACTGGGCTGCAGAGGTAGGTGTGTTGCCAGTAGGTCAAGGGAAGTGCATATTCCCCTCTATTCGGCATTGGTGAGGCCACTTCTGGAGTACTGTGTTCAGTTTTGGGCTCCCCACTACAGAAAGGATGTGGATAAATTGGAAAGAACCCAGTGGAGATTGAAAAAAATGGTGAGGGGCCTGGGGGATATGATTTATGAGGAAAGGCTTAGGGAACTGGGCTTATTAGTCTAGACTCTGCACTGAACAGAAGAGGAAGGAAGGTTAAAAAAGAGGATAGAGCTGGACTGATCTCAGTGGTGGCAGATGACAGAACAAGGAACAATGGTCTCAAGTTGGAGAAAGGGATGTTTAGGTTAGATATTAGGAAGAATTTTCTCACTAGGAGGGTAGTAAACACTGGAACAGGTTACCCACAGAGGTCACGGAAGCTCCATCCTTGGAGGTTTTCAAGATCCAGCTAGACAAAGCTTTGGCTGGAATCATTTAGTTGGGGATGGTCCTGCTTTGAGCAGGGGGTTGGGCTAGATGATCTCCTGAGGTCCCTTCCAAGCATAATGTTCAATGATTTCTATGATTTCTATTCAGACAGCAATGAGTGTCAATTTAAATCATGGTTCTTTAAAATTTAAATGATGTCTTCTAAACTCTTCATTCCACAGATATTAATGATCCTCTCTTCTTTTTAATGGTCTTGATGTTCCACTAATCAAACTAGCCTTTCTTCTGTAAGTCTAATGTCTGTTAGCTGTTTTTGGTAAAGCATCTTCTACTTCACAGCCCTTTAAATTGATTTTAACTCATTCTAATAATTATATTTATTTTTCTTCAATCTTAAACTGAATAATATGGCCCTAGCATATTAGTAAAGCTTCTGGTTTCTTTGTAGCTGCAGAAAATTATGTGTTGAGGTATATAGAATTATGCACCATGCCATATGCACCACTCTTTTCAAAATCCTAGATTTGCCCATGACTGAACAGATACAAGCATAGTCAGATATGGCGTATGGGCCACTTGTTGCTGAACCCCTGCATAGTACCTTCTGAGGGACTTTCTGTTATATCCAGATCCTCAAAAGTACATTTTCAGTACCTCTTTCACAATTTCACAAGTGATGGGCAGTGGAAAATAAAGCCTTTCCTTCACTCCCCATCACTGGCTATTTTTCTTTTTATTGAGTCATGGTGAAGATCAGCATCAACATACACAAACACTCGTAGTATGGGTAACAAGCAGGAGGAA
>NW_017729008.1:4000860-4014391 GCF_001723915.1 Gavialis gangeticus | reverse complement strand
TCCCTTCCGACCCTAGAAACTATGAAACTATGAAACTGATGAATTTTTTTTTAAGGATCTCTCTGTAGTAATATATCAACAAAACATGTATGCTCATTTCCATAATACCTTCCACCTGAGCTTTTTAAAGTTCTTTACAAACCAGACTTAACCCTTACTAAACTATGTGAAGTAGGTATGTGTTGTTATCCTCATTTTACAGATAGGTGAATTCAGACAGGATAAATATAGCAAAGATGAGACTAGAACATACAAAACATGACTCTGTTTTTTTACCTTAACCAAATCCATGTAACCAAGAAATATGTGTAAGTAAACTATAGAAGTGCAATGGCAACAATTATGAATGACTGTAAGAACAATAATATTTGCTTAGAATAATTCTCAAACAACAATTATTAAAGGGGAAAAAATTGCACCAAAATTGTTTAATACCTGATCTGGTGATTCATCCATGATCATTGTAGCCTAAATATTCAAAGATCACTACTGAGCATTTTCTCTCCTAAGCTATCTTTCTTGGTGACTTCCATTGAGCACCCAAACTTTGACTCATCCATAATCACTAGTCACTCTGAAAGACACAAGTTCCTTGGGACAAAGACAGTCAGTCTCACTTCATGTTTGTTCAGCACATAGCATAATGGAGCCCTGATTAATAAACAAGGCCATTAAGAGCTACTGTGAAACAAGTAAAAATTATGAAAAGTTTTACTGTTACCTTCAATAGAATAGTATACAGTCTTCTAGAAAGACCTCAATGTTTGCCTTCAATAGTGGTAAAGAAAATAAAGTTAAAAGAGCTCTCTGCCTCCTATCAGCAGAATTAGTATATGACATCATTTACAATTCATGTAGCTCTATAATAATTTATATTTGCAGCATCTGGCAGAGAGAAAGCATAACACTGTATTTTGGAGAGGGTTTGTTTTTTTTAATTGCCCAATATTATTGCTTCCTTTTCTAGTAATCTTGTTATTTAAAATTCATATGGTTGTTATATCAGGTTCATCTCCCATCACAACATGGGCATTTTACACTGTGCATATGAAATATTAACTTGCAAGTGCTGCAGTATTAACACAACTCTTTGTACTGTGAAAACTAAATTATTAATACTAAAACAAAGAAGGAAGAAATAACCAGCATGAGACAGAAAACTACCATTTTATAATGGCACTGACTTTTTAGGCACAAAGCATGTTCTTAATGCTTGTTACTCATTCTGTTTCACACAGTTTAGCTTATTTTTAAAATATAAACCCTTCTTTCTACTTAATTAGAAAGGAAACATCTTTCCTGTTTTTACATTTAGCATAAGAATTTGAAGCTTCTCCTGAGAAAAATAACCATTTATGCATGAGATAACATTAAAGTAACATTCTTCACACTCACAAGACTTGTATGCTACTGTAGTTCTCAATATTGTACACTCACCTAGAATCTAGCTGAGAAATGATGCAACAGACCTGTTCTCAGTTTCAGTCTAATGACTTTATGACTTTCACCAATCTCACTGTGGCATTTCCATTCAATACTAAGGAAATACTGTACAATGGCAAGGCCAGATGTTTTTATCCTTTTTATCATTGGTATTAAATTATATGGTGGCCTAAAGCTCGCCACCTCATTTTGAAAACCATTCTTCTTGCAATCTATGAATGAAATCCAGAGGTCTGATCTTAGTCAACAAATCTACTTTCAAACAAGCGGCATAAGGACTTCAGAGTTTCATTCTGGTGTTAATACATAATTGGCTTCTTAAAATTCTGCGGCCATTATCTTAAAAATATCCAGTAGATTATAATATTATTGTTGCTTCCTGTTTGTAAGAAAGAAAATACTACTGTCAGTACAAACTCCCATGTTCTCTGTGTTTTAGGTTTTTGCTTAAATGCATCAAATATATTTTAGCACAGTTCTACAGGAACAAACCAGTGGATTATCTGAATCTGGCTGAAAATTTTACAGTTGAAGACTATTTTATCTGAAAAATGTTGTTTAATTAAAAGTAACACTTTTGACATTTGTCTTGTGTTTGCCAACCCTCCCCCAGCTTTTGATAACATTGTTTCTGATAAAATGTTATGATGAATAATTTTTTATAAAATGGTTTATTTGGAAACTGTTTTGCTTTGAAATCACTTTAAATTATTTTAGATTCTAGAAAACGGAATAGGCAAAAACCAAAACTAATGTTTCAAATTTAACTACAATATTTTTAAATAAAATAATCTAAAATTTAACAAAATATTGAACCAAAATTTGTTTTAAACATTTGTTTTGCAGGAAATCCTGAAAATTCTTTTTTTACTGTCAAACAAGTGGAACCAAATTTGGACTGAAACTGATTTTTTAAATAACAGAATTTCCTGTGAAATGGAAATTCTCATCCCTTTGCAGTAACACTGAATACTCCATGCCCGTGGCTACCTCCTCTTAGCTGGAAAGTGGATAAGCAGCCACAAATTTTTGTATGGATTTTGAATATGTCAATAGCAGATATCAACTTGATGTGTTTCATATAAACCTATAGCATGTACATTATTTTCTGTCATTATAATTTCTAACAAAATGAAATGCATAATTTTTCAACAGATGCAAATTAGTTCAAGGCAGTGCATTCACAGTTCTGCTGGGGGAAAAAAAAATTCCCTCGTAGGGAATAGGGGCTCCTAATGTCCCCTCAGCATTCTGTTCTGTTCATTCCAGAAGCTCGACAGGCACCTCCAGGCCCTTGACAAGTCAAGGGTACATGAGCAGGTGCAAAGCAATTTCCCCAGGCTCTGTGTGGGATTTGCTAACTGGATAGTACACTAGGGGCTTTTGGAGTCTCAAATGATATTCAGTGATACTTGAACATTAACTCTGCTTTTGCTTTGAGCCAGCCCTGTGGATATCTGGAAGAAATCATTCAAAACCATAAAAGAATTGCTTCTTACATCTCTAAAGCAGGCACTAAACTGGAAATATTAGGAAGAGCCATTGTTTAGCATATTAATCCCTTTCATTTCTGTTATATTGTGACTATCACCTGAAAGCATTTTTATGGAAACACACGTGAATATATGAGGCCAAGTGTCAGTCCAAATATCAAACCATAAAAGACACATGTATTTCTTGGAACTGCCTAGAATTTATGGCAGATTGTTACTATCACTCAAGAATATAAAGTATGTTTAGTACAGTCATCCATTCTACAGCATTCTTGGTAATATTTTCACTTGCCAAGTTTTTATATTACTGTATTCAAATAATATTCCTTCAATTTCCTTAAAATAATTATCCACATTGAGAGAAAAGCCAAGAATATGAATCTCCATGAATCAAGAGTAATTTTATTCAAAGGAAAAAAGTCATATTTTTTAATCAAAATTACCAGTAAATCTAGTCCCTGAGCCTTTTCTCCTCCAAAGACAAGTGCTTATCCTTAGAAACAATGAACAGGAGAAAATGTGCATCTCAGAATAACAGCAATGTTTGAAGTCAAATAAAAAAGGCCGTATTTTTCAATAAACACTTTCTTTTCTTTTTTTACATGAAAATTCATTTTTTCAAGTGTTGAAATCCAATATCTATAAATGTTTACCAAAATGACAAAGTTCTTAAAATCCTAACATAATCCTTGGAAATGCTAAGTAAGAAGTCTGTAATACTTGTATGAACAAAGAATAAGTACATCTTAGTGAGATATTTAGTAAATGTTTCTCTTTCACTAAATTTTTTATTTGGTATTCTCTCAGAACACTGGTTCTAGAATATACACACTGAAGATATTCTATTAATACTGCATGCGAAGAATGACAATTTCCTTTTCACACTTTTAAGTAATGTACTGAAGTATTTGGACCTTATTTTCAGTTTGAGGTTCAAACTTTCCTTTTCTAAAGAGTTTCTTCCCTTTTTAAATTTTTTTTTTTTTTTTTTTTTTTTTTTGTCTACCAGAGACAGTGTCTTTCTAATTCAGCTTTATTGTGTCCAAGATTGGTCATGCTGGTTTTATATTAAATGCTCCTTTGATTGTTGTCAACATTTCTGAGGTCCTCAGTGGGCCTCATGCTTTCTGAGAGCAATGCACAGGGCCACTTCACATTATTTTGATTATTCAGAAGTATGTCTTATTTTGTTAGAAGAAAACTAGGATTGGATATAAGGCCAGATAGTTCAGAAGGGAGGGCTTTAGGGTTACATCTGTTGCAAGTAGCCAGTGCTTTCTAAATATGGGCTAGGGAGAGAAGTTACACACAAACTGGTATAAGTGATTAGAAAGTGGTTCAAATATGTACTGCAACAGAAGTTCAGCACATGCAAACCACTTTCAAAATAGCCCAACCCAGTTTAAGATAAACCTGGATAGACGTAGTATCAGACTTAGCAGATTTAGTTTAAATCGGTTTATTGAATTTCTGTCCCAGATCCACTCCAGATTCAAAATAACTCATAATACCCCAGGATTGCAGGATGCTTTGCACCACTCCCATAAAGCCCAGCTTGCAGGGTGGAAATGTTAGCCTTGGCCCAAGGTGTCTGCTTCAGCCCAGCAGGAAGGCATGCTCTAGCACCACCTCGCTTCTGGCCTGAGCCACTGCAGGCATGTGGCTGCATTCCCAGAATCAAAAGAGAATATCTGTTCACTTGCCTATTAGTTCAGTCTACACAATTTAGAATAACCTGCAAGGTAGAATTGATTCAGTCTCAGGATTTTTGACTGTCTGCACTTAGCCATGAAGAACAGATAACCAAAGGGGTAAGTTTGGGTGCTGGCAGATAACCAAAGTAACCAGTGTCTTTATGATTAGGTTGTCACTTTAAAAAGAGTGTTTAACTTCATTAGGAGCTTTTGAAAATCCCACCCTGAGAGCATCCTGACTGACTTAATTGAAACAAATGGAGATAATTGCTATCTGACACCAAATTCAAGTCAGAGCCTTTTTATGTACTACACTGTGAGCTATACAAATGTTGATGGGTGTTAGTGATAACTTGAGTTTGTAGCAATAACACACTCAAACCTGCAGAGACCTAGAAAACAGGCAGGTAAGAATCACTTTGCTCCCTCCCTCTCCCATTCCAGTGCTCCTGCCTGCCCTCCCTTACTTGTGGTTGCCCATACTGTTTGTCCTAGGTGAGCAGACAGGGACAAGTTAACCTTCTGCCCAACTACTACCACTGCTACTGGTCTTCTGTAGGCAGAGCCCAGAGAACCATTCCCACAGGCAGCCAAAAGTGAGGGCAGGCCAGTGATCTGGGGTGCTAGGAAAAGTATGGGGAGGACAGTGGGTGCAATCTGGGCCAGTGGGGAAGTAGGGTGGGTGGGGGTTTACACTAGATTACATCTTAGTGTAACACAAGCTGGGTAACATAGATGAGAGATAATCCTGCCCTGGAGTGGTGTCACTTTGAGGTGCCTAAAACTAGCTTCAGGTGTTAATGTGCAGGTAATACAGGGGTTAAGAGCACCGGGTGTCACCCAAAATTACCATGTTACCAGGCCCTCAGAGCTTTCAGTTTTGCCCAGCTTTCCTGCAGTGAGAATGAGGCCACTTTATCAGCAGATATCATTTCCACATGAGTGGGGAATAGGAAGCTTACATTTTATACTAAAACTGAGCCCCTGCTTATGAGGTGCAATATCAGATAAATGATATGTGGTATAAACTACCCTGGCTGATATCTCTTCTGAGCTCCCCTGATAAGGGTTCTCACTATGATCTGTAGCAATTTCTGAGCTTTAGTAATCTACAGTCTTGGTATGAGAGCAGGAGAAATAGCTCTGTGGTTCTGCTAGGGCCACATTTCATCACTGTCCAAGGCACTTTTCTTTACAGCTTGAATAACTTGCATCAGCATGTGGGCAGTCCATTTACTCCACATTGGTTTTGAAAACCTACGTGAGTGTCAATTAGGAGAGGGATCCCACTGGCCTTTACCCTGAGCATTTCTGTTGTGAATTGGCCCCTGGGTCAGATGTTATTACACAAACAGAACAATATGGGCAAATTTAGTGCTGACTGTAAGAATAATAGGTTACTTATGCGTAAACTAGATTTGACTAGAGCAACTTTGACATTAAAGAAACATACAAGCATGACTAATAGCTTTCACTATGTGATACCAAAAACACCAGAAAGGCTTTTAAAGGACCAGGTTTGTAGAAACATTATATTCACTCATTCCAGCAAAGCAATAACAGAGAGATCCACATTAGAAGGGCATCTGCCTCATGGGTTACTTACATTCTCACAGTTTATTGAAATAGGCTATTATTTTCCCTCTCCCCAGGAACATAATAGAGCCATGCCTTCTTGCCCCATAATATGTGACTCTGAAAATCACTTTACCTTAAAAAATTCACTGTGATTATTGTGCTTTTTTATTTTTGCTTTTTTTTTTTTATTTAGGGCTTGCAAAATCCTCTCCCTTATTTAAAATCAAAGATGTTGTAAACATGAACTAATCACCACTAATATGGATTTGCTGGGGAGAAATCAGAGGTGTAACTGGCCAGTATTTCACCCTGGGTTGTGGCAGTGCACAGTACAGGAGCAGGAGCCAGAGTTTCTGGGAAGGTGAAGGGCGCAGAGGGAGGTAGGGGGGTGATAAAGACAGGAAGTGGGAGGGCTTCTCTCTAGATCCTTTCTGGAACAACCCCCAGGCAGCATCTGAGGCTCATGTTCCTCCTATCCACCAATTCTTAGGCTACTGGAAGCAGTGCAGTCTCTCGCCTTTCTGCCACATTTCAAAATGTGTTAGATAGATTAAACAAATACCTTCAGAGGGCTGCTAAGGGACTACATTGTTCCCTTGGAAGTTTCCATATTGCTTAGAATCCTTTTCACTGAAACCTGTTCCTACAAATGAAGAACCTGCTCGTGCTGCATTATACTTGATGACTAACTTCTCGTTAGCTTGGAGCAGAATCAATCCCCATATCTTTAATGTTGTAAATGCAGTTCTAAATTCTTTTATATTTAAGATTTAGTAAAATTATAACAGTCTGTGAGACAATCTTCAGAGAGCAGAACAATATTGCCACACAGAGTATATGCATATGTCCTCCTGAAGAGTGTTATCCAATGTGACTCTGGGTGAGGTCAGCAGGAGCTTCCAGTGGCAGAACAGGGACAAGCCAGCCACAAAGAGAGCAGCAAACTGCACTGTAAACAGTTGTACATAAATTTCCATAAAAAAGAAAAGATTGTTTCCAAATTACAGATCTCCAGATACTACAATTATGGTGTAAGATATTTTCTCCCTCAGACTAATCAAATGAAACATTTCAAATGAGTGAATGAAGTGTTTAAAAGGTCAGCTGGAGATTTTTAGCTTTGCTGCTTTTTCTACAAACAACTATATGTGGAATTTAGTGACATTTAGCAAAAAGCAGCTCCTCTGAAAAAAAAAACCTCATCAGTGTAAAGAGGATATCAATTCCAGGAGAATTTAGTAGCACTTTCAGGTTATCAAAACATATCCTTATACTCTTCAAGACAGAAGGACAACTTTTAGATGTATGAGGTCTAAACATAATTTCCTATAGCTACAGCTTCATGTAATCAAAACAGATATCAACACACATGATTAATCCGTCATACAAATATTCCTCTACTCAAACATGAACACTATGAACCTTGTGCAATATAATTACTGCCTGGTTTAAATCACAATTTTGCATTTTTCATGACTATCATGAAATTCAGTGATTTTCATGAAAAAATGAAATGGAGATCCCCAGCAAGTGGCCATATCCATCGTATTTCATTGCAACAGCAGCAGCAGTGGTGCACTGCTGGGTGGGGCCATGTGGGCAGTGCGAGGGAAGCACTCCTGTGTGCAGATCAGAGACAGAGGCCAGGGCAGGGGTGAGGGCAGCAGTAGGTGAGGGTGAGGGGCAGTGGCCCCCCACGTGCAAGCAATGCCACCCATGCTCCAGCCCCTCCCACCTGCCTCATAACCTTTTATACCCCTCCCCTCCCTGCTGGAGAGTCCTGATTCCTGTCCCCACCCTGGCACTGGGAGCTGGGCTCAGCCAGCTAGACGGTCCTAAACCTGCCCCATCAGCCTATCAGGGGGCATAGGAGGAGGGACACCATGAAAACAGTAATCCCCGACATGATTAGGCCACAATATTCATGAGGTGGGCCTATAATTTAAACTAGGCCCTAAATATAATGTTCTTGAGGTGGTAGTTTTTTCAAGCCTTACTGCATCTATTATGAACAATGAAAGGACAAGATTCATAATTCTTTTCGCAGCCTACGAGAGCTACTCAAGTGGCAAAAAAGGGGGAGAATCTTTATTTAAGATGCCTGTAATATAATTATTTTAATGTAGGTGAGCTCCCCATTGATATATCGTTACTGTTGTCAGCCTTGTGGCTCAGATCACTCCACTAGTGTCTGGATAGAAGTCTTGTTAGAGTTCCAAAACAGTAACCTAATCTGTCATTAGCATTGGGTCTACTGGTGGAATAAAATACACCTGCCTAAGTTGTAGTCTTAACTCATAGTTCTACCTATATTTTTCAACAACCTCCTTCAGAGAATAAAGCAAGGGATCAAACTGGAGACTTGGTTGGTGATATAAACTGTGCAATGTAAGAGTCACAATGTGTTATAAAGCAGTAAAGAAAAGGTGCCTTAATTGTTTATTTCTATGTATAAAGATGTTTTTTGTTTACACTTGTGAATTTAAAGATAAATATGTATAAAGTTAAGTGGACTCCATTGTACACATAGTTATTGTAAATGAACATTTTTTACCAGTTTTAATTATTCCTTAAATTGTTCTCTAGCTGGAGAATGTAAACTGATTAACATGTAAAGTCCATAGGAGAGGCTCCCCACTCAAACAGATCCTATGGAATTCATCAAAGTAGCGGTTATGCTCTCTCCTATATACAACAGCAGGAGCAGCAAATGTCAACCTTCCAAAATCACGAGTTGGGCTCCAAACATCATCTTTTGTTTTTAAAGAGCAGTAGGTCATTTCCTCTCTTGGTAGTTCTGGTTTTAAGGTCTTTAGGTGCATTTCAGTCATGTTTTCACAATTTATCCACAACCATTATTTTTTTGTGGGAAGATGGGAAGGGCAGTGCTTTTTTGTATTTTGTTTCATGTTTGTGGTGGTGGTTTCTTTTCCTAAAACTAAGATTCTTATATAAACAAAAATAAATCTCAAGGCTTTAAGAAAAACACTGCTTTAGGCCCATGATAAGTCACATGAGCATGTTGTTTCTATAAATAAGAGAAATCAGAAGGGTGGAATGTAGGAACGAGTAAAATGCATGTGGGTACCCCCCCACCAGAAGGAGGATTTCCTCATTCGTGCAAGAACATTTCTTCCCAGAAAAAATCCTCTGAGTTTTCATTTTTTCCCTCTATTCTTTGCCTTTGTGTATTGCATATAATCAGGTAAAGAACAACAACAGAAAAGGGTTCTTGAAGGCTTTATTCTGTGCCTTTGAATATAATTGGAGTTATGTGAAACACCTGGCACTCTAAGCCATCTTACCCTATTTACAAGGGGTAAAACATTTACATTGAAAACTGACAGCAGAAAGATGGTTTAAAATAAAACATGGAACAGATGGTGGCCTCCTAGGAAAGAAATTTTAATAAAACCTCCTAGATTCTCTTAGACCTTTTTGTCAGAGTTTAATATTTTTTCTCTTCCATCTCTCACAGGTGGTCTACATGCTATCCCTCTATACGCCACCAACATAAGCAATATCATAAACATAACAGATTGTAAACATGACTACTGCTTCTGTATTTCTACTGTCATATAGCATATTTTCATGCTCAGGAGCAAAATTGGAAAAAACTTACCCATATATCAGTCAATATGCTTACTATATGCCACACTTGGCCTTAAAAACAACCCGAAATTACCATACAGCAAAAGCTGATAAGGTGGGGTGCCATGTTGTTATGGGCAAAGCAACATACAGGAACTTAAGAGACAACTACCTAACATGGAGGTTTACAAGGAACAGACTACCTAACTTGAATTTTCACCAAGTCACCAGGCCCTGCTATAGACCCAGATGACAGCTATGACCCCCTTATCAACACAGATCATATTATCAGTAGATCAAACAACGTGGAGAATAGAATCCAGGATTCCTCTACCAACTTACCTTGCTGCCGATCTCAGATATGCCATCACGTGACAATGGACAGATGGAGCAATCAATGGACATCAGTTCCAGGAATACTGTACACAAAAGCACATAGCAGAACACTTTTAACATTACTGACCTCACAGTCATTGTCCTTTAACAAAATGAACAAACAAAATTTTAAAAACAACTTAAAAATGTGAAATTACAGAGTAAAAAATCATAGACAGACCAGATTGTTTTAAACACGATCTCAACAGAGACTATGGATTTTCACCCTATTGCCTTGACTAGGTAGTAGCTCCAGCTGCTTATTCCCATGTCCCTCAATAAGTTAACTGCCTTGTTTATCCCTATTGACCTTTTCAACATACCTTTGGTTCCTCTCATGAAATATCCCCTCCCCTCCATCTCTATTTTAAACCCTTTCTTTCTGCAAATCCTTTCATAGCTGTCACCTAGGAAAGCTCATGACTCTCTGAATCAGTTAGCTTAAAGTTCTTCTGTACCTTCTGCAGGAGGGTTTGGGATGTTGGGGGGGGGGGCTTTCACCCCTAGGACCAAGGGCTATTTTTAGCCTCCCACCCTCCACAGTGAACTTACCCACCAACCCTTAAACTCCTCCTCTCACCCCAACTTACTTTTTCCAGTCCTGGCATTGGCTAATACTGATTATACCAGCACTGGGAGTGGTTTGTGGGATGGGAATTTTGATGGGATGAAGGGTGTGGGGAATGGCTGGGTCATGGGATGGAGAAGCACTAAAAATAGCCCAGTGCCAAGGAGGCGGTAGAAAAGAGCATAGCTCCAAGGCTGGGGCCAGTGCCTGGGCTTTCCCAGACCTAGAGATGCATTGGTAACTTTACAGAAATTCAGTTAGATCTATCTCATCAGACCCAAGCTATGTTAGACTACCTTAGAGGTATACTTACCTTTGATTAGGCTAAACATTTTTAGACCCATCTAACTGTCCTGAACTTCTGTACAGTTTGCATGTAGATCCAGTTAACTAGAGTGAGGCAAACTTCAGTTAGATCAGATGGTCATTTTTAACATAATCTAACCTCCTCCTAACCTCCCCAACTGTCTGTATGCAGCCAAAAAGCAGCAGATGATTTCTCCAGCAACATGATTAATAGCAAATAATTAGCAAAACAAAAAGTAACTCATTAACTCAAAGAAAATGATAGCAAAGAATAAAATAGTACAATAAAATGAGTAGCCATGAGTAAATTAAAACTAAATTCAGAATAATAGAGATCAAGCTAAATTTAAATGTTCATTTGGTCAAATTTTTCCAAGCTTGCAAAAAAGGAATGTTGCCCATTGTTTCTAAAAGATTTGCACTGAAAGAAAAATGACTCATTTGCAATTTCAAGTAGGTTTTGCTCAAGAGACAGCACTAGATAGAAAATGATGGGGACCCCTGACATTCTTAAAAACAGTCATGCTTTACAGAATTAAGGCCAGAAAACATTTTCTCCCTACCCTTCACAAAAACAGGTAATCTCATTTTTTTTTTTTTTAATATGGGCCATTTTCAGGGAAATTTGTTCTGTAAACAGTTTAGCTCTGGGTAAGCATATCTCAGCTCTCAGACTGTGCAGTCTTTTTTTCTTTATTCTTTTGATTTTACAAAATCAATACAGCTATCAAAGTAGTTTTGTACAATTACTTTTTAAAATCCCTTTAAAATAATGAAAATAGCTTTATAGTAACTTTTTAATATTTTAATAAAAAGGTATCACTTTTTACTCAAAATCATACATAAGATTTACTGACATTCTTTTAATAAGAAAATATAAATGTTTTTAATGTCACTTCATAATTTGAAAATATTTTTATAAAAACCAATAACATTTCATTAAAATATTAATAATTGCATGGACTATGTCATAAACAACTCAGATCAGGAGTTTTGAAACAATTTAAAGTTTTCACCCCAAAAATCCATTTTTCAGTGAGCTGTAGTTACTTAAAGGACATCCAAAGTTCCCAAATTTTCCAATTAATTTGTCTTTAAAATATTAACTAATTATGTATTAAATTAACTACTGATGAAGTGGTAATTATGGAAACAAGGTCTTGCCAATCTTATCAATCTTATTTAAATTGGAAGTTCTGAAGATGGTTAAGGATCCAAAGATAAATGACAGGTGGTAAGTAAGCTAAAGCAAAGTATTGAAACCAAAGTGGAAAAGGATTTAGTGGGTTAGCAGACAAAAAGTAAGGGCAGATATCAAGGATTAACTCAATTTATGAATAAATTGATGAACAATACATCATCAGAAGTAAGCCTAGTACAAAACCCATGGAAGTTAGTGAAAGACTTTACCTAAATGCAAATCTTTTTGCATAAAATGAGGATGTTGCTGCTAATCATAAAAGAATAATTCTATTTTGAGGAAGATGAATTTGCTTTGTTTCAAGTACCGAACAAAAAGGTCTTGTGCATGTTTTTTCACAGGGATTGCAACTTGTTAGTCTGTACTTGTACTGATTTGAAGAGAGCAAAGTATAAGGGATATGATGTTTGTTTTACCCCAGTTATAGTGTGAAAATAAACTGCTTTTGTCCCCATAAAACTTCTGCTTCCTTTTCAGTCTTATGTTCCCCTGGCTTGAGAATGGAGTAATAGTGTAAAATAACACACTCTTGGGCTGATACTTTGCATGTTAATTTTCAGCCCAGAGCAAATTTCTTATTGCCAAGTTATAAAACCTTGAAAAATGGGGTTTATAATATAAGTGCTGCTGCAACCTTGAATATAGCTGAACAAATGGTACAACTATAATTATGCTCAGTAAGAAACATAATAATGTATTTTGAAGTCATAATTTGGTCATTTATTTTCTATAATTGCATTTTAGGTTATCTTTAAACAAACCTTTATAATTTTATAAACAGCATGCCCCTCTCAATAAAAATCAGATCAGCTACTCATCTAGCAGCACTATTGCACAGTCTATATACCTCCTCCTGCCTTTTATTCCTTCTTCATTCAGGTAGGAATGTTATGTATTTTAGAAAATTGATTTAAGGGACAAATTTTCAAAAGCATCCTCTACTGCTATGTTCTGAATTCTGGTCTGAGCTGTAGATGCACAGCATTTTTTACTTAGGTGTCTAATATTAGGTAGCCAACAGTTATTCAAAGTTAAAAGCCACTTTGGAAAACTCAGATGATCTCGGATAGTAGGAGACTAATTTGTATTTTCTGAATGAAAACTTTAAAAGAGTTGTGTTTGTGGTCATTTAAATCATTTGCTCTCTGATCCCCTTCCAGCTCCGTTCTTATCTACAGGCATTTTCTTGTCATTTGCAGGTCAAAAGGGATCATAGGAAAAGAACTCACTCCCTTTGTGCTACAAAGGGTGCATGAACTGACGAGTGGAAAATCACTGGACT
>NW_017729008.1:3989530-3995860 GCF_001723915.1 Gavialis gangeticus | reverse complement strand
TGCTCTCTGCTCCTCTGCTCCAGTAATAGGGTGGACATTGGTCCTGTTTTATGTTTGACTGTCCTTTTTTAAAAACCCTTTGTTCCCTGTCCATTTCTAAATGAGGAAGGACTGTAAAAAGTCCTGATTTTTAGTGAATTGGTAGAAATGCATGTCAATCATTTGTTCTCATGATTCTATTGGCTGTGTCTAGAGGTAAGGCTGTACACTGCCAGGAGGAGCAGGGTTCCAAGCCAGCCAGGAAGGGAGGGTGGTGGCCATTTTTTTGTGACCCCAAGCCTTGCTGCTTATTGGCCAAGGGGCTGGTGGACCCACCCCTTGCTGCTGATTGGTGAAGGGGGTCCCTGGTCCTTCCTCCCCCTCACCGAGGGGATGCCCTGATGCTCTGTGTTCTGGGGATGGCTCAGTGGTCACCCTATGCAGTAATAAGTACCAAGATTTTAAGATTGCGGAGATGGGTAGAAAAAGATGAATTAATTTTACTGGCATAGAATTTCTTCTACTATATTTTTCTGTTACTAATTAATATTCAGAAGTACTTTATGCCTAAGTAAAGAAAATCATATTTTCAGAATATGCTGGTTTTCTTTTTTCATCCTTAATAACCAAATAATAGAGTTGTTCCTTAACCAAGAAGGTAGCCAGTATTTATAGTAATAGCATTTTAAAATTCCTAACTTAGTTTGGGAAAAAAGTTAAAAGGACACTTGTATTTTACCAATCATCTGCTAAACATACCCATGTTTATATTTGCTGAAAGTAAATAAAAATTTAAAATTTCAGAATGAAAAATTATCCATTTTTATATTACATGGAAGCCTAGAACCTTGCTGCATACCAATAAAAACTGAGTAGTCAACCTTTTCCTGTAGTTACCACACAATGGAGTCACCATCAAGCTCTAGTGAAGTCAAAGGATAATGTTCCAGTGACTATAATGGGTTTTAGATCAGGCCCTAATTTCTTCTCTTCTCACTCCAGAGAATAGCTATACTATTTTCGATGCAATTTACTAACAGGAACCCTATCCTTCTCTCTATCACCTGATACATCTAAAGTTGTATTATTAACAGAAGAATAACAATTATTATCAGGGTCGTCATTAACATGTTCCTAGCAACTGTTTGCAAACCTTAAAACAATATTAAGGACATACAATACCTAAAACAGCTGGTGTTTAAAATGTATGCATAAATTTCCTGGTATATTTTGTTTTACTGCTGGAAGTTATGGGACCTTCTTTCAAATATAAATCTTTTTCCACTTATGCAATTAGCACTGTACATATTCATAACAATTAACAAAAAAAATTGTGCATCGCTTAACACATCTGGGGTGAAAAGGGACTCAGATATAGCTTTTACTTGTCATCACAGTTTTAAAGAAATGTTTTCCATATTAATTCAAAGGTTGCCAGCATCCAATACCTTTCCAAATTCATAATGAGCACAAATAAAGCACTTTTAAAAGCTATAATGTAATAAAATGAATATGCAAGGATTAATTAATTTGAATTTCTTCTTTAAATGGATTTTATTCTATTGTGTCTGATTTAATAACTGCAACACAGTCCTTAGACTGAAATTCCTTTGAAATCAGATGGGGAATTTTAAGTGTGTTAATTTTAAGCGTGATGGGCAATTCATCAAAATAAATCAGGCAAAAGTGGCTGGAAGAGGGATAGGAAGAGGAAATAATCAATACTCTTTGTCCAAATAGTTATCAGTCCTCTACTTACCATATGGCACTAGAATAAGGATCCTTTGTTTTAAACATCTCTCTTCCCTTTGGAAAAAAAAAGGCCATATATTTCTGCTAGTTCCATGAACTCATATATAAATAAATAAATGTAATTAATATGCCTAGTAAAAGGTAGTAGACCTGGTACAGAAGATGCAAAGTATTGAGAGTGCATCTTTTGCCACTTTCTTCTAGAATCAAAAGGGGAGCTCTCCTCCATGGCTTTTGGAGAGCTCAGATATCTTTCTTCTTTTGGGGAAAAAGAAAACAAACAGGGAATGATCATCAGGATGAGCTGTTCTGTGGCTTCCATCCTTCCACCTGCAAAAGATGTAGTAGCATCAAATGAAGTGTTCTGATATCCGTCTCTTATTTATTTCTTAGACAGCTACATCTTTCTCTCTGCTAAAATTTCCACTGTTCCAGTGAGGAAGACAAAAACATATGTGTCTCTTGGAATGTCTAAAATGCAACAAAAAAATTGCACTAGTCCTGAAATGTCTGCCAGAGGACTTGTTACGTCCATCCATTGTAATTTGGTTGCCTGATAAAGTCTAAATGGTGGCGGTCCTAGAGATGGTAGGATGGACTTACAGTCCACCAATTGCAGATGCATGGAAGAACTGGCCTGATTTGTTCCAAAAACACCAGCAGTCCCAGATAAGAACATTTGGACCCAAGACAGACAAACTAGTTAATCATGTCTTAAGTAGTGTCCTGGTCATACATTTAATCAGTTAATGGGATGACAAAACAAGGAATAACTTACAAAGTTATTACTCAAAAATGCATAATAAATGTTCTTATCCTGTCTTTAACTGAATGTATGGTCAGTGCCCTGCCTCTGGAGCACATGGGAACACATGCCCCATGTCCGATGTGCTCCAGAATCTGGGAGACCCCTCAAGTGATTGGGGCTCCCAGCCAGGGAATGCCTTATATGCTCCTACTGCTGAGAGTCTGTCACCCTAATCACCGTGTGCTCCCCCAGCTGGAAGCCCCAATCAGCTGTAGAGTTCACAGCTGTGGGAACACTTGCCGCGCTTCCCTGGCTTGGAATTCTGATTGGCTGGCAGTGCTCTCTCACATCTGAAAACCAAGTCTGATATTTGCCCAGAATGGGGCTCCCCCTGCACCAGCAGTATGATGCAATGAGATCCACTGTAGGATTCCACAATTGCATTTCCTGCCATGCATGTGCGGCACAGCAGGAAGCATCATATCCCATCATGCCTTTACTTTAACACCCATGAAGGCCTTAGGCATTCACCTGACCTTCCAGGACTGTCATAGGCATTTACCTGCTAGTATTTGTACTTGCAATTAATGTCCCTGGTACCTATGTCTACTTACATTTTTCTCAGCAGAGCTGTCAGGGTATACATGCTTATGGAATCTCTGCTGCAGCAGACCTCCTTTGTCCTGCTGGCAGAATAAGACCAGTTCATCAAGTGACAGAAGGCTTTTGCTGCCACCCGACTACTGACAGACAGCACACACAGACATGCCTATGTTTTCTGCTGGCTGCTGCAGCTCGGTTGAGCAGCTGGTACTTCTCATGGTGCACTGTACATCCTGCTGTCATGGAGCCCTGCAATTCTGGCAGGAGCATGTGGAACCACCAGAAGCTGTGCAGATGTGCACTCATTCTGGTAGCTTCTTTGTGATGACCATTGTTTGTGATGAGAACATCAGTTAGCAGAAGACTTATATGTGAGGATTGAATATCTTTAAGAGTCAAGCTGTCATATATGTCACTCATAGCAGTGTTACACATTGTAGATGTGGGAGGCATTTGAGACAGACCCAAAAAGGAAGCTTATGCCTGTTTGGGTGCTGTTGGCATGAATTTGTTAGTCTCCTGACCTGGTGAACTGAACCCACAACACAACATGGTACCAGAAGTGGTGGAAAACAGGTGACTCTTCAATACTGAGAAAAATGTTTTCATCTTATCTAATTATTAAATGTCAAGATTCTTAAAACTGCCTACATGCTGCTGAGATTGGTACTTTGCCATGACTAGTTATATGGTAAAAAGTCCAGCCTATTATGTGATAAACATATTTGTGCATTATTTCTTTCAATTGAAGGAGACCTAACTGCCAGAACACAGCTAAATGGAAACTTGTGACATTAATTTGACAAAGATCCAATACATTTTCATGATTTCTGTATCCTTGGTCCTTAGGAATTACTTTCTGCTAGACTGAAATCTGATACTGAGGGGGACTAAGATTTAGCAAATAAAGACTATTGGAGTCTAGTTTCCAAGAGGAAAAGAGACTGGACATGGAGTAATACCTGAAAAAGTGATCAATGTCTTCCTATATGTCCTTAAGGACTGTTCTAACTTTTTCCTACTTCTGCTTTGCCCACTGCTAGTGATCTAGATCACTATTAGGGCATAACTACTCTTAGCTTGATTTCACCTTCAAACAACAGGTTGTGTGAGCGTTCTTCATAGTTTTCAGGCTCCCGTTTCATTTGAATAGTCCAAAGCCCAGGAAAGGAAGGCAAAAACGCTGCGCAGTAACTTTAGATTTGATCCTTGCTCACGGCATAACAGGGTTTATTGTTTTGTTTTGTGTGTGTTCAGAGTGGGGGATGTTGGTCTATCTTTTCAATTAATTAACTGTTTGTAGGAAGGGATTACTGGTAACACTTTGATGTCTGCTTGATTAAGATACTTAGTCACCTAAGGGTGTAGATAGATGCCTGTTTTTAACACTGTGCAAGTGACTAGCTCCCCATTACCTGAACACTTTTGGAAATCCTGCTGGATACTAGTGACATCCTTAGTTACTTTTGCCAAGGAACATAAAGATTCTTTACTGAAGCTTCAAACATGCAACTTCATATTATTCTTTTCTTTTCTTCCCACTGAAGATTTATAACCTGTTGGTGATATTATCCAGGCAGAACAAGAAAATAACAGTCACATAATGGTCACAGAAAACCAATGGAGGAAAAAAAATCGTGTTGAACATGCTGTGCTTTTAAGGAAACCAGAAGGTTATCATGGCTTTACTGAAATTTGATAGACATTCAAATTGGATGTTAAAAAAGCAAGGAGAAATAATTTCAACTCTGAACAACAGGCACATTGGGAAAAAAATCCATCCATTATGTGTCACTCTTTTGTGAAATATGTAAAAGGCTTTTGGAAAAAAAAGATCTATCGTCATATAGACACAAGAGGGAACAACACATAAGGCTCTCCAAGGAAAAGCAATGCTAGAGAGAAGACATTACAGAGAAAAGGCCTAAAACAAGAAATTACTCTATAAAAATGAAATTAAATTACATAAATAAAAAAATCCAGAATTGAGTTTCCAACTGTTAGTTTAATCTATATTAGTTCAAGACAGAGAAAACCCTCTAGCTCTTTGGTGATGCTTTTGCAATATTGAGCTTTAGTTTTCCATGTCCAGGTGCACTACACTCTGTAGTTTGTGCAACTGAGGTAATTCCAAGGGCTGTGCCAAAAACAGTTTAAAGGACAGGAGGTGATATGCAATATTTATCTGTCAGTGTTGCTTTAACACATCTATAAAGAAACTACATAGACTTGGATGAAATTATAAAAGTACTGTATAGTGACAACACCTTAGATCCTGGCTCTGTTTACACTCAGTCCGTTTTTGGGCAAATACCCATACATTTAAGGTATACAACTGTAAAAGATTCAACGTATGTGTCCCCACTATCTATATTTAGTTCTTTTGATATTTATAATAAAGGCCTTGATTTATGAAAGCCTGAAGCATGTGTTGAATTTTAAGCAAATGATTAAGTCTCATGGGAGTCAGTGGAACCCTGTATTTGATGCTATTGGCATGAAATGTAATGTCCTGCTCTAACCAACAATATACAGACTCCATCCACATCTAAATCCTCATCTCCTAACCTTCTCATTACCTGAGAGAGATCAACTTGTGGATAAAAAATAGGGAGAATAAAACACTTGCCAGCACCATTCTACTGTCTGATATTGAGGGTTTCTGTCTCATATCATTAAGGCACATCCCAACCACAAAGTCCTTTTGGACTCTTCATTTCATGCAAAAATACAAATTGCTGTATTCTTAAACTCACCCACTTCCATCCCTATGCTAAGTCAATACTGTACCTCAGTAGTATAGCTAGGGCAGTGTGAATGGAGCCCCAGGCATTGATTCAGAAGGAACACCAGATTGAAAGCCAAAGAAAAGTGGGGGGGTACAAAGCACCTGCCAGCTCTGCAGAAGTCAGTGGCTCCTCCCTCTCCCCGCCCCCTCATCCTATATGGCAATTGGTGATTCTCCCTCTCTCATCTGGCCAGAGCTCCAAAATTGCTAGTTATGCCTCTGCCGCACATTTACCATCCCAGGCAGTGGTTCTCAGACACACTTTCTTGCTCCCCACAGATTACCTCTTGAACCAGTAGCAATGTGGCTGCAGTCCCAAAGTGATGTGTGGAGCCTTATTACTTAGTCATGCTAATTACCCTAGTGGATGCAATGTGAAATAAGGTTAAATTGTAATGCAGGAGATATCTCACATGGAGGATGCCTCTGCCTTGCTCAGTAAGCTTGCAGTTAGATCTGC
>NW_017729008.1:3977707-3984530 GCF_001723915.1 Gavialis gangeticus | reverse complement strand
TTAGTCGTGCTAATTACCCTAGTGGATGCAATGTGAAATAAGGTTAAATTGTAATGCAGGAGATATCTCACATGGAGGATGCCTCTGCCTTGCTCAGTAAGCTTGCAGTTAGATCTGCTCACTGTGAATCTTGGCTCTATCAGACACATGCTTTGTATGTAGAAGAAGAAGGGGTGAGGCAGAATACACCTTTTAGCCTGACCAACTTTCAGCACGTTAATGTATA
Organism: Gavialis gangeticus; assembly: GCF_001723915.1. NCBI lineage: Eukaryota > Metazoa > Chordata > Crocodylia > Gavialidae > Gavialis > Gavialis gangeticus. Next base: position 3,984,304 of record NW_017729008.1, on the reverse strand, counting down.
TAACCCACAAATATGCAATTGTCATTCCAGTTAAAACTGTATAGCTATTTTTTTAACTGCATAGCTAGCTAAATTAATGTGCTAAAAGTTGGTCGGTCCATGGCCTGGGTGGCCCACCCCATTCTGTAGTCTACGGAATTAAATTTCCTATCTATGCAGAATATGTTTCTCACGCTCCACAGGATGGTACCTGTTGTCCAAGAGCTTTCTGTGTTTTCACAACAGAGATTGTGCCCTTCAGGGATTGTGAAGCAGGGAGGGTGAGGTTTGAGAACACAGGAGACAGAATTTAATTGGCATTTGGCTCATGACTGTTAAACTTACTTCTGCAAGGACTGGAATAACGGTGAATCTAGTTTCCTTCATAATTAAATATAAAACACCCCTGTTGATGTGACTTTCATACAGCAGAGAGCAACACACATGAAAAAAAAGGGCAGACTTAGTGAAATTTTATACTTTGTTACATCATAAGGCCTCTATTTGGGGCAATCCTTTTTGAAGTAATAGGGAACCACAGTCCTACTACTGGAAAAGTAGAGAAAAAAGGTAAAACCTCTGAGGCTCCTTTAAAACCAATATTGTTGTGGCCCAAGGTGGGGAGAGGACCCAGCAGCAGAGGACACCTTTCTTCAACTCCCAGGCTAGATCCCTGGATATTCAAGAGCAGACAGGTCCCTTCTGGGAAGGGCAGGAGTCCGTCAGGGAAGGATAGGAGCAGTACAAGAGTCCCAGGCATGGTGCATCCTTGTGGGTGGGAGCTCAGATCAGCTGCAGGGGCTCCCAGCCATGGAGATGCACATGGTCACATTCTCCATTAATAGCATGATGGGAACCAGACACAAAATTATAACATATTTTAGTGGAATAATTTGTGTCTTATTCCTTGTTTTATGATGTCATTAATTGCTTTACCATGTGGCCAGGTTACAACTTAAGAAGTGAATAACTTTTTAAGTGTTCATGTGGCCGGGGCCTAAGGTGTCCACATGGAATTTAAGCAGAATGTAAGTACCTACCTTGGAAAAAGGTACCAAATCAACTCCATTATGACCACAAAATTGTTTATGTGCCTAATGAATCCAGATCCCTTATTACCACTTATTAAATATCTCCATTTTGACATGAAAGGAACCATTGGCACTTAGACTTAGGAGATACTGAGGTCTCCTAATTCACTCTATAGGAAACCACAGCAACTACCTCTACTGATTTGGATTTCCTTCTTGGGAAAAGATGTCTATATTTTAGGCATGCTGAAGTGCCTTAGAAATTGATAAAGGATCTGTCCCTAAGTGACTTGCGCAAAAGGATCTATTCCTAAATGATTTGCCCAAAGTCATAGCACAAATCTGTCAAAACTGATAAAGTAACCTAGTTTTCAGAAACATCTACAATATATATTTCATTTAATAGTCCTGAAAAATAACCAAGATAAAATCACTGCCCTTCATGGCAGAATCAACAGAAAAAAAACCAATTCCTCTGGAGGCGCATTTACATATGCATTTGATCTGAGATCAGTTTACTTGCAAGTAAACTATTTTTGAGTAAGCACTCCCAGGAAGGTGTCTACACATGCAGGGACATGGCAGCAGATTTGCTGCTCTTAGCACCAAACTGGCGCCACTTTCTGTGGCCCTTCAGTGGGCCCCTCCCACCACCAGATAGAGCTCCAGGCTCTGGATGTAGCTTCCAGAAGCCAGCAGCCCTCTTGAAAAGGCAGCCCTACTCTCTGCTCCCTGACCAGCCATTTCCCTGGCCAGGAGCAGTGTGCACAGTGCAGGGACAGCACATAGCAGCCCTCTCCTCACTGTCTCTGCTTCCTCGCACCATGGCTGCTCCAGCCCCTGCCCCTGGCCATGCCGACCAGCACCCTGGCCTCCTGCTGGCCACTGTGCTGGCCCTGCTGACCTGCCACATTGACCACCAGATGGCCCATAGCCTCTCATGTCTCCCTCATATGCAGTGACAGCCTACATGGAGCCGGGAGGGGCCAGACAGCTATAGGCCACAGCGCACCATCCCGGGGTTGCTGCTGCCTGGACCCCATCCACCTGGCTGGCCCCGGCAGAGATTCCAACAATGGGCTGATGGATGCCACTTCAGGGGCTACCCTCACCCTTCTTGGCCTCCAGCTCCACCACCTCTGGTCCTGTCAGGCAAGCTAGGACTGGTGGCTGCACATTGTCCAACAGACATGGAATGATGAGCAGTGGCTGAAGACATTTTGTATGACCCAGAACACCTTCCAGGACAACCTGGGGCAGCTCCAGCCACACCTGGAGCAGCAGGACACCAAAATGTGGCCATGCTGCCCATGGACACCTGGCTGGCCATCACCCTGCTCAAGCTGGCCACACCCACTAGCCTCTGCTATGTGGGCCATCTCTTTGCTGTGGGTAAGGCTAACACTGGGGAGGCTGTTATGGAGGTGTGCAGCACCCTCCAGAACACGCTGGGACCCACCATGCTCCGGGTACACAAACCCCTGGTGGTGGTGGTGGGGGGGTTCCATGCCCTGGGATTCCTGGAGTGCATTGGGGCCCTGGGTGGGACCCACATCCCTATCACTTGCCCCCCACAGAGACCACTCATACTATAGCTGGAGGGGCTTTCACTCCATCACACTCCAGGCCATCATGGACCACTGCAACACTTTCATGAATGTGAATGCTGGCTGGGTGGGTAGTGCCCATGACACCCACATCTTCCAGAACTCCACCCTGCCAGGCCTGGTGCAGAGTGACTGCTTTCGATTAGGGGACACTGGACCTGCAGCTGGGCATCATGGTGGTTCCACCCCTCCCATTGGGGACCCCCATCTACCCGCTCTTGCCCTGGATCATGTGGCCTTACACTGACCAGCGGGACCTCTGCCAAGCCCACTTTAACCAGTACTTGGGCCAGACCTGCACCCTGGTGGAGTGTGGCTTCAGGCACCTGAAGGGATGCTGGTGCACCCTCACCACCCACCTCAAGCTCACTGACAAAAACCTCCCCCAGATCCCTGTCACAGTCTGCATTCTGCATAACATCTGTGAGGCCTGGGGGGAGCTATATCATGAGGCTGGGGAGTAGGAGGCATGGGGGGTCAAGGAAGCCTGGAAGTGGGAGAACCAACTTAAGTGGCAGCGACAGTGGTTCCCCCACCCTGCTGATGCCCTGGGTGAGCAGCACACTTACCCCTAGGGGCGAGGGTTCCAGGAGCAGGAGGTGCTGGCTGATCACTTTCTCCTGTGCTTCCCTCTGTAGCCCATCTGGACAACCACCCATGGACCCTGCCACCCCACTGCACACCCCCAGCATCATGCTTACTGTGGACACATCTCAGAAGAAAAACAGTTTTCATTCCCCTCACATCAAAAAGACCCCCCCTTCCCCCATCCCCCTCCAACAGGGCTTTCCTTTCCTTCCCACCTCAACAAACAGAGCCCCTATACTACTCACTTCACCCACCAACAATAAAACACCCTCTTCCCTATGTAAACTATTTATAATGTGATTTGTGTGCTGTCCTGGGATGTGGGGACATGAGGTGGGGATGCCTAGCGGCAGAGCCTGGGGGAAGACAGCCAGCAAACTCATCTTCGTCTTTTCCCCCATGGCTGTGCATCCTATGATGAGTCCAGCAGGCAGGGGGCTTGCCCAGGGGTGATGGAAGCCGCTGGTCTGCCAGCACAGATGACTCCCCCTCTAGCAGCTGTTGTCCAGGGCCAGAAGGGCCAGCATGTGGTCTTGGTCCCACTGCAGGCAGCTCTGGCTCTGCACCCAAATGGAGCTGGGGTGAGTGGCAGACCTGGGCCCAGGTGAAGGTGCTGCATGGTGGTGGGCTAGGGTGAGGTCTGGGGCAAGGGCTTCTGGCTTGTGAAGGTGGTACTGCACCTCAACACAGGCCTGCAGGGGTGGGGGTGGTTACTGTTGGATGGCAGCTGGCTGCCTGGGTGCAGGCAAGGCTGGGTTTAGAGGCTGGGCAGAAGGCAGTACAAAAGTGACCACCAAGGCCAGAACAGTGCCCAGTACCCAGCAGTCATCATCTATGTCCTGCACTGCCTTGCCCAAAATCATAGTCTGCACCCACATGGCCTTCACCCATTCTCCCTCCAGGGCCAGGACCTATGCCTAGAACTCTGGATCCACCAGGTCCTATGACTCCTTTTGCCAATCCCACATGTCCTTATGGGCCACATCCTCAGCCCTCCAGGCCTGTGTGTTCACCAGCTGGTCCTCTGATGCCATCACCAGCCAGTTTAGGAGGACAGTGCAGTCTTGGGTCCACCTCTGGCGAATCTGGTGCATCTGGAGGGCCCTGGATGCTGGTAGAGGCAACATTGAGCCTGGATCCCAGCTGCTAAATGTGGCCTCTTCCCCGTGTGCAGCTGCAGGTCATGCAGAGCCACGAGGAAGAAACTGTTTGTAAGAGTTTGCAACACTCCTGAGATAAGATAATCTGTACCAGGGGCCACGTACTACCCAGTCTCAAATTGAGGGGTTGGTCATGCACAGGTGCCCAGGGACCATGGTAAGTCAGCTGGGTAGGCCAAGGCCCAGGTGTCTGCTGGCCAAGCCCCCTATTCCCACTCACTCCTCAGAGGTAGGTGGGCTGCTGGGTGCTGTCCACAGGCAGTCTACCTCCTCTGCCCTGTTCCCAGGGTGGGATAGGCCTGGCTCTTGGAAGCACCTGCTGCTGCAGCTCCAGACCCCACAGCACCCCCTTCTCCTCCTGCAGGCCAGGTATTCTCCTATGCTGCTGCCAAACCCATGGTCCCTGGGTTCAGGGGGCATGGGACTCCCAGATGAGTGGAATGTGGAGCTGGAGGCACCTGCACCCTCCCCAAGGGAGCCTCTCTGGGGAGGCACCCAAGGCCCAGTCCCACCTCTTGTCCCCCACCAGTACTGTACCCCAAGTGTGCCTCTGCTGAAAGCGTCCTGGGTGGTGCATGAGTTTCTTGTGCATGAGGTTCTGTTTGTGTGGACTGGGGGGTGCCCAAACCACTATGCCTTGCTGCTGATGATTGCCATAGTGCTCTGGGTGCATCTGTGTATCTGGCATGGGACCCTGAGCTTCAACAGTGTGGAAGGAAAGCCTGGCCTTCCCTGCAACCTTCACCACCACCTGTAGGGCTATTTGTGGCAGTGCTACATGCCCCTGGTCCCTGCAGTTGAGTAGATTGCTGCCAGCATCAACACATTCCTTGGCATATGAGAGGTGCAAAATTCCCCAGCAACTAGGTTGGAATGCACTGCTCAATAAAGTTAGAAACTGTCTCCCACCTCTTTGCATGGGTTGGGGAAGTTCTGAGAGTCAGGGAAATGCAGGAAGGAAGACTGGGTGCAAGAAGAGGCAGGACTCAGGAGTGGGGCTGGCGCAAGGGCAGGGACCAGGGAGGGGCTGGTGACAATGATGGCATGGAGCTCTGGGCAGTGTCCTCAAATGGTGGTGTGTGGTTTGCGGGCACCTGGGAAGGGCCCCCCAGACGAAGAAGCTTGCACTGCTGGAAGCCAGTGGTGACATGGCCAGCTTCACCTTGTGGCTGGGGCTAAGGCTGAGGAACTGTCAGGGCAGGCACTTGACCAGGGTCCCTGAGTTGCTAGTGGAGGTTGCAGGAGGGGATCTCATCTGGATGGGCTGCTGGAGGCCTGAGGGTGGTGACATGTCACCGTGGGTGCCAGGCCAGGGTGGGGGCTCAGGCAGGCCACTCATGCTACAGTAGATAGCACAAATGAGGTATGGGTCCCAACATAGGAGGATCTCAGTCAATTGCTGCATAAAGGGGATGGACTTGCAGGCACCCCCAACCAATGGTTGTGGTCGGTGATGGTGACCCACTGTGCCAGCAAGGCCTTGACATTTATGTGACACTGCCATGCCAACCAGTTGTCATAGAAGTAGGGTCGGAAAGGACCTTGTAGATCTTCAAGTCCAAACCCCTGCCTGGGCAGGAGAAAAACTGGGCTCAAATAATTCCAGCCAGGTAGGCATCAAGCCTCCTCTTAAAGACCCCCAGGGTAGGAGCCAGCACCACTTCCCTTGAAAGTTGGTTCCAGATCTGCCTATCCCACCCTGGGAACAGGTTCAGGTCCCGCAGTCTCTCATTGTAGGGTATGCCCTGTAGTCCCCGGGTCATGCGGGTGGCCCTCCTCTGGACCCTCTCAATGTTGTCCACATCCCTCCTGAAGTGGGGTGCACAGAACTGGACACAGTACTCCAGCTGTGGCCTGACCAGTGTTGCGTAGAGGGGAGGATCACCTCCTTGGCCCTGCTTGAGATGCACCTGTGGATGCACGACAAGGTCCGGTTTGCCCTACCAACCATGACCTCGCATTGTCAGCCCATGTTCATCTTGGAGTCAATAATAACTCCAAGATCCCTTTCTGCCTCTGTGCTCTCAAGAAGGGAGTTCCCCATCTTATAAGTGTGCTGCTGGTTACTACTGCCCAAGTCCAGCACCCTGCACTTGTCAGTATTGAAATGCATCCTGTTTTTGTTAGCCCACCCCTGCAACCTATCCAGGTCTTGCTGCAGTCTTTCCCCCCCTACTAGCATGCTCACCTCACCCCAAATTTTGGTATCATCAGCAAATTTAAACAGGTTGC
>NW_017729008.1:3971503-3977533 GCF_001723915.1 Gavialis gangeticus | reverse complement strand
AGCTCTATTTCTACCTTAGCTTTCCTGACAGCCCCCCTACAGGCCTGAGCAGAGGAGGTATACTCCTCTTTGGAGATAGCACCCCCCTTCCACGGTTGTACACCGCCTTTTTGGCAATCAGGCATTCCCAGATGCCCTTGGTGAGCCAGGGGGACTTTTGGGCACTCCTGCCCCCCTTGCTTCTTGTTGGGATGGCCACCCCTTGGGCCTGAGTATCATCTCAGTTGTGTCCATGGTCCTGCATCTAGCCAGACAGCCTGGCATAAATATGGCTGTTGGAATGCGTACCCTGCACAAACTGTTGCTGCATTTCCACCTCATCCCATAGCAAATCTGCTCCCAGGTGATGTCTACACATGCACTACTGCACAGTAAGTACTTTCAATTAAATTTGCTACTTGCATTTACAGATGTGAGTAGCATCATTTAGTGCACAGTAAACATATGCACATGTAGACATGCGAGCTTACTGAACAGTAAACTGCGCAGTTAAGCATCTTGTGTAGATGTGCCGTATTTATCTTAGGGTTTCATCTTCAGTAAAATTTCAAAAGACAAAAAAAAACCATGTAGAGTAAAGAATGATATAGATCTTTTGAAATTCAATACAATTCACTTCTCAATATCCAATTATAACTTTTTTTTCTTTCCAAAAAGATGTTTTTTCCCCACGTATACCTATTTCAGGGATTTTTTTTATTCCAAGGGAAGAGCTATGTATTTCTATAATCTTGGTATTGCTGCCTGCAAGCTGAATATTAATGTTGTATTTCTGTAAGCTACCTGTCACCTAACAATGAAATAAAAGCAATGCTAAATTTACCCGTTTCACATACACCATAAGTGAAATTGGCTCACAGAATACAGATTCTATAGAAATGCAAATTTTATCAGTAAGGCCTCCTGGTAAAAAGAATAGGATTTATACATGTGAATTTCCCATACATCAAGTGAAACAAGTGATACCTGGAGTTACCATGGGTGCTTATTATAGAATGTTGTTAACAGACATAGAATTACAGGAACATATTAAAACTTCTAACATTACTTGGTATTTTCTTAAGCACATCTTCAAAATGAGTAGGATAATAGTGAAAAAGGCACTTGGATGGCCATATACAAGGGACACAGGAGGTTTGCTAAACAGATATGCAATTACCAACTTTGACACTTGTATAAAAATCTCCTTGTGGCAAAAGGTGGCATGGCCATCTCTGCAACACCTATTCTTGCCTGCAGTTTAGAGCAAGGCAAAAGCTAGGGCATACCGTGCTTTGGTGGATATGGGTAAGCTGACTGCTCAATTAGTAAGGGAGCTATTTCCTTTCTTTGTAAGGGGCCATATGTAGTCTTCCAGTTTCCTGGAAATTCTTAATCTTCCTTTTTTCCTGGCCCTTAACAAGTTGGAGATCTGGACCCCGTGGCATGGGAAAATCCTTGAAGACAGGAGACCTCCATCTTGCCACAGCCTTCTTCCATCTTTGCAGAAATTAAGGTTGTAATACCTTTTTCTGCCTGATCTGCAATTGAAGACTTAGGGTTTGACTGTACGTGGTTTAGAACTTCCCTTTAGGCCTGTTCACAATGGGATGACCCTGCCAGGAATGTAGGACTCATAGCTCTGAGGATCATTAGGACATGCAAGCCTCTCCATCACTATAAGGTCTTGTGTGATTGCTGTTTCTGTGAACCAGCTTCATCATGTTAAACAGCCACATGCAAGCTTCTACCACAGAACAACAGTCTCTTGTACCAACCTTCACAAGTCCTGTAGTGCTGGACCAGTGATGGTGGATATAGGGATAGTGAATCCAGCAGTTTCCAGTCATGAATTTGCATGAAGGTGGCAGTAGCTTGATGCTCATCTTGTACATTGATTGAGACGGGGGTGCAATTCAGTAGGTGCTACTGTGACTAAGCAGTCCTATTCAGGATCCCCTCTGCTCACCCTATGTGGGGTGAAGTGGGGTAGCTAGAAAAGGTGCCTCAAACCTAGGTCATCTTACCTGCTCCCAGCTAGATAACTGCATCCAGTGGGATCACTCTCTCTGTGGTCTAAAACATTAGAAGACAATGATTTTGTAACATGGAACATTCTCATCTTAATGGACAATCAAAACAATGAATGACTGGAAAGAACAATCATTGTCTCCAGGGAACTAGTGAGATACAACACCAACATCACAGCTCTTAGTGAGACAAGATGACTGGATGAGAATCAGCTGAGGAAAAAGGGTGGAGGCTACACCTTCCTCTGGAAGGGGAAAACAGCCCAGGACAGATACATTTATGGCACAGTTTTTGCCATCAAGATTTGGTTTTTAATCAACTTATGGAGCTCCCTGTGGGTAACAAGAATTTCTTATGACTCTTCATCTTAAATTCAGTAACCACCAGTATGCCACTGTATACCATCAGTATGGTATACCACCAGTATGTCATCAGTGCAGACACCCCAATGCTTCATGCTGACAATGATGTCAAAGAAGAGTTCTATTCCAAACTTGACCATATTCTGACTAATATTTCCAAGGAGAACAAGATCGTTCTCCTTGGTGACTTTATTGCCATAGTCTGTCTTGGAACTCTGGAGTGACATCATTGGAAAGCAAGAAGTAGGGAAAACTATCCCAAAGGCATTCATCTCCTTAGCAAATGCACATAGAATTGTCTTGTCAGCACAAACACCATTTTCAGACAGTGACAAATACAAGACTACCTGGAGACACCCTTGTTCTAAGTACTGATCTCCTCAACCTTGTTATTGTCAGAACCTGTGATTGGATGGATCATGAGCCATGGGAGGAAACAGTGACACATCTACACGTTCATTAACGCATCTTAGATACTACATATTTAGTTTAGTACTTCCTTAATAAAGTGGAAATTAAATGTGCCGTACCTAAAGGTACTGCGCACTAGTACTGGTACATGGTTATGTAGTAATGCTTACAATGCATTAGCCTAATAACACTGTGAAGTAGGCTATTAGCATGGTTTTTGCTGTGACATGTTACTGAGCACTGTTATTACGCTAATGCACAGGAAGCATCTTGTATAGACATGCCCAGTGATTGCTGGGCAGATCATCATTTTGTTGGATCCATTATGGACATTGACTTCACTCCAAAACACTGAAAACAGCCACAAGCAATATGAAGGACTCTCAACACCAAATCTCTTCAAGACCTGACAGCCTGTAACAATCTCCAACAGTGCCCTAATGAAAAGCTTTCTGCCATGCCAGCAATTGAATGCAACACTGAGGATGTCTGGAAGAGTTTTAAAATTTCTGTCCAGATAGCCTGTGTTGAATCCATTGACTATACCACCTATCAACAGCAAGCCTGGTTCAGTGAGAAACACACTGAGATCCAAGGCTTCCTCAATTAGAAGAGTAGGGTTTATTCTGCTTGGAAAGCCCCTGATCTCAGCAGAAGAAGAAGACATATCAGCTCCTCAAAGCCAAAGCTCAAAGGAGGATCTGAGAAATCAAAAACCTGCAATGTCAAGATAAAGCCGAAGGGATTCATGTCTATGCTGACAAATGTGATTTGCACAGCTTCTTCAGCACAATGAAAGCCGAAAGCCACCTATAATCTAACTTTGTGTGCTCCTACTTTCCCGTGATTTCAGGATGGCTAAACACTCCTCAAAGAAAACAAATCTATCTAACCTAGATGGAAAAAGCACTTTGAGGAGCTGCTGAACCTTGAGTCAATTGTGATGGATGCCACCACTGGCTGTATCCAAATGAGAGCAGCTGTGCTGTATGTGGCACTGCAGACACGTCTGCAGTGCCACATACTGCACGGTCAGTTGTTCTCCACTCTCCAAAGGAGCAGAACCTATGGTTTTTTTGACTCCTGGATGTCCGCACATGGGCAGCGTGCACCACTCAAAAGTGGGGCCAGCTGCCTGGAGCCACACTGTAGCTGCCAGCCAGGCCCTGCATGGCACAATCGTCACTGCTACAGCCCTGGGATACCCTCAGGACCCCAGGACCTCTTCACTGGCCATCCCAGTGCTGTTCTCAGCATCCCCTACCACACCCGAGGTAAATTGCCACGCTCCAGAGTATGCGTGACACAGGCATTCCCCAAGGACAACTAGCAGGTGTGCTGCTTTTAGTTTTTCCTGGGGAACCAAACATCCACACCATGTGTAGATGCAGCCATTGACCCCATTCTCCAACACCCTGAAAGGGGATCCCTCACCAAACCTCCTATCCTAGAAGAAGTATGGTGTGCCATCAAGAGGTGCATTCATACATGCAGACAGGTGCACTTGCAGCAGCTCAAATAGCAGTTGCACCAATTTGTGCTGGAGATTTGTGCCTCAGCACATGTGCCTGAACATCCACTTTGGTGTGGGGCAAATTGTGCCACTTGGGGCAATATGACCCTGCCCAGCTCCTCCCAGATCTGCAGTGAGGGGGGAACTGGAGGCTGGCGCCAGCACCTATGCTGGCCCCAGCAGTATAAAAGGTTGCCCTAGAGAGTAGCTCAGGGCTATTTGCCCTCAGGAGCTTTTGAGGCCCATCCAGTTGGTATCTGGGGATAAGAGCCCCTTGTGCCAGCTGGACTGCAGAAGCACCCCTAACCCAGAGTGGCCCCTGCACCCTCTACTCACTGCAGCAGTCTGGCAGTGGGGGCTACTGCCTGACTGTGACCTGCTGCCACCTGCAACACCATCTGCCTCCTTGGACCTGCAGCCCTATGGCTCTATGCCTGGCAGACCCAGATGGGGACCACAGAGCCATCTAGGCTGTTGTATGGGGACTGCAGCAGAGTTTTCTGCATCTCTGGGCCAGCTGCCAGTGGCCCATGGCTGCATGTATTTCATGTGGCACTGCTATCATGTCTTCTGGTGCCCCCACTCCATGATCTGTGCAGCTATTGCCAGGAAGATGTGCTCATTGTGATGGCCTGCTTTGAACTGTCAAAGTTTGTCCTTCTGACCCCCAATGGCCAGGAGGTAAGCCACCTCGCCAGCTCTCCAGTGGGTCCCTGGTGCAGGCCCTGGGCTTGCTACTCTGCCCAGATATCACCATTTTCTTCACAAGCAATCCTGATGTTCCCTGTTGAAAAATTGCAAATTCACTGATAACCACCCCCCAAATTCTCTCATTAAAATATCCAAAATCTGTGTTCTTCCATGATTAAAATGAAACACCACTATATATACAGAGGGATCAGTTGTGCAATGTTTATTGATATCTTTACAATTTTAAAATAATTTAGAAACCTACCACTGCCTCTATCATAATAAAATGAATTATAAATATATGTACACTTTGGCATTGGCTTTTGGTTATTTTATCATAGAAAAATCAGAAGTGCCTTGCCCTCTTCGCTCACCAGGATGTGGGGCACTGAGCAGCACTGGGATATCATTGCCCTGTCCTTGCTCTTGCCCTTGCCCCTCACTCCCAACCCACAGCTCGCCAGTGCCACTCACTCCTGACCCACAGCCCCTGCCTGCCCCCTCTAGCTCCCTCCCAGCAGCAAACCTCTCTCAGTACCAGGATATGAGTCCTGCTGCAGCTGTCTCACCCACCTCTTCGTGGCTCTGAGCTGTGCCAGCCCTTTTGTTCTTCCCCCTGTGCCTGTGCCCAGGCCCCATTGATCCCTATGCTCTTCCTGGGAAGTCCTGTACTGGGGCTCTGGGACTGGCTTGGGCAAGCCATTCCCCTTCCAGGCCAGCCTCTCCCTGCACAGGCTGCTTTTAGAGCTGGGGGCTCTAAGCCTTATTTTCGAACCCTCTTCTTCATGAAGTGCTCCCCCAACCCTGACCCCCATCTCTCAATCTCTCACACAATCCCTGCTGCCACCTCTACCCCTCCCCTCAGCTCATCACACTCCCCAAGTGGTTCCTGGGTCCAGGAGCACCCCTGCCATCCCAGGCTGGGGCTGCATATCCAAGCATTTGTGTGGGCATGGGGCAGGGCTTCAGTGTGGCAGTTGCCCCTGCAGCCACGGCTCCCACCAGCAGGTCATGTCCCGTCTGGTGGCTGGGCATGCAGAGTTG
>NW_017729008.1:3958959-3971107 GCF_001723915.1 Gavialis gangeticus | reverse complement strand
GTTTGTGAGTGGACTGTGAGGGGTTGTACATGTGGGGTTTGTGGGTAGTTATGTGGGTGGGGTGGGGAGGGGGTTGGGGTCATTTTTTGGTGTTCCCTGACAGAGCCTCCTGGCTGCACGCAGCACCACTTGAGACCCAGAGGTTCCATTTGGCACACGGAGTCAGCCCAACCCACTGGTTTGTGCCTTCGGACAGGACCTGGCTAGCTCTTTCCAAGAACTGGAGGTCACAGTACCACAGACAGGAGTGATGCACCATCAGGCCAGGCTGGTTCCTGCCTCCATAGAGCTGGCTCAGCCTAATGGCATGCAGGGCACATTGAAGCAGGAGTCAAGCAAGCGCAGTGACATATGGCTCCTGCTTACGGTGCCAGAAGCACTGGGTGGTAGCAAGAGCCAGCCCAGTCCTGTGTGAAGGCGTGCACCAGTGGACTGGGCCAACTCCATGCACTATATGGAGCCCCCGGGTTTCAAACAGCACTGCACACTATGGGGAGGAACTCTGCTATCATTGGGCCATAAGTGCCAAAATAGCCTGCAGCTGGCTGCTGCTGTGAAGATGCTGCGTGACATGTGGCGGTGGAAGGGGGGAGGCAGGAGACCCACCTCTCCCATACAGTCCCCCCTCCACCCACATAGTCATTCCCCCTCCCCCCATTCCTGCTTACCAGGGACAGAGCCTGTATCCAAGACACTGCTGCCAGCCTTGCCCATTTCTATTTTCTCCAGCTCTCTGAGGCAGCATACTGGAGCACCAAAGGAAGACAACAGGCATAGAGATGCCCTGGCCAGGTGCTAAAGCATCTCTTTAGAGGACAGAGCCTCTTGTTGTTTCAGGTCATGCTCTAGGAGCATGCCTTGTGCCACCTTTTTCCAGAAAGTTTTTTTTTTTATTATTCTGGGATTTCCCAGTATCAAACTTAGAGTCTGTGCTACAAATATGCAGTGCAGGGAAGATTTTTTCATTCCTACTGTGCCTCCTGCAGCATCTCAAACTGCTTTGAGATGCTGCAACAGGCACATGCTCGTTCATCTGGATGCAGCCAAGGAAACCAAAAGCAACAAGGCTACTGAACTAGATAGCATATCTCCTGAAATCTTCAAGGCAGTGAGGAACTGGTACTGATACTCCATGAATACATACTCTGAATTTGGAATAGCAAAGAGATTTCTGGGGACCTGAGGAATGGCAACATCATGACTTGACTATCTTCAAGAAAAGATATTAACCCCTGTGTAGTAACTACTGAGGTATTGCTCTACTTTTCAGATCATGGAAAATCCTTGCCTGCCTCCTCCTGAACCATTTTCTACCTCTTGCTGAGGAAGTCCTGCCAGGATTTCAATGTAGTTTCAGACCATCCCATGGGCAACTAGCATGATTTTTGTTGCTCAACCGTCCAATAAAAGTGTTGCAAACAATATCAGGCACTGTATATGGAAGCATTTATTGTGCTCTATAGTAAACAATATCTTACATAGGTTAAGACCCAGAGGGTTGTCTGCAAAAGCCAAGCTATAGATCAATAAGGAAAAAACAGAAATAATGGATGATGTCAGACTTATCACAGTCATATTACCTAATCTCCACTTGATTAAATGAATTATGCTTAGGGAAATAGTTGGGAAAGTTGTTCCTGAAAACTTTTTTAAACTTTATAGATACCAGTTCAGATCTGAAAGAGAGAGTTTCTAAAATCTTTTTCATCAAACTGGCATTTGGGAGCCAGTAAGTTTTAAGTTTCTCAACTCTCAGGAACTAGAGAGTTTGATTTTGTCCCAGAAATAAAACATAGAATATGGAATGCATTTATTTTTACCACTTTAGCTGAATATTGGACTGATGTATAGCATAGTTTGCCCTTCATTTGATTTCCTATACTGCAGTGTATAGTTTTGAAATGGCACAATTGTTTTTGAATTTGATGCAGGATCGTAAAATACTCAAGTGGCTGTCCCTAAGAAGGTTGTAGGCTCAGTTGAAATCTTAGAATGGGATTTTATCATGCAAGTCACTTGGAAAAATTACCTGTCTTGCATATGTAAGGATAGTGACAAATTCCCTTGCAAGCATGAAAATGTGCGCAGACATCTTTGATCAGGATGGAGACTCAGAGTATGTATTGAAAAGTTTCTTCAAGCCTTGTAAAAAATACTGGCCAGATTTGAATGCCCTGAAAAATAAATAAGGTCCTGAGGCTTCTCCATGGCCATATGACTGCAACCATTTGTTGTAGCAGATCAGAGACAGATCCATTTGTCATCCAAACTGGGGTCAAGCAAGGCTGCCTTATCACCCCAATCCAGTTATCTATTTTTTTTTATCACCATTCTGGTTCCTGTCAAGGACTGCCACCCTTCCAGAATTTACATTGGATGCTGAACAGATGGAAGGCTTTTCAATCCGGGACATTTTTTTCTTAAAAAAATCAAAGAATTAAAAATAGCCATAATTTATTTTCAATACACTGAAAACTGCACCAACCTTGTACACACTGAGGAAAATCTCCAGACCATGCTGTATGTCTTCACAGAAACACAAAACTTTGGGCCTGTCTCTCAACACTGAGAAGACTAAAGTGCTATATCAGCTTGGTCCTGACCATGAATGTTATCCCCCTCATCATCTTACAATCAAGGGAAAGACCCTAGGGGTAATTGAGCACTTCCCTTACCACAGTAGCCACCTTTCTTGGAAAGCAAACATTTGAGGAGATTCAGCACAGGGTCTGATGTTCAAGCACTTCCTTCAGAAAATTGCTTCAGCATATCTTTTATTGATTGTGGTCTCTAGAAAGGCACCAAGATCCAGGTCTGCAATGCAGTCAGCATGCCCACTCTCATCAATGGATGTGAAGTATAGGTGACCTACTGTTTTCATCTCAAAAGTCTGGAGAATTATCACCAATGATGACTCAAGGAAATCTTCACAAATACCAGTATCATCAGCACAAACACTAGCATCCTTGCTGAAGCCAATGTTATCAGCATTGAGTCAGTAGGCACATCTACACAAAATGTTGTGTCACTACAGGAACATGCTACGGCAACATAGAATTGGCAGGTACAAACAGTGATGCCACAGCTACATTGCGGTAGCAATGTGCTCCCTCTCTATACTGCACTTCTACGGTAATGTAACAGATAAAATAACTGTGCATCACCAGCACTCCAAAAGGAAGCACTAAATGAGGGCACAACAGCAAAGGCACCATAGGGGCACATGTAGATGGTCCCAGTGGTCCTCAAGCACCACCTTCACTGGACCAGACATTTGTGCAGATGCCTTACTCCTGACTCCCAAAACAAGTGCTCTACTCCCAGTTTAGTAATGGTCTGAGATCTCATGGTGGCCAGAGTTAAGGCTATAAGGACACATTGAAGGCATAATTCAAGAAAATGGATACTAATATCAAGAACTGGGAGGAGCTGGCTGCTAACAGATTCCAGTGGCACCATAACCTCACCCAAGAAGCAGCCTGCTTTGGGGTAAAGCATCTTGCCCTTGAAGCAAAGAACAGAGCAGGGAGAAATCAGAGACTATGATAGGAGAGGAATCAAAGACTATGGCCTTCTCCCCCCTATTGAAAGACCTGCAAATTCTGCAGACAGTTCTGTGGCTTAAGTCACTTAAGTCACCTCAAGACCCATCAATGAGCTGTAGTAGAGATCATCCTTCAATCAACGGATTTTCTATGATCCTGGCCATTCCCTTATCATTCCACCAGGTCATGTACATATACGATACTGTAATCACTATGTTAGCCGTGTCCTTGTCTACATTAAGGTGGAATATAAGAATTAACCTTTGTTATGTAGTTTGCAGTCACACCACTATTTTCCTTAAAGTAAAAAACAAAATGCAAACAAATAACCAAACACAAACCTTATCAATATCTTGTCTCCTCAGCAAAACTAGCAAAATGATGTAAACATGGAGAGTCATGGGAAGACACTGTGGATATTGTCAGTTTAAGTAAGCTAGAAATATTTTCAATATAGCTTTAAAATCCCCTTTTTTGAACATTTTCTCTCTGATGACATGCATCATGAAAAATTTCATTAAAAAGAGATGCTTCTTCTGGAAAAAAAATGGGGGAAAGAGCTTTTCATTCATTCATTCATTCATTCATGGCAATTAAGCTATAGTAACTTGATCATAAATTATATTAAATTAATTCAACAGCTATTAACTCTTCACATTTTTCTATACAAACTATTGCAATAGACAAAATATGAATACGGCAAAAGCAGGAAAAAGTTACTCAAGTTACTAAATCTAAAGGAACTAAGATGATTTCCTCTTTATTTTTTTTTATGATAGTCCTAGAATCTTTTATTTCTGTATATAAAAAAATATACAGAAGTGCTCTAACAATGGAGTAGATAATAAATTAGTTTTATACTTTTTAATTTAACAGTGCTTTGCTGTTAATGTCTAGAATTAAAAGCAAGGTATTAATTATGCTGTTCTCATAGTTCACCAATTTATAAGATTACCATTCTTCATTTTAAATGACAATTCAAATAAAATCAGGATCTGAAAGTGTAATTCATATAGAAGTAAGAAAAAAAGGAATGTTTTGTTTGTGGTCTTGATCTTTTATATACAGGGTGCTTTATTTTTTAAATAATCCTTCAAAAAGTCAAATAATTATCTTAAAACTTGCCATTTATTGGCATAAAGAACTTTATAAATAAATGTGGTGAAAATTAATGATATAAAAATGAAAATTATACATTTACAGGCTTCAGCTTCACCTACATTTGTATGCTTCAGCCTACTGACTTAATTCATTTGATACACTTCTCAAATCAAGAGAGGAAAAGTAACTAATATTCCAAAAGAAATTATAAATAAAATATTTTGTTAATCTAAGTGTAACTCTAAGACTTGAACACAAAAATGTTAAGATGAATGATATTAAGAATTATAAATCTGTATGTATATATGCCACATTATTTAAAACAATATTAGACTAATATGGTGTGTCAATATCTTTGTATCTCAGGTACTGCAATAGCTTTGTTATAGGTCGTAAAATCTGATTTTTCTTCTTGTGGATGAGGATGTTAGAATAATATTCGTGCAAAACTTGCATAGGAAAGACAACACTGGAGAGAGCCTACCATCTTGTAGTTTGTGTTCCAGTTTTAAGATGCCTGTATATAATATTAGTACATGTCCCTTTTAATTATTATTCAGTAGGGGCATTTTTGTAAGTCAAAATAATTTTTGTATTTTGTCAGTTTTAACTGGAATAGCATGTCAAACAGCCAAGGAACACAGTATTGAAAAGGGGCCATATACCCAGTAGATTATTAAAAATTGCAAACTTAGTTTTCCATTAACATTTTCTATTTTGGCACCTTAAAGAGAGTGGAAGTGGATTTCAGCAGAACGTCCTATGGGGAAATTAGTTCATTTTGCTAAAGTATCTTAATAATTACAGTGACATCAAGGTTAATTGCTTAATCTGTATTGCCATAGTGCAGTCCTGTAGAAATCCCCACACAATCTGTTCTATAATTAGTGCCAGAATATCCATATATAGAACAAGATGTAACCTAAATAAAAGTACATGACTAAGTAAGATTTACAGTCCTGTACGTACATTTATTTTATAGACTTATTTTTTCTGCAAGAAATGGAGCAGTTTTCTAAAAATCAGTAGGGTGGTTATCTATAAAGTGTGACATGTCAAAACTTTCAAACAATGTTGGCACATCAGCAGTTTTCAACTTCTAAGCAAGTTCCTTCTTTTTATTATGTTCATACTTTATAATGATTTTTTTCACATAAGCATAATCAGGTGTTGCATCAAGTCCCACTTTCATAACTTAATCAGGAAAGAGAATGTTTCACTAACACTTGCCCCTGTTATTTTGTATAATGAGTTCATTTCTGTGGGCAAAGCTTAGCAGACTTTTTTTTCCTGAGTTAAACTTTAATATATACATAAACATCCACAGCTTACACCTAGATTTTAAGCAATCAGTATTCATGTCCTTGAAGTTTCATTAAAATGTCAAGGGCCTGATTAATCCATCAATTACAAATGTGTAACCCTCAGCAATGTCAATGTGAGCTCTGTGGGTACAACAGATAGAAAATTTAGGCTCTTGCTTTTACCTATGTGTATCACGATGAAGGAATATTAGTTGGCATAATGTAATTTTATATAATGCACGT
The DNA here is from genome assembly GCF_001723915.1 of Gavialis gangeticus. Classification (NCBI taxonomy): domain Eukaryota; kingdom Metazoa; phylum Chordata; order Crocodylia; family Gavialidae; genus Gavialis; species Gavialis gangeticus. Next base: position 3,964,914 of record NW_017729008.1, on the reverse strand, counting down.
ATACAGTCCCCCCCCTCTTACTTATTGGTGACAGGGTATCTGTTTTTAACACATAATGGCTTGAGCATGTGTTAAATACATTAATCTTTCATGATACTCTGCCAAAAAAAGCCCAGTACCCAGAAACAGGTAGGTAGGTTGGTTGAAATGCACTATTTACAATATTAGATTTACAGAGAACTCTGCAACATTTATAAAACTGATCTAAGTCAATGGAGCTACACTGATTTAAACAGCTGACTCTCTGTTAGGCTTGACATGCATAGGAGCCAGCTAATTAAAACTACATATCATGGAAGGGGAGGGGGGCAAACGTTCATACACTTTGCTGTCTTTAGGACTCCAACAAACCGGTGTTCATTTACATGGAAGAAGCACCTGCCATTGTTCTTCTGCCTCCTTATGCTCTTTCCTTCCCTACTCCTTTTATTTCTCTGGCACTGGCCTTGTCTCTTTCCATCCAGCACATTGACTAGGACTGGAGAAAACCCATTTTTTTGTCTCCCATGCAGTTCCTGCCATCTGACACAGGTTTCCCATTTCTTTAGATCTGCACCATGGACTCCTTTTTCCTTATGTTTTCCTCATCACTATGCCTAAGTTTAACTTCCTTGTTCTATTAATATTCTTTTGCCTGAGAACTGTATTTATTCACTATATAGTGAATTTACAGCCTAGCCACTAATGACTAAAATCAGTTACATCTTAGCACCTCATGAAGTCAGTTTCCTGTAGAGTCACTGCACATCTCTATGCCACTGCCTGACACCTATGGAAATACCATGCCTCAGCTTGTCAAAAAAACAAGTGTTCCATAAGTTATAGTTTCAAAATCACTTACCTAAATCCATATACTTCTTCTTAAAGTCCTATCACTCAGGTTAGTGAGGTATAATGTGCAGGTTGATTAACCTTCTGTTAAGATTGGTGTCAACACCCACTCAACCAAAATCAAACCAAAGCAATTTACGTAGTAAACCATACATAGACGACATGAACTGAAAAGGAGTTGTAGTGACTTCCAAAAGACACAAGGTACTCTGCACTTCTTAAAACCGGATCTTTTACAAGTAGTAGAAATTGGGATTAGAAACATAAACCAGCTACAAGGTGCACTCCTACAAAAACATATGTAGACTGATTCTGTCAGTCATACTGTATGGGTGAATTGAGAGAGACAACGAAGTATTTAAGTTTATAAATTATTTAAAATATGAATTCTACTGACTTTTTTGGGCACAAGAACCAACCAAATATATGGTGCCATTATTAGAATGACACAAGGGAAGGTTTTGTGGGCATTATATGAAGCTTTATTCTCCAAAATAATAGAATCCTTTCCTTAGTACTTTACATAATGATTAAGGAAAGAAACATATGCAACAACAAATATGCTACATTGTATTATCCTTTCTGTTTTAAAAAAGAATTTTCTCCTAGATTAGCAATCTATCAAGGATATTTTAAAAAGGCCAACTTCATATATATATACACAATGTACTATATATGGCTGTGTCCAGATGAGCATGGACATTTGGTTTCCCTGGGACAAGTAGCTACAGCGCACCTTACACAGTGGCTACTTGTGCCCAAGGAATGCCCATGCCATGCATCGTATGGGATGTGGCAAGTTACCCCGGGGCCAGTAGGGGAGTCTGGGGTCAGAATTGGGCTGACCCCAGCAGCTTTGCCTGGGTCCCTGGGGACCTCCCAGAGCTGCAGCCCCAGCATTCCTGCCAAGCAGAGCCTGGCCAGCAACTGCAGCATGGCTCCAGGCAGCCTGGCTCCGCTTTTCAACAATGTGTACTGCTTGAGTGTGTGCTGCTCCATTTTTTGGGGGGAAGGTTGTGGGGTTTTTTTCCATAGGTTTTTTTGACCCCTGGATATCCAGAAGTGAAAAACCCCACAGAAAAAAAAAGGAGCATCACATGCATGGGCAATGTACCCTTGCTGCATGGAGAATACCGGACTGTCCGATACATAGAGCTGCAGATGTGTTTGCAGCGCCACATATGGCACAGCTGAGCTTGTCTGGATGTACCCTGTATGTCCATAAATTGCAGTCTAAGATTTAAAAAGAGCCATTGGTTTAAACCCAGTAACTGAGACTACTGTACACTGGAAAATAAAATGAAAAATCCTTTAATTTTTGAACATTTTACTTATTGCTTCCCATTCAGTGTTTAATCATATCCAAGGAAACAAGAATCAACTCACTCACCTTCTACAGCAGTTCTCTTTAAGTGAGGGCTTTTTAGCTGAAGACAACTTTAATTTTAAATACTCAAACTACATGGTTAGAATTTATACAATTTACAAAGCATTCACAATATCAGTTGGGAGACTGCTACTAAGAAATATTATTATTGTATTTTACTCCATCAAAAATGTTCTGTTCTTTGATCTTTCTTTAAAAATGCAGTCACTAACCCGATCATTTATTTTGGCTGTCAAATTGCCATTAATAACCTGAAGTATTTAACAAAGAAGAAACCTGGAGGTTAGCACAGTAATGACTTTGTGCTCACAAATAATTGCAACTTTCCGTTTGCTTTCCATATAAGTCAAAGCATTAACAACTTTAAAAAATGTACAGGCTTAATACTGTCCTAGGTTGTTAAAAAGACACAGTGGATTTTAATGTAACTCTGAAACTGAATAATATTTTGCAGTTTTCTTTTTCCTTTCCTTGTCACCATGGTTACTGCTTAAAGAAATTCTATAGATCATATGACAGAATTCCAGCTGAGATTAGGAAACTGCTAAAAGGAAAAATGTGCAGTGTACATCTGCTTTGACTTGTTAATTTTTTATTATAAGCTATTAATCTTTTTGCTTTCAAAAGTGTTGACTTCAGCTTATTTTGTGCCCCCTCCATGCCAGCCACTCCTGTCCTCATTCCTAAAAATCATTATACTGTCAGGGCCAGACTGTAGCCTCATGTAAGCTGGAACAACTCAACTGAGATCAAAGACCCTCTTGTACCAGTTTGGCCTTTGGTCCAAGGTTTCTTAGTTCTAATAGAAAATCATTTTGAGATCATTTTGAACTGTTTAATACTGCATGACTTTGATGTGAAGGAAAAGGTGAAAAAGAGAGAGTATATTCTGGTTCTTTTGCTCACTAAATTTGGAGGTTTCAGAAACTACTGAATATTTCTATTGCTTTGACTTAATGTTTATGTATGACAGAAAACTACCCCCTGAATTCTACCTATTTCTAATTTTAAAACAGATTTTTTTTAATTCACCCAGAATAGAAAGAATGTGCCTGCAGTACACCCATGGTTATTTGCACTAGGTAAGATGTTAGCTGCTTAGTTTTAGAAGGTCACATATCCTTATCTTAGCTTGCCTTGCTTAATCAATATGAACTACATGTCTCTGCATCAGAATAAACAGCTGCTGCTGCCTCTTCTTCTTCTAGATAAACTACTGTACTATTCCTGATCTCCTTTTGTGTCTGAAGCAGCTCCTTTCTCACATTCATAATCGGTGCATCAACATTAGTATGACCAGAGTGGCTGTAATGACAAGAACACAATGGAGCAATGCTAATGCAGTTGTATTCGACTGATTGGACAACCTCAGCAAAAATTGATCTTTCTGTCACCCCTTTGAGTCCACTAATGGCATGTTGTTCTTTCAAAGAGACTTAGACCTACTTGATAGACTCAGCCCCAGGTATTTCATCCAAGTCTTAGAGGAAGTCAATAAGGCATGAGGTGATAGGAGAAGGTCACTAATTATTGAACTGAAATTAATTAAATGACCAACAGCCCTTCAAAATAACCATTATCATGCTTCTATGTGTGTTTGCTTCATTAAACATGAAGCAATGAGATACACATTGAGATATACATGCTCATTATTACAGGCACTATGTATCTTAACAGGCATAAGACTGAGGAGCTGGGGGTGAGGTGACGCCATTGTCAGGGTGGCACCATCCCCATGATTCCCCATCAGGGCCAGAGTGAAGGGGCGAGGACCAAGGCACTCCTTGGAGGTAGAGGAGGATGGAAAGGAGGGAAACAGACCCGGACCCAACATGGAGTGGGGGGAGTGGGGAACGGTGGGGGAATGGGGCTGGATAAGAAGTGGGTGCAGGGCAGGATGCAGAGACAGAGGGGGATGCCAGGGACAGTGCCACTGTGACAGCAGGGACTGAGGTGCTGGAGCAGGGAGCAAGGCCAGTGGCACTGGCCTGCCCCCCACCCCGGTGGCACTTCCGTCCCTGCGGAGTCATGGCGGCACCGTCCCTGCTGTCCCCCTCTATCTCCAAGGAGCAGGACCGCAGTGGGGAGGGGGAGAGCCCAGCACCCCTGGCCTTGCCCCCCTGCTCTGGCCCCTCAGTCCCTGCTGTTATGGTGGTGCCGTCTCCACAGTCCCTCAGCAGGGCTGGAGCAGGGGGGTGGGATGAGGCCAGTGGTGCTGACCTTTCCCCCCTCCCTGCCCCTGTTCCTTGGAGGCAGAGGGGGGCAGGAGAGAGAATGGGTTCAGACCCAATGCGGCGGTGGGGGAGGGCTGAGCAGAAGGGAATGGGGCTGGATGAGAAACAGGGGGCTGGGTGCAGGGCTCCATCCCCACTTCCCCCCATGATGATGGGGACTCGGGGTGGAGGAGATGGGCAAGAAGGGAGCATGGAGCTGGATGTGGGGGGATGCATGGGGCCAGAGGCAAAAAGGCAGCAGCATGGGGCATTGGGTGGCACCACTCCATCCCCCTGCCCCCCCACATCATTCTTGATGGGTAACTGGCTAGTTTTAAAATAACCCTTTACTTTTACATTTCATCACCTGTTTCAACCTAAATCATTCATCATGAAAATAACTGAAATTATTAAAAGAAAGTAAGATAATAAGAACTAAAGCACTACACAAATTATGACACCTTATAAACATTTAAATATTTACAATATAAAATGCTAGGAAAACTGACACTAATGAGGGGGTTTCCTGTGAACTTTCCTTTGTGTCCATGATGGTTGAATTTTGTTTTAAATTTTATATCAAAACCTAGCAAAACTTTTAGCTTCAATAGGAGGAATCATTTAAATTGAGCTCTAATTTGTTCTCGTACTTTTATTTGTTTGGTTTTAAATCTGAAACCCAATGTAAAAGGGAAACAGCTACATTCTGTTATATCTTACATCCTCCACAGGTCTAAAATATATGACCTGGAAAAGAAAGAAATGATGCATGAAACTACATTTTCCATGTTTAAACAGGCAACTATTCTAAAATTCTTCTTCCAATATTCCCTTTATTCTATTTAAAATCCCAAACTTGTTTTCCTTCTGTAGGGGGAGACTAGCTGGCCAGTTAATAGAACCGATGTGTTTATTGAACTAGCTCTTAGTGAAGTATGGGCAGGAACACTTTGGAATTGCACAGAGAAAACAAATTTGTACCCTGGAGGCAATTTCCCTATATATTTTTCCCATTAGTGGTTCCCTGGTAAAGAATGATTTGGAAGTCAGACTTGTACCAAAGCAATCATGACTCCTTTAATTTGAGCACTCTGTAGAACTGGAATCAATTGTGCAGTGGGAGGTTTGAAACATATATGTGTAAAAGTGGTTTGCAGTGGTGCTTGTTACTCTAATATTCCCCATTGTGCTGAAGATTATTGTTAAAAGTATATGTTTTATTCTTTATAAAGCGATTGTTTTATTCTGAATTGTACTGCAATAGAACATAGCAGGTAGGATGTCCTCTTCCAGCAGATATACCATAACTCCATGTCGTGGGGCACTCCTGCGCCCCACTCCTAAGGAGACTCAACCCCGGGAAGGGGAGAGGTGTAGCAGGGCACCAGGGTGCCTGCTACTGGTGGTGGTAGTATGGGCCGAGCTGCCAATCACCAGGGCAGCTCAGGTGCAGGTTGCTGGAGCAACCAGGGTGGTCACGTGACCAGAAGGGGGCAGGGCCGGGCCCTTATAAACAGCCAGGCC
>NW_017729008.1:3950474-3953531 GCF_001723915.1 Gavialis gangeticus | reverse complement strand
AAGACGTGGCGGGCGATAATTAGAGGGTGCTGGATCTCCTAATTGGCACGGCAGGGGGGCCTAGAGGGATCACGGCCGCCCATAGGCCCCACCCCGTGACACTCCACTTCATATATTCAGAAAGACTATGCCAGTATTTTTAGAAAACCAAAAGCTTCCAAAGGAGTAACATGTTAACAGTGTTCATTTACAAGGACATGTACCAAAGTGACAGGTTTAACTGCCAAGAAAATGTCACCTACGATATGATGGAAAAGAAAATATTGATTTTAAACATAAGCACATAATGCTGTGGTAGCATTACCAGCTACACATCTCACTCACTTTTTTGTTCTTGTAGAACTGACTCATTATTGTACAGAGGTTTCTACAAACCAAAACACATCTTGATGTATCTTTTTTATTGTGGTGCCAATACTACTGCCTGAAGATGTGAAGCAAGAAATTCACTAGGCTGAAGGGAATCTATTGTGCTGAATTTTTTTAGACTACATAGACTCACTATTTGGCTGCATATTTTAACCAATCTTCAGAGGTATAAAGAACTACAATCCTGTGTTGTGATAATTTGCTTCTACCAGCTCACCATAGGGATATATTCTCTAGTGTTCAGGTCTCACAACCTACTTATCACAGTCTCCCTACTTTCAGAGTCTGATTCTCAGTCATTCATAATGAATACATATGGCACTGTAGGTGATTCTACTCTTTAGGGTATATGCAGACCTTGGGGGAGGCTAGATCAGGTTAAAAATGGTCACCCAATGCAAGCCAAGTCAGGCTGGGGGGACTGGTGGGGGGGGAATTTGGAGACGATCAGGGCAGTGAGTGAGGTCTGCAGGGGAGGCTTGGAGGATAAAAGGGGATAGAGAGCCCCACAGGGGTAAGGGTGGGGGTGGGGGAGATCAGGGGGACTGCTTTTGGGATTGGAGAGGCTCTCTGATTCTGTCAAACCTTCTTGATGCCACTGAACTGCTTCTGATTCCACCAGCTGCTCCCAGGGATGGTTTTACTGGCATTCACCAGTCCTGAGAGCCTGACTGAAGTAAGTCAGAATGGGGAAGAGTGGGCAGATCAGGGTGGGTGATGGCTCTGTGCATGTGCGTGTAGGGGGTGGGTCTGGCAACATGGGGGAGCTCTCTTTCCTTCCCTGGGACCAGAAGCTATTTTTAGCTCTCTAACTGCCCACCCCTAGATGAACAACTCCCCACCATGAACCAACATCCCCCATCCTGCCTGCCCCTCCTGCCACCTCAGCTTACTTCCTTGGCTTCCAGTACTGGTGAATTCCTTTGAAGCTGGCACTGGGAGAAGTTTGAGGTATCAGAAACAGTTTGGCAGCATTGGGGGTTGGCTGGTGCACATGGGGGGTTGTCTGTATGGGATAGGGGTAGGGTAAGAGGGAGGAGACAAAAATAGCCTGGTGCCAGGTGGAGAATAGGAAAAGTGCAGCCTTAGGGGTGAGGCCAGCAGCTGGGCTTTCCCAGCCCAGAGGCTGTGCTGGGAAATGTACAGAAGTTCAATTAATTTGGCCTTGCAAAACCAAATCTCAGTTAGACTACCTCTGAGATACAGTTAATTAAAATCAGGTTGGCCATTTTAAACCAGCCTAACCTTTCTCAACTTCTGTACAGTTCACACTTAGATTGACCTAACTAGGGAGCTCAGTATAAGGTCCGCACCTGGACAAACTATGATTAGGTGGCCATTTTTAATGTGGTCTAAGTTAGACCCTGACTCCATGCAGTGCCCAATGACTAGGGAGACGACGATCCAAATGCTCATGGATCCTGTTACTCATTACCCAGAGCAAGCAGGGAGCAAACACCAGCAGACACTGATCACTACAACTTTATTCAAAATGGAGACAGCTTCAGGTGAGCTCCCTCACAGACACAAAGCCTGTGAACATGGGGAGCAGCAGTGCACATTAGTTCTTTTAACATTTTATACACCTTGGTTCATGCTCATTAACATTTACTCCACTTTCACCCCTCCTTTGGTTCCACCCATATCTCCTCCTATCTCAAGCTCCAACTCTATTTACTGTTTGTTTCATTAGCATGGAATTGCCTATGCATTCCATTCATTTACATGGCTCTCTGCTAAGAGCGCATGCTCAAGACTTTGACCTCCACTTCCTACAGTCACTTGCTGGTTCTTTCTGGTTTCTTGCTGACTCCTTCAGCTCCAAGGTTTTGCTTGTGCTTTGTCTCCTGATGATAGGTGGTGGGCTACATTTGTTCTCCTTACACCATATATTCTACACACTACCCCATTATTAGGAAACTGCTTGCCTAAGCATTTGCCAAGTTACTTTTAATATTTTATCCTGCCTTGTGGTCAGCAGCTCTACTGAGACACAGAAAAAAGCCTTTATTCAGATGCAAGTCCAGTGTTCCCCAAGATCCAAATACAGTCACACTAACAGTGTAACTTCCCCCTAATCTCCCAAAACTTCTGTACCTAGTCTTAGTGAACAAATTCATGTCTCTTTTTCTCAGTGAGAATGCTTCCAACATTATGCAGGCTTCTTTCTCTATTAGTTTGACTAGTCCAGCCAGTTGTTTTTTATCACAGCATAGATTTAAATCTGAATACTGCTTTTTCATCGTATATTTGGTGGCTCACCTGTTGCAGGCCAGTAAACAAGTGTACTACATTATCTTTCAGGGCTGTATGAAGTTTCAGGTAGTGATTTGATTCGGAGGAGACTCGGCCTTATTCAGTGGCCGAATCTCCGAATCCAGATAAAATCAGGGGACCAATTAAAAGGTCTGAATCGATTCACCACCTGAAAAAGATTTGGAGAGCTCTGATGGTTCGCGCAGTCCCCAGTGGCTGCATCAGGGAGCTGCAGACGGACTCGGAGCTGGTAAGTAGGGGCAGGGGAGTAGGGGCTGGAGGAGGGGGTAGGAGACCATGGGGGGACCCCTGACAGGCCCCATCCCCTACCTACTCCCCCAGGCCATCCCATGGCTGCCCTTCCCACCCTGGCTCCTGCTGCTTTAAAGAAAAGCCCCTATATTCTTTGCCTCTGTGTCCCTATTTCATTTC
>NW_017729008.1:3941466-3945474 GCF_001723915.1 Gavialis gangeticus | reverse complement strand
CCCATCCCAAATCAGGCCCTTTAAGGAAAAAAACCGGAGGAAAAAACCCTGGGACTCTCCACTCCTGCAGTGGCCTTGGGGCTTCTGAGGGCTTGTGCAGAGCCTTCCATGTGGTGTGGGACAGTAGGAGGCAATGGAGACTGCCCCTCACCAGCAGGAACAGTGATTCCAGGGATTTTTCTCACTTTTTTTTTTTTTTTCTTAAAAGGCCAGAGCTGCGTAGGGCGGGGCAGCCACTGGGGTACTGGGACAGTGGGGGGGGGCTCATGCAGAGCCCCCCCATACAGTTTGGGGAAATGGGGGGCAGTGAGGATTGCCCCCCACCCACCAGCACCCGGTGAGTTGGGGCTTTTTTTTTTTTCCAAGTGCCAGGAGCTGGGGCGAGCAGGGCAGCCATTGCCAGACTGGGAGAGGGGTGGGGGATGGGCCTGGCTGATCTGGAGATTGGCGGCAGCCAAATCTCCAAATCAGATTGGGCTGAATCATTTCAGGACAGTGAGTCAAATCACCGAATCAAATCACTGTCCCCCGAATCAGCCGAATCCAAATCTGAAGCGAATACTAGCCTCTTCAGAGTCCTATTATTTTTATACTTTCATATTTGATTAGTTGCTTTCACACTCTTCCTTTTTCTACAATTCCTCCTTATGTTCTTATACTACATTTCCTATAGTTCATCCATAGGGCAAAGGCCTGGGGGGAAAAAAATGATGAAAGAGATAAAAAAAAAGAAGCACTAGATGAGGAAGGAAAGGGGAGAACTGACAATTCTTGGACTGACTTTCTTCATATCTGTTCTACCCTTTCCACTGTCTCCTATACTGCAATCCACTCTAAAATGTTAGAAACCTCTGAAAAACCCTTTAAAATGTTTCATGAGTAGCAATAAGTACTCATGAAAAATGTGGTTTGCATCTGTATTTTGGGAATCCAAAATATTCAAGCAGTTTGATAAATCATTAGATTTTTTTGGGGGGGGGGGTTAATCTAAATCAAATTCCCATGATTTTTATATATGCCTATGAACAATTATAATTGGTACTAAGGAGTTCAGGGGTAATTCAGTCTAAAAGAGTCAACCTTTCCCAAGAATCACTATGCAAGGTTACCTTAGATGTGCTTATTATTACATATTCTAGGTACAAAGAAATACAATAGTTAGCACTGTTACTTAAAGTGACCTGTGTGACAAAGTCTGGGAAATGTAAACTTTTTATGATGGCCACAATTAATAGGAATTTAGGATAGATAGATAGATAGATACATAGATATTTCATACTTAGTAGCTATTTTGATGACAGATTGCTATATTGGTTAGTCTTTTAAAGGCAATCAGTAAAGAAGTATTCCTCTAATAAGATTTGTGATGAAAGTAAATACTTCTTTATATCACTGTCATTAAAAGTGTTCCAATGACAGCAAAGGTCCATGTGTTACAAGGAAATACACAGCTCAGAGATGACAGGACATTGAATCAGCTTTACTTTCAAGTTATTGATCTTCTGATGGAATGCTGTTAAATATGTTACATGGGTATATGTTTAAGTTCTCATCAAAACTGTTTGCTATCATGAAAAGAAAGTATTATTGATGCACCAAAAGGGTCAGAGCAATATGCAGAGAAAAGAAAAATACCACTTCCTTCATTTGCAATGGTGTCAAATTGAATTATGAAACCAATACAAAACATGGCTACTTTATATTTATGAGAACAAAATTTGCAATTTATTTTGAAAGCAAATCAAATAGTTTTCAACTAACTGGATAATACATTACAGGCACTTACAACAAGCCTATTAAAAGTGCATGGGCCCCATGAAACACATACTGTTATAATTTCTTTTTACAATGTGATACAGAATATTAGAAACATTTTCTGTTGAAAACCTTGAAATTAACATTTAAAATAACTGGCATTTTGGCAGAAACAATACAGAGTCTATAAAGTAGATATAAGGATGTCAAAATGGCAGAGGAGCCCTTATGAGCTTTTAATATATTATTATGATTTTGCAGTACTAAGATACCAAAAAAGTAATTAAAATTCAGTATCAGCTGCTGTCTACTATATTACATCAGTGGTGTGTAGACTCCACAATAGCAGACCCTGTGACAGGAATATAACCTGTCCAATTATGCATTGATAAAGTGAAGACATAAGAACCCAATTTTTTCAGACTGCATTTTGTGTTTCTCTACAGTAGCCTCATTTTTATTTCCAAAGCAAGTTTTTGTGGTTTGATGGCTCATCACAACCAGGCATTAGGTCTAAGTCCAAGCCTTGAAAGAAGATGATGCTAATTCCTAGAAGGAATTAGCACCTGGATGGCACCTCCTGGGAGGGTGCCATACTGTTGCAGGGGAGACGGCTGTCTCTATATCACTACAGATGAACTCACAAATGCAAGCAACAGAACTAGGAAGGTATGAAAAATCAAACTCTTTCTGATTAAGGCCAAGAAACTAACCAGCTCATAGTGGTATTACACAACAGGTAATTATTTAAAAACAAAATAGAACTGATTTTAAGTCTTCTCTTTCTCACTGCCCGCTCTCTGTTATACTTCGAAGTTCTTCTGGGGTAGGAAGCAGCCAGGACCTGATTATTACTCCTTCCATTCATATACCCAGCTATTGTCACTTACTTGTGTAAGTGACAGTTGAATTAGCCACTTCTGCCCTTGTTGCCAACTGAAAAGTCATTTATTAGGAAGACTGAAAACAGCTCACAGTATGATAGATACCTCTACCATCTACTAGCTGTGCTCAAGTCTTTTGAGCAACAACCAAGGTTTTGTCTTCTCTCTTCCAGGGTGCAGAGAGAAGTGCAGCTGTCCATTGTAACTGTGAACACATTGCAGGAAGTGTTTTTAGTTACAGCGATCCCCCAGGCCAAACGGAAGTTTACTGTTAGTTCCAGGGGAGAACAGAATCTAGCTGCTGGTTGGGAGCCTTCAACTGGTTTCCCCTAGCAATGGTCCCTCCTGTGTCTCAGCCTGTCCCTGTTTCAGCATGGGAGGGGTGAGAAGGACCTCATTCTAGGGGTTCCCCAGTCACTGCTGGAGGTTGGGGTGGGTGAATTGGAGCTCCCCCCACCCAAGAGGGGCTCAAATACACCTACCACACCCTCCAGACCAAACTCCCTCCTCTCCTTTTCCCCACTCCCATGCTCTCTGAGAAGAGCATGAGTTGAGGAGGTAGCACAAGCAGAAGTTACAGAATATGCTCTATTTTGAAACATCTTCACCTGACATGGAATGAGGGGTCAGATTTTCACCCAATCAGTCATTTTTTAAGCTGTCTGCAGCCTTCCCATCCTAGTCTTCAAACAAGCACCAAAACTTGCTAGCATCACTAGAAGCAAACTTCCTATGACCCAAAACACACTGAATGGATCTAGACCATGCCATGAGAAGAAATGCGGAACCTGACAACACATCTCCACCACCCCACAATTACTACACCCCACAACAGAACCATCACCATTCCTGGATCTTATACCTTCACCTCCAAAAAATGTAATATATCTCATCCAGTGCACCAAATGCCCTGATAGAAAATATGTAGGAGAAACCAAACAACAACTGTGCACCCGGATGAATACACACTAGAAATCTGTCAAAGACAAACATACCCAATTATCTATGGGGGCACATATTTCACAAGAAAACCCTTAACTCTCCAGTCTCTCAATTCTAATTCTCAGAGGGAATTTACAAAAGACCTTTCACAGATGAGTCTACAACTTCACTTCATCAGCCTACAGGATACCAAAAATCATTAACTAAATATAGGCATTGGATTTATGACACATTATCTGCCTAACCTCCTCATGTACCTCTCCACTATTTACCAGCTACATTCATTCCCCACATGCCCCTGCTCATCTGGACACAGCCCAGACGTCCAAAATCTTAATTCTCATTGGCTTTTTGTACCTTCTCATTGTCACAGTTAAGCACGAAGGCCGATCAAATTATTTCCTGTTAATATTTGGTTTAAACTTAC
>NW_017729008.1:3935555-3936466 GCF_001723915.1 Gavialis gangeticus | reverse complement strand
TATAGATGCTTCCTTGGCCTGAGGAAGGGCATTTGTACCTGAAAGCTTGCAAAGAAGAATTTTTCCAGTTGTTTAAGTTGGTCTAATAAAAGCTATCAGATTTACCCAAAGAACCGTGTATGTCTAAGAACCTAAGTTCTTTGTTGCATGTTAAACTTAGGACATATTTATTGAACTTACAACATAAGCATTCACAAGTTCAAAAAGAAAAAAACATGTTAAGTGTTATTATATGGTAGTAAAGTCAGGACTTTTCAGGCAGTCTGGTGCAGTATCTGGGCTGAGACTGACAAACAGCTTTTTGTTGGTCCCAGGCTCCACGCTACACCTGAGTCTTGAATCAAGTCCAGTGCAGTGCAAAGGGTCTAACAAACAACTGTTTGTCCCAGCCCGTTCAAGACTCTGGCTCCACTGGAGCCAGTTCAAGACACAAGTGTGGATGTCGAGTTTGTCCACTGCACAGCTGGCTCCAGCCCTGTCCAGAGGGTTCAGATCATAGTAAGTATTACTGTGCAACTGCTCAGAAAACATTCTAACTTATAGTAATGCTTACTAGGATCTAAACAAGACATGTCCTAAGTGTAATATGCACCAAAGCCCTAACTCTTCTTATTCTCTTTCAAATAGATTTTAAAAGGTATTTAGGTTCCTAAAAATGTAGGTACATGCTTAGTAAAATATGGCATCTGAAATCCTTTCTCTCTTGAATTATCCATTAGCATGAATGACATGTGCCCCTGGAGGCTTGCGGGGGGAGAGGGGAGGGGCATGGTGACTGCTTGCAGGCAGTGGTGGCGGTGGCGGTGGTGTGGCAGACAGCGTGGAGCTCCCAGATGGCCATGGCAGTGTCAGTGGACAGGGCGGGGGTAGCAAGTGCAGACTGGCAGTCAGCAACCACCTGCAGACAGTGC
>NW_017729008.1:3901978-3930555 GCF_001723915.1 Gavialis gangeticus | reverse complement strand
TCGGTGGACAGGGCGGGGGTAGCAAGTGCAGACTGGCAGTCAGCAACCACCTGCAGACAGTGCCGGCAGTGTCAGCAGTGGCCAGTGGCGATTGGCTGCCAGCTGGTGGTGTTGGCAGGGGGGGGTGACCACCTGCAGGTGCCACCAGTGCTTAATTCAGGGGTTGCCCTGCCAATTTCAGGGGGTGCACATGCACCCGCATGCACCCCCTATGTATTGCCAATGTCCATTAGGCTTCTTTGTTAGCTTGCAAATCAGAGGGCTCCTATACATGTGCACAGAGCCTGCTCCATGCACTGGAAATCCAGTGCATCAGAGCAGACTCAATTAATCAAGTCTGCTGGAGCACTGATATTGATGTGCTCCAGCAGTCTCCCATATCATGTGTATCAGTGTCCCCATGCATCTCTGCACTGATGGCAGCAGGATTCTTTGAAATAAATCATGTTCAATGAGCTTTAATTCAAATCACCCCACTGCCATTTTTCCAGCATCAAGACATGCAGGGATGCTAATACATGTGACACACTGGCACTTTTAATTAACTGTGCCATGTCCCTCAGCACATGTTAAAATGCCTAGAATGTTTAGTCACTGTTCTGAGACAGTTGAATACTGGGTTTCTAAAGCAGGTGTCTATTTTGAAATGAATGCAGATTTACCTACTTAGATAGCTTTGAAAATTCCCCTAGGCACATATTTGTATCTTTAGATGACTAAATACTTTTCAATGGGTATTAATAAACTAAATGCCAGTTGTTTTCATTTCTTGAAAGAAATAGGTAAATACATTAATTTTAAAAATTCCGTTAAGTGAAGTTAGAGTTCATGAAATGAGTCAACGTTAACACTTGAGCTGAACACAGACTATGCAAACATTGTTCAGGCTGGTTTCACCAAACACTGCCACTGTGCCTTAATCTTGACTTAGAGCTGCCTTCTTATTCTCCACATAGGTCTTTCTGTAGTCAAAACTGTCAGTTAGACTGAATTGTATCAGTTTTTTTTTTTTTTTTTTTCTGGGGGTATGCAGATGAGTAATTTGGCCAGGTGACAACTGGGGAGGGAAGTGCAATACTCTTAATGAAAGTGACAGTATAATTAATTTATAAATGAACAAGTATTGTGTCTATTAAACTGAAGTATTGACATCCCACCTGATCTGCAAAGTGAAACTCAGCATTCTTGAGGAATTGAATGAAAAAGTCAACCCTTTCTTACAAATCAGAAGGATTTATAAGGTGCTCATGGAAAATTCACATCTCAGGTTGGCTCATCAAGTCAGGCCTGAGAGTAGAAGACACAGACTAAAGCTCTGTCTGTTTCAGCCTTCCTGACCCTCCTGCATTCACATCTTCACTGCTTTGAGATTGGGTTCAAGTTTTGGGTGGTTGAAGTAGAAGCATAACAAGGACTCTTAGGGTCTTGTCACATCTTTCACTGTGAGCTGAACAAATGTTAATCAGTGTTCCTGCTATCTTGAGTTTCAAGAAGTCACACTTTAGACCATAAGGGGTCTAGAGGACTGAAAGGTAGGAATCCTACCCCCCCCCCGGCCATTCTGGGATTTACCCCTGCCCCTGGGGGCTTCTCCAGTTGTTCTCAACCATCAGGGTTCCCTCTGCCCCCTCTCCCTCAGTCTCCAGGCTCCCTCTCCCCCTCCTGCTTACCAATCCAGAGAGCAGCAGCTGTGGCAGTGGACAGACAGGTGGGTTAACACTTCCCTGCCTACTCCCCTGGGTCAGACAGTGCAGGTAGCCACAAGTAATCAAGAAGGAGCATGGGGGAAGTGATCAGGGATCTGGGGTGATGGGAAGGGCTGCGGGGGAAGTGGGCCAGTGGAAAATAGGGGCTAGGTGGGCTGTTAACACTAAGATAAAGCCTAGAGTGGCTACACCTTACTGCAAGTGGTGCCAAAGTCTGACCCACAGGCCAGATCTGGTGGCAGTGGACTCTATTTTCCAGTAGTCCTTGCCTCCGTGGCTGGGGCCGGTCTCCATGGAGACCCCAGCTTCAGTTGCACCGTGATAATGCAAGGCTAGGGTTGCCATGGAAACCAGCCCCAGGGATACTGGTGGGGCACATTGCAGGGCAGGGCAGGACCTGGCATGGCTCTGCCCTGGCCCTGGACCAAGCTGTCCTTGCCACCAGATTCTAGCTGCTTTAGAGCAGTCTCCTGCCCTGCTCTGCTGCGCACCCTGCAAGCATGCCTGGGGCCAGTTTCCGTGACAACTCCAGCTTTGCACAATGCAGCAGTAGCTGGGGTCACCATGAAGATCGACCCCAGCCGTGTGAGCAGGAGCTGCTGGGAAATGGAGCCTGGCTGCTGGCTAGATCCACCATTTTGGCCACCCCTGGCTTAGTGTAACATGAGCTGTGTAACATGGATAAGAGATAATCCTTCCCTCAGAGTCACCTAATTGAGTTCTTACAATTAGTTTCAGGTGTTAATGCGCAGACATCCTGGGTTGTTAAGAGCTCCAAGAGCCACCCACAATTACCATGTAACAAGGTCCTTATGCTTTTTCATACTTGAGAGGACATGTAGTCCATGTCAAAAACAACCTATAAGCAGTTATGCTATAGTAGGTGTATCTATATGTGGAATTAACAGGCACATCTACATGAAACACTTTATTGCACAGTAGAGTTAATCATTGCACAGTAAGCATCTATCTGTGTCAACATGTGCAGTAATTGGCTCTAATCGTGAGTAACTTTGCTACCTGCAAAAGTAAGTAGCAAATTTACTGTTGAGTAGTTACTATGTGTAATGCATGTGTAGACACCTGACCAGGAGCAAATGTGCTCCTGGTCAAGCAGAAAGCAGGAGGTGGGAGATTGCTCCTTACCACTAGTAGCTGCATGCTGCCAGCATGGGCTCCGTCGGTGGAGCTCAGGTGGGGACTACCTCGGCAACAGGGAGCTCCTAGCCTTCACTCCACAATGAGGGGGCTGGGGCTGAGAGATACTCCCACCACCAGCACCATGGTCACAGGGCCATCACTGGAAGTTTCTTAGTAAATACAAATACTACCCTGCTGTGAAATTTTTTACTCTGCAGTAGCGCACATGTAGACACTGATGTGGATGGCTGGGGCACAACTAGCCACACACTAAAGCACCCTTGTGCCCCAGCCAGACCCTCCACAGCACACTGAACTGGGCAGGAGCAATTCCACACTGGCAGGCTGACTCCCTGGGCCCCCTTCCAGCCAGGGCTGCTCTGACCTGGCTCAACGTGCTACAGTCCTGGGTGCATGTTCAAACAGCATGCCAGGGAGCAATAAACTACAGAGCAATAAGCTCTAGAATTTATTGCTTCATACTGATGGTAGATATGCCTATCATCATCACAACAATAGTGCTGTAGCCTTCCAGTAGTTCTGTGAAAATAGTGAGGCTGCTGCTGAAGTAAAGTAGTATACCTCATGATTAACAAGCTTGAAATCTGTTCCTGGTTTTGAGGGTTTTGGGGGGTGTTTTTTTTTTCCTCTCTGGTCATTGAGTTTTATATTCAATACATTGACAGCAAAAATAATGGTCTCTTTAAAAAAGACAGGTAGCTGAAATAAACTAGTTCTTCAAAACTGTTTTTCTTCCAGGATTCTAATTACTCATTTCCCTTTGAAAGTTTCTTCATATATATTTTGATAATTCAGATACAATATTATACTTCTATGAGGTATAACCATAAATATTTTGTTCCATCTTTTCTTCTGTCATTATTTTCATAATAAGAAATTGTCTTAAATTTATTTAATAAAAAACGTTGTCTTGTGGTACAGTCAGAGCTAATCTACTCTAAGAAAATGTAAAGCATAATTTGCATAACTGCACAACACATTTTAAAATTAGAAAATTATTTCCTTAGATGATAAAATTTGGATGGGGAAAGATAAAACATATTTCTTTCAGCTATTACTTCCAGATTTCTGTTCCAATTTTTGAACAACTGAAATAGTTAGACAGGCCAAAATGACAATAAAATGCACATGAGAATATGAAAATAATTAAAACAAAATATTAGAAATTCAATTTTTAGATAGTGATTAAAATTCATCTCAACAACCAAATATATTTACCCTAGTATTCCAGATGCTCTAACACAGTGATCCTCCACCAGGGTGCCATGGAAGGACACGAAACTGTCCTGTATGCCTCTTTTTCATGAGGCATATGTGGAGACAGACCAGGAAATAGCTGTGGCAAGAAGAAGCACTTTTGCTGGCATTAGGTTTATCTGATGCAGTAGGTAAGCTGAGACAGTACAACACTGTTTCCCCGCCAGGGTGCTACTGAATTAAAAAATATTATGGACAGATGCCTTGCGTATAAAAAGGCTGAGAACCACTGATTTAAGGGCAGAATGACTTTTTCCTGTATGTATCTAAATGTCAGTTTTCTAACTAGTTATGTGACCCTGGAGCACCAAGAAGAAGTTTTCCAACTATTTGAGTTGGTTTAATAAAAGATAACAGATTCACCCAAAAAGCCTGTCTGCCAGTTTTCTAACCACACACCCAGCTATTTTTTGTCCTGCTCGTGCCCTGTGCATGACTAAGCATGCATGTGTCAACTGAACACACTCCAGCACTGGTCAGGCATGTACTGTAAAGTCTGGGAAATGAGGGAGGGGAAGGAAGAGGGCACCTTCCCACATTTTAGACCCAGTAACTCGGTGTTTAGGGCACTAACCCAAGAAGCTGGAATCTGGGTTCTAGTCCCCCATCACACTGAGGTGATTTGAATCTGCTTATCTCTTAATGCCCAGCACAGTGCTCCATACTACAGGTTAGGATTATGCAGGCTCATCTTCAATGCCAAGGTTACACTGAATGCTGGATGTGGGGCTCATATAGGCCCACCTCCCTCTATCTCTGTCTCAGCTCAGGGATAGCAGTACTTCAGGATGGAGCTGGCTTCTGCCTTAACTAGTGTTGCCACCACTGTCCTACCACTGAGAACTGTGTTGGGTGGGAGAATAACCTTGAACAGGTTCCCAGTAAGTATATTGGCAACCGGGAAGCCAGAAACTGGGTTCTAGTTCCCACCACATAGGGGTGGTTGCTACCTACTTATTAAGACAGAGTTGAAAATTTAAGGTGTAGCCATTCTACTATACAGTTTGTTACTTCTTTTATCTCTGTGTAGCTTCAGAATGTTATTGAAAGAAAGAATTAAATTATAAAATATTTCATTGTTTAAACTATACAAATATGTTATAGGAAAACAAGATCCTGCCCATGAATGAAAAATAAGTGTCAATGTGCAACTTCATTGAAGAATATTCTTTGGTATACAAAGATGAATGCATCTGTAAAATGTTATTTCTTCATATTGTGATTTTTTCCCAAATCATCTTTTCATACATAAACTAATTAAACTTTTTGGATGTTTACATATTTACACAGATTTGTGGGGGTGTTTTTTAATTGAAAAATGTGCCATTTGCTTTTTGCTAGTCAACTTAACTAGTGCATCTTCTCCAGTACTGAAGCAAATAGTTTTGTAATCAACTTCCAGGGGAAGAAAAAGAAAAGAGACATGCCAGATGTGTCTAGAGCTCTGACATTTTTGGATATTTCAGGAAGGCTTTTTACCCACGATGCACCATGACTGACAGAAAGCAATGTGGCACAATATAGCATGTCAGGTAAGAAGAAGTGGGTAATTTAAACTTTATTAAAAAAAGAAACAAAGCCGTTCTGACAACAAACAACTCAGATCAAGGTTTTAGCATCTGTACTTGAATGTACCCACAAATAGGCTTGACACTCAATGCTTTGAGTTCCCCCTGCATGTCAGCATAACTTGAGTGCAGAGAAATTCCAGTTGCTGAACTGTAATGTAGAGAATAATTTCCAATTAAAACTTTACCTTAAATTGCTTAATGAACTGCATTGTACTATATGTTGCAATGGTCTGTGCTCCCCATGCCACATGCCCAGAACTAGATATGTTGTGGTTGTAGGTATAAATTTAGGAGGGGGTGATGACGTATAACACTTATTACTATAAACAGTTATTGTGACCTTTTTCCTTGAGAAACTCTCATCTATCTATTGTTTGCAGCAATCCTTAGTTGGAAGGGTGAATTTCTTTGAGCCACCTTTACTTAAACCCAATTTCAGGTTGTAGTTCCTGTGACATTTCTGACCTATCCCCACCCCCGTTGGGAGCCATATGGGACAGGAGCTTCTCCAACTCACAAGAAAAGCTGAAGAAAGAGAAAGTATAAAAGAAAATCCAGCATATGGTCCCAACAACTCAGACTCACCTCTGAGCTCATAACCTCCAACATAAAATAATCTATATTTGAATTTTTTCATAAAAATAAAAAAAATCCCAAAATAAGGCAAATAAAAACTATATTAAAACAATACTGTTTAGTTTACAAGGCCAAATACTGAGTTTAAATTTACAGATGTATGTCTATCTAAAACGTACATCTCTCTGTATATATAATAATACAATCTTCAATTACCTGTATTGTATTCAGTATTCATTGTACATTTATAATATGTATAACACTGTTTCTACCAGATGTCTTCCTTGTTTACTTCATAGCCTAGATGTACAAGGGAGTAGCATTAAGTTTGCAAGGGCACCTGTAAATCATTTTTTTCTAATCCTTTAATGCTTCTAACATAAAGGACAGATTTTGTGTCTATGTATGTATAGGTAGTCTTTCACAGAGGTATTTTGGCTACAAATTCAATGCAAAAACACATAACAGGGAATGTCTCCTACATTCTCACGCATGCAGTAATGAGGGAGGTAGAATCAAGAAATGAATACATTATTCTCTTTCTAAAAGAATCTGACCTTTTTTCTTCTTAATATAGCCTTCCTTCCTGCTTGTTATGCATTGATCTTCTCTTTCTTTGCAGAGCTGTATTATTCTCTTTTTTAGTGAACATAGGGCCTTGTTGCATGGGACACTTAGCATGTATTTTATCTGAGATGTAGTAAGTATTATCATGTTATATTAAAAGCTAGAATGTGTTATGTGCAGCCACACAGTAATGCTAATTATGATCTCAGCCCACTCTAGACATGGCTGGAGCCATATGTATCCCTGTAGCAGGACACTAAGGTGCCTGCTACTCTCAGAGCAAAGGTAGGAACCCAGGTACTAGTTGCCGGGACAACCAGTTAAGGAGGGAGTTGGCCACACCGGCACCCGGTTAGATGACCAAAAGGGGCAGGGCCTTGTTCCCACATAAATCCCAGGCCTGAGGCCAGGAGGACAGTTCCCTGCTGGCAGCCAAGGGGGAAAGGAGCTCTGCTGGAGCAAGCAAAGGAGAGAGTCCTGACTGCATGAGCAGCTCCTGATGCTGTTATGGGATGGAGTATTCCCTGGTAGGGGTTGAATGATGTTTTAGCTGGGTGGCTTGGATTTTTGTTATAGCCTAGGGTTGGCTTGGATTTTTGTTTTGTGTTTGCTATTTTAACCGGTGGTTTGGGTGAGGCTATTAGGGGATGGAGGAGGCCTCATAGGGGACCCGCAGCAGCGTAGGAACCCCAGTCCCAGAGAGAGAGGGGGTAGCAAGAAGCTCCAGAGAGAGAGGGGGCAGTGAGCACCAGTGCCAGACAGGACTGCGGAGAGCCCAAGTGCCAGTGAAGGCACAGAGCCAGACAGGGCTGTGGAAAGTCCAGGGAGGACAAGGGGAGGACCAGATTACAACAAGGACCAGATCAAACCATGTCAGTATCATCTGCAAGGCTTGGGCTGTGGTGTAGGGGAGGAAAAGGAGCCGCAGATAGAGCCCCCTGGCATTGGGGCAATAAATGGGCAGTTTCCCGCTAATTACCATCTACAAATTAAATTAAGAACAAGGCATGGCAGGAAAGAAGGCAGGTGGTTGTCTCATAACAGGAGGGTGGGGTCACTGATAGACAGACCCCAGAAGAGGCACTCCTGTCATAGTCCCCCTGCCCTGACATTGATTCCAGAATTGAGCATCCCAGGGGTCATGTGCACCCATGATGACTGCAACCCCCATATCTAGAGTCTGTGCTCCCCATGCCACATGCCCAGAACTGCCCAGCTAAAGAGCACCTGCCCCTAGCATGCCAGGGTGAGTTGGGCATGGGAGGAAAGAAGCATGGGGAGCTGAGCCTGGGAAAGGATGTCATGCCTGCTGCTACACCTGCTTGTGCTGCTTCTCAGGGTGAACTGGATCTCTTCATAGTAAACTCTATGATTTATTAGGAGTGATTTAACATCAACATGAGTAGAACTCTAAAAATTAGACTTTTTTTTTTAAACAAATCCCTTAGGTTTCTCAGCCATAGGATTTGTGACAAGAAAAATTATAATCTAAGTAAATATATAAATTATTTCAGTAAAAATACAACTTATAACCATGCATATGGAAACTATTTTATATCCTTCCTCCTTGCACATGAACAATTTGTGTAACAGCTGCAAAGGTTTGCTTGGCTGCAAGCTGAGTGAGTGAGCTGTGCCTAAGAACTTTGCCAGAAAGGCAGCAAAAAGTTTGTGGAGGGTGCAATAGATTTTCCAAACAGATGGTATGCTGTGCACAATGCATGCTCTTTACTGGAGGATTTGAACTGTAACCACATCCCCTCCATTGCAAACCTTGGGCTCTGTTTGGTTACTAGGGAGCCATAAAAGCTGAGGGAGGGAAAAACATCTGGAGAGAGAAGCTGCAGGAGAGTGACACCAGCCTGGAGAGAGGGGCAGAGACTTAGCCCCTCCTTCCCCATAGGTAGAAGGAACAGAGCTGAGGCTTGCTGGGGAGCAAACTTCAGGACAGAGAAGAGCCTGAATCATCTCAGGAGAAGTTGATTCTCCACCCAGAGTTGGAGCTGGGCAATCAAGGACTCATGTACCCAGGGAAAGAGTTGGGAGGGGTTGGTAAGCTAGCTGCAAGCTGGGAGAAGCTGCCTAGTCAGGGACCTGCAGAGGGAAGTCCCCTGTTTCCAGTGGAAAGGCTTGTACTACAGGAACAGAGGCCCGCAGCCCTATCTGCATGTGGAGGTGCTAGGGGAGAGAGACAGCCCAGAGGAGGAGTGGGCTGTGAAAACCCCAAATCTCAGTGGTGACACCTAGGGGGTGCATGGGGGTGCATGTGCATCCCCTGAGAGCACTTGTGCACCTCTTGACAGCCAGTGCTCTCTGCTTAGGAGACAGGCAGGGAAGGCAGGCAGGAATGCTAGTGGCCCTTCTGCAAGCACTGGCCGGGAAGTTGAGGCATCAAGAGAAGCACCACTGGCACTTGCAGGAGTGCCACTGGTACTTCTGGGTGCCCCGCTCATGTTTCTGGGTTGGTGCAATTGGCTGCAGGGGACCCCCAGTCAGCACAATCAGCCATAGGGGGACCCCCCCATCACTTATTGGCCACTGGGGGGGCACATGCCCCCTCCCTGACTCAGGAGGCACCAGTCACCCATGAGAAATCTGCATGGGTGTGTGAGGGGACACTTAACCCCTAGTGTTTGCAGGAGGTGTATTTTTCAGAAGGAAATTGAAGAAAAGAAACCTATTACCTGCAGTGGCTGATCAGAGGCTTGTTTTTTTTTTTGCTGAATTACCAAGAAAGAATGAAGAGTCCACTTTCTCCAAAGCAACAGAAACCTCACCTCTGCCACCTAATGGTGGATCATAGTTCAAGCTGTATTGCCATTTATCGTTATGGGAAGGGGAGTGTGACCAGAGGGAAGTCAACATGGGTTATTGTGGGGGGGGTGCTGTTTTAAAGTGTTATAACCAGGTGAATGTAATCATTGAGGTTGCTTGATGCAACCATCCAATAATGTAGAATTATTCATCTGTTGTTGCAATTGTAAATTCTAGTCAAATTGCTGGTTTTATTATTGACTGTTGATATTTTATGCATACTAACCAATTGCCTGTCATAAATGATGGATTGTTTCAAGAAGAGTTTACATGCCCATCCTACTCACCCTTTGGGGCTAGCCATGTGAACCAGGGGTGGACAGTTATTTTGGGTGGAGGGCCATTTACCAAGTTTTGGCAAGCTGTCAAAGGCCCCATGGGTAGTTCCACCCCTTGGAAGGTTTCCCACCCCCTGGTCACCATATTGTCACCAGAAGTCCTGACCCCTAGCCCCTGACCTTTGCCACCAGAAGTGGATGGGTGGTACCCCTTTCAGAAAGAAGCTTTGCCATCTTGGAACCAGAAAAATACCAATTTATATTCTAAAAAGGAAACATCTACACCATTTATTAATTTGCTTTAAAAAAAAATTGTCCTGATTTGTATGTGTTTGTGTAGTGTACACAGAGGTGCACAACAGCTTAAAATGAAGTCTTACTCTTGTATATTGTGGGGGTGGACATAGGTTAGTGGGGGCCATGGGTGTGTGGATATGTGGAATGAGGGAGCACGTGAGTTTGTGTGGGGATATGTGGGGTGTGGGTGGGTATGGGGTTTATGGTGGTCTGTGTGTATGGCAGTGCAAGGGGAGTGTGGATGTATGTTTATGGTGGGGTGTGCATGTGGGACTCACCCTATGAACACACCCATCCCACACATTCTGCTCCTGCCTCTGCACATGCACACACACCCACAACCACACATACACCCTATCAGGGTGGCTCCATGCTCCCTGCTCCGGAGATGCAGCTGGGCCACATGGTGCCAACTTTGCCAGCAAGCAGGGAGTACAAAGACTGTAGGTGGGGCTGGCTGAACTGCTTAGTCCTGCTGAGGTTCCCACTGGGTCCTAGTGCCCTGGCTCCTATCAGCGTTGACAGGAACCAGGGACAAGTCAATACAGTATTAAAGTCTAAGGGCTCCCTCTGCCTCCAGCTCTTTGCTGGAGAAGGCAGGGCCCATGAAGCCAATTGCCACCCACCCTTTCTGGGGCACATGCACAGTTGGCCCCAGAGTTAGGGACAGACAGACATACAGGCAGAAGTACTAAGGCTTTTATTATATTAGAAATATATATATACATTTCTTCTCTTGATTAAGCATTTATTTTCTGTATATAGTTGTGTATAATAAAGAAAATGATTCCTTTATTGGACTTAAAGGAAATTCTTGGGCAGTAAGGGTGAGGGACACACCTCTCCAAGGGACACCTCAGTCAGTAGACCTGCCTGAGGGGATTCCCAGGGCTCCTGGCACCCTGAGGATCCAGCATCCAGCATATTGCCTGGCCTAGCATGCCGGTGAGTGTTACATAAGAACGTTCTTAAATAATACTTTCAGGACAAGGCTCCTCTTTGTTAGCTGTTTACCAGAGAGTTCAACCATTTTAAAGAAGTTATACATTGTTTCCATAAGAATGTTTTAGGACAGCATTGGCACTGAAATATGTAGAAGCTTGTGCATATGCTTCCTGCACTGCCATGTAGTCCATAAATAAATAAATAATGTAATCACTATAGCTGTTTCAAGCAGCAAGGCTAGAATTCAGCAAAGGAATCATACACAGATTGGATGCATCTACACATGTGATTCATTTGACTGAATAAACTCTGGTGCAGATCGCGCTGGAGTTTATTGTTCCTGGGTGCTGCGTTTACACGTGCTTCCTGGACTGCAGAATGTTGAGGTAGGTCAGAGCAGCCTTGAATGGCAGCCCAGTGCTGTGCTGACCCAGCTCAACATGCTGTGGAGGGGCTGGCTGGGGCATGAGGGCACTCCAGTGCAGGGATAGATGGCAGGCAGCCCACACACTGAAGCAATGTTATGCCCCTCAGTGTCTACATGTGTATTATGGCACACTAAATAATGCCACCGCAGGATAGTAATTGTGTTTCCAAGTACTAACCTACAGTGGCATTGTAGTTTACTGTGGCCTAATAGTGCTGCATGTATAGACACTGAGACTTTACTGCAGAGGTAATTAGGCAACTCTGCAGTAAATGTCTCATGTAGATGCACCCACTTTTTTCTTTTTCTTTCCTGGTTGCAAAAGTACCTCTTTTTTTATCTCAGAAAATTTCACAGCAATAAAAGCTATTTCTACTAACTTTGGGTTACTATACATGAGTATGGAGTCTGTTCCAATGCATGGGAACAGACTTGATTAATCGAGTCTGCTGGACAGTGGCAATTACTGCTCTCCAGCAGCCTTCTACATCTCATGTACCAGCATTGCTGCACTTAAAAATGGTGGTGGGGGTGCTTGAGCTAAAGCTCATCAAATTAGCTTGAGTTCAAGTACCCCTGCTGCCATTTTTAATTTCAGGGACACTGATACCTGAGATATGTTGGCACTTTCATTCTTAGAGCTGGTCTAATTAAAGTCCTACTCTCCTCACCCTCTGAGCACATGTAAAAAGTGTGCTTAGGGGCCTGATCCAAATCAGACAACTAGATACCTAAGTTGGACTGAGGCTGAACTTAGATGTGTAAATTAAACAAAAATGCTTTCCAGTGCAATCCCTATCCAGGGGCAAAAACACATGGCTGCCTAAACTGATTAAATATTTGCCATTTATCCTGAAAAGATCCCTATGTACCCAGACTTAAATTTATGAGAACACTGAGAAACAATCCCTTTTTTAGCACTCAGACACATAGTTCCTTTGAAGCTACGAAACTCCTAGCAGCATAGCCAAAGTTCCTAATACATCAGATTTCCACAGAGCAGACTTAAAGTTACACTGACAGCACTGAGGTCAGGACAAAGTCCAGCAGCCACAGTTACTCTTGTTGAAAGCCTTGTGGTAGTGATTAGTGGTTATAGCTCTTGTCTGAAAAGTGGGAGACCTGGGTTTTAGGCCCTTCTCTGCCTGGGGAATTCAAACCCATATCACCATTTCCATGGAAGTGTTTTAACCACCAGGTTATTGTTTGGTATAGCACCTCTTCCATCCCCATTCCTGTTGAGGGTGGAGCACTGGGCAACCATCAGAGAAAGAGGAATGGGGCAGAAAGGAAGCATGACTGTGTAACTCCTTGATCAGAACACTCCCCTGTGGGTCTAAAATACAAGTTTCAACCCTCATTACTGGGCCGTAGAATACTGCTCTTTCTGTTCTCTCTGTCTTTCTTGCTTGTTCCCAAGACTTTTTCACTCTTGACTGCTTAATGGCTTGGATTCAACAGGAAGAGTGGAGGGTAGAGCATATTCTATAGCCTGAATTTTAGGGCAGCAAATTAGTCTACTCCATAGGTGGCTTCTACCTGTTAGATACAGGTAGTAGATTAACTGTGCAATAGCAAATTATTCTCGGTCAGCCCAGGCAGCAGAAGGTGGGGGAACTGTCCCCTCCTCCAAGCAGCTGCCTCCCAGCCCCATGCCTTGATGGGCAACTGAGGTCACAGAGCTGGGAGGCAGCTGCTTAGGGAAGGGGAAATTTTTCCCAGCCCAATTGCCCATTGAAGCATGGGGCTGGGAAGCAGCTGCTCAGGGGAGGGGGCAGTTTCCCAGCCTGGAGCTCCTCTTGGCTGCTATAGGGGAGCAGAGCAGGGCAGAAGTAGCCTGCACTGAACTGCTCCCATCATGAACAGATTTTCTCCCAATGTGCACATATGTAGACGCACTCTTGGGGAAAACTCACTGCATCTTATTTTACTGCACAGTAAGCTTACAGCACATTAAAGCTTATGTAGACATGCCCACAGTGACTTTGTCAAGATGCCTATAAAGTTTATTTGGCTTGAGCCCTTAAACCTTAATTTTGTCCTGATAATTTATTGCCAGCTCTAAAGAAAATGTATAAAAAGTTTAATATTTGATGACTTACATAGAAAAGTTTAATGCAGGCAGAAATGTAGAAGAATTAAATTCAAATACACTCAGCTAGTTTTAACAGATTCTTGAAAAAAACTAGGAAATAAGTGAGGTGTAAATCTTTCCACAGGAGAAACAATCTCTATTCCAGGAAAATCATTGTAGCAGTAACCTATGAGAATTAGGCCACAATATATTTATGTTATGTTCTTTTGAAATGATCACTGGTTACCAGAAGAAACTGGCTATTTCTTCACCACAAACAGGGACAGTATTAATCTGACTTGATGGGAAAATAGTGGTAAACTGGTACATTTTCAATGTTTTAGGATGGTGTGGATAGTCTGTAGAAATTCAGTGGAAACTTAAATACCAAAACAGAGTTTTGAAAGATGTTTATCTGTGCTAACCAAAAATCAACTTAGCTGTACAGTAAGCAAAAGCAGGGAACAGTCCTGAATATGATTCTGTGTTGTACCCCCATGTTTTAATAATTAACAAAATCTTGAAAATGTTGGCTGTACCAGAGTACAGACAGCACCAAACAAAATAATGCAGTGCATTTTCTTTCATTCGCTAACCCAGAGGAAGAACAAGCATTTTCCTCCCTGCAGTTTCCATCCGCAAAGATAATTGAGAAGGGAGGCAAAGCCTATTCACTTTCCAAAGTTAAATGAAAACACTAAAAAAGCAAGGGAAATTCATCTGCTGCGAAGTGATTCACTTGGTTAAAAAAGAATACACTGATGCCTACATAAGACAGATTTTTTCCCCTTTTGCCACCAAGACACTCAGCATTACCATTTGTTTTCTTTTACAAAATAAACTAAAGGAAAATGCATGCATTTGGAAAACACATATATTTTAATGGATTATATTTACAATCGAGAGTGGTATTATGAACCATATCCTGATTTCTTTTCTTGTGTAGATAAGACAAAAAGGCATAGTTTCTCAAATAAGTTGGGTTTCACGGTACCAAAGCAGCATTAATGACTACACTTTGATTCAAATAGGGCAAGGGAGCAGAAGGGTTAAGGTGTCTTAGACATGCATCTGATCCCGCTCAAGATCTGTGTGAAGATTGCCTGAAGTTTACCCAGCTGTAAATTGCCTGCAATTGACCCAGCTAGTTAGTCATTCAGGCTGGGGGTCAAGGCTGGTTTGACATGATGCAAGCCACCTCATAACCTTATGTAATGCTTTATATAGATACCGGTGGGCCTACACCACAATAGCTTTAGAAACGATTTATTTTGGTTAGCACTATATGCTGGTAAGGATTTTAGATTCTAAACAGTTTTATTTTTATTTTTAAAACATTGTAGTCATCCCTTAAAATGAAAATTAAATTAAGCAGGTAGAATTCTGTTGCCATTTACCCTAATATGGTGCTGATGGAACAACTATTCCTTTAAGATAAGAATAAAAGACATTTATTTGCCCAGCTATTTCCATCTTTTTATTTTGAGCAAAGAAGGAAAAAAATCCTGCCATGAAGGCCTTCATAAACTAGTTTACCTATTGGCATATTAAAAGCAGACATAAAATGGTATATAAATATTACTCAATTTTTGCTCTGCCTAGTGAGATAGGCGTTCTGGCCAGGTACACAAGTTCCACTTATTGGGCAGTAGGTGCACAGAAAGCATGCTACAGCCATAACTGAACAGATGGTCAGGGCATATAGAGCACTGTAAAAATAGTGGACCCTGCTCTAAGATAACCCTGGATGGATATTAGGGCTATGCAAAGCTTCGGTTGCTGACTCAGTTCAGCAAGATTCAGCCCAGTTCGGTGGCTGAATCTCCGAATCCAAATCAAATCAGGAGACCTATTAATCTCTCTGAATCAAATCGGAAACCTCTGATTTGATTCGGAGAGATGTGATGATTTAACCATACATACAGATTTATATGTTTTTTCTACATACCTCAAGGTTCCAGGCAGCTTGTGAGCACTGAGATGGTGGGGTGGATGGAGCATCCCACAGGAGCATGGGGGGGTCCCCAGTGCACTTAGCAGAGAACCTAAAAGTGGGCTAAAAGCACTTCTGGTCCACTTCTGGGTCTGCCGTCAAGAACACAGGGGGCCCCACTGCACTCCTGTGGGACACTCCATCCGCCCCACCACCTCAGTGTTCATGAGCCACACCTGGTACCTCGAGGTATGTAGAAAAAAAAATATAATGCTGTGTCCATGGTTGAATCGTCGATTCCCTGAATAAGAATCAAATCTTTAGATTTGGATTCAGCTGAATCGAATCGGGACATTGATCTGAATCAGCGAATTGAATCTCTGTCCCCTGAATCAGGCCAAATCCAAATTAAATGCAGTGTTGTAGGTTAGAGCACCAGAACAAATATCTGTACCACATCCCATCACAACTCACAGTAGGTTACATTCTGCTGACATCCCATGGAGTATTGTAGCACCCCACTCATCCCCTGCTTCACAGGGTGGCACTCTAGCCTTGTCCTGAGCTTGTGTGGTCTGCCCAAGCACTGGGCTGGCCCTGCCCCCCTCCCCACCAAGGCTCTCAGAGTGACCTGAAGCAGAGAAACTCCTGTTTCCAGCACCCCCCCACCCCTTGTTCCCAACAGTCTGGAATTATCGCTCAGTGTGCAGATTCCATCTACCCCACCTGGACACTTGTAAAAATTGCAGCTTTTTATTAAGTGCTGCACTATTTGCTGGACACCACATTCAGAAAGGGACCTGTCCAAGACGTTCATGTTGTACACTGTTGTTTTGAAGTATTTCTATGCAGATCTTAGTCTATTCAGCTTGACCCACATTTCTCCATTAAGGTTGTGCCCAAAGGGGGGCTCATTTGGTGTTGGTATAAAAGGCTGTAGGAATAGATTTCAAACCAGATTACTCTGAATGAACTTTTCAGTTCCATTCACTCCACCCCTTATCTAAATTTAGTGCAGCATACAAGACCACAATACACGGTCTGCTGGGTTCTCCACAGATGCAGAAACTTGGCAGCAGAGGAATGATTAAAGTCTGTCTTCTTATGTCACTCTCTAATGCCCTAGAGCACTGGTAATACAGCTCTATATGTGCAAGTTTTGCAGCCTGTTATGAGTCTCTGTGCACTGTTAAGTACAGTGTTGAGCTTTTCAGTGTGACAACTTCTGGACCATACAGGAGCACAGTAATCTGCTGGGGCATATACCATTGCAAGTGCAGTGGTTCTGAGCACTTTGAAGTTGGCATACTGTGTCATGTTGGATAAACATTTTAATGCAGATACCCATGCAGAGTCTTCACTCCTCACTTTCTAAAGGTGATGTTTATAGGTAAAGGAACAGTCTAATGTGACTCCTTGGTAGCTTAGGTATGCTCATGGGGAAGAATATTGCTGCCTAGTCTGACATTCATCATGGTCTTGGCTCAATGATTGTCTAGGTGGAAAAGTGATAATACTGATTCATTGATGTCCCCCACTGACCTTGTGCCTTTCAAATACCCCCATGCCTTTCAAATACCCCTCTAACCCCCATGCCAACGGCCTGAAACAAAGAGAGGCACCAGGTTTGGGACACCCTACTATTGTTAAGGGCTGATCAGTCTGTGTAATATTGATGGGGCGATAATTCTGGGTAACTGACAACTGGACTGCCCCATTCCTCAAGGTTATATTGCTTTCCTCAGAGAGGCCACTAAGTTGATGTGGAACCACTTCAAACAAAAAAGCACCCAAACAGACCCCAATATATACTGAAAGCTTTTTTGAGTCCCACAACTGAGGTGTAATCAATAAGTGAAATTGCACATTTTCCCTGGCGATCTTCCAGGTGCAGTTTGGCAGAGCAGCTATGAATAAGCACTGCTGCAGGTAAGACAACGCAGGAAATGGGAATTCTCTGTAACAAACCACTCCCCACCCCCACCCTCCCTCTAAAGAATCAGAGAAGGCTTATAACTCTGGGCCCTGATGCTTGGGTTTCCTAGGCCTTTCCACTCACACAATAGGGAGAAGAAACCTAGACATCTGGGTTTTCTCATCTGAGAGGTAGAGCATGCATTCTGTGCTGTGGTCAGTGCTGGGTCATAAGGAGCTTCATAGCTTCTGGCCCCAGGTAGGGGGCATACCAGAGATCCCTCCACGTCTGCCTTGTCTGAAGGCTCTGCATTTCTGCATGGGAGGTCTGGTCATCAAGCTCAAGATGCTAGATCCAGGATGGTTGCCCAGACCCCTGCAGAGCACTAGAGACATGTGCACAGAGGGCACCGGTGACATGAGAACCAAATGGACCCTCAGTGTGGGGGGTTAGAATGGGCAGGTTTGCAACTGCTTGCACCTGCTGTGCCACAACATTTGAATGAGCTTCCTAAGCCCAGGAACATACTGTGAAGGTCCAAGAATGAGGTCTATAGATGGCCAGCTTCTCTTTGAGGGATGCCACACAGGTAGCTATGGAGCTGAGAGCATTGCAGCACCAGAATAAGGAGTTTATGTACAGGCCCAAAGGCATCTTGGGATTTAGCCATGAAACCCCTGAGTAGCATCAGTGCCACCTCCCACAGGGGGATTGTTGCTTTCCTGGGGCAGTCTGCCACCCACACCTCCCCTGGCATAGGAAGCCCCACTCCAGAGATTCCTCCCTGAGGCAATATGCCAGAGACTCCCACAGGAGGACCCTGAATATGGGCTATGGGGGAACTTTCCGTATCTTGCATTGATTGGGAGATACTAGGGGGTGAGGGGCCCTGGGACAGGAAATATGGCATATGGGAGCTTCTGACCTGTGTTTCAAGGAGACAGGAAGGCAGGCCCAATTATTGATAAAGTTTACCAGCTATACTTTCTCTCTCACCCTATTTTTACTCAATGTTTTCCTGAGCATTATGATGTTATTTGTATCTACCATCCACTTTGACTTCTCCTTTTATTTATTTTTTCTTCAGAGCTTACATTTAACACTTCAGTCAAAGTCTACATAAAGAAAGGTTCTCCTGACATCTCTAACCTTCATATCAGGCCCTATTTGTCTAGACAGTACTGAGCTTATCCATATTTTCACCATGTTGTTGTTGTTGGGGGTTTTTGATACATTTTTATACATCTGAAATTATGTTTAACTCCATTGTACTGCAACATTTTTCTACCTTCTCTATTGAGTACAGACTAGTTTGAAAAATGACAACATTGAATGGAATGCTTCTTCCCAAGTCCTACAAAGACTAGCATGAAAAAAAAAAAGAAGTGCACGTAGAGCAGAGAACATACTTGCTATCTGAGAGGACTTATTTTAGTCTGCATAGTAAGGCCCTTAACTAGGTCTCAGATTGTTACTGCTAAGTGAATGTCCATGTATAAATTAAAAAAAAAAGAGAGATCCTTCCTTCCTATATGGCCAGATACAATGACCAATTTAGAAACGGCCGTCAACAATATTACTGTGTTTTCTATTTTTAAGAAAAATTACACACACACACACATATATATAAATATATAAATATATATATAAAAGAAAATGAATTAAATGAATGTCTTTATCACAACTGAAGAGACATTGAGAATCCATGCTCAAATCCTTGTGGTTTACAGAAACTTTTGATGTTGACATCTCCTGCTGATAGAGTGCAAGCTTTATATCAGGAGGAGATGACAAGGCTAAATAAATGGAACATCAAGATACAAGGAATATATGGCAAATAGGCACAGCTAGGAGGTCATCTGGAAAGAGAACCAGCTGGATGCAGTTGGTGCGAGGGCACAGTGACAAATCTATCATCTGTCCACCAGCAGTGAAAAGACACAGGAGACTAGACTGACTTCAAAGAGTACCTGTTATAGTAAACAGTGTAAAAAGAAGGAACTGAACTGGAAATTATGGCTATGTCCCAGATTCTTCTTTCCCTCCCCCACCTAAATATGCCTTATATGCTGCCATATGAATCTTCAAGAACTGATCAGGTTTGCACCTGTGATTCAATAAATCATCTAAACAACTCCTGCTAAAATTGACTCTTAAATTCACTTGTGGTCAATGTCTGTCCCAGTGGCAGATGGGTATTGTTCAGAAATGTTTAGACACAGCTTGATGCTATCTGCCTAAAGAGGTAGGAAAGAAAGAGATACAAATTGATGTCTCCGGTAGTCAAAATTGTTATGATTCATGGCAGACCAACTTGTAAGGAAAATTCAAAGGCTGTTTGGGTCTTTGAGATACTAAGTGTCTTATATAAGTTTATTATCTACTTATGTATTTACAGATTAGAGGTGTGTTGTGTTTCCTATCCCAAGTCGTTTCTCATTGTTATAAAAGTCTTACTTGTGAGTGTGTATTTGGAGTAGGGGAGGGCACAGCACACCCTGTATCAAAATGTTCATTCCTTTAATCTCTTGCACTTACCTAGTCCTGGCCTTAACTGTCAATGCGATTCAGAGCAATTCCATGATTTGCAGTGAATCCTATACATTATTACCCTGATACAGCATAACACAGGGTATTCATAGCACAAGGTACTCTGACAACACTCTCTTCTATAGCTGACTCAACACAACATCCCCCTGACAGCTGGAAGCCAAAGGCAACTGGGATAGACAGCATGGGGTAGTTCTTTGAAAGGCCAAATGATGGGTATCTGATGACAGAAATGTAAGTAATTTTTTTTGCAGGTCCTTTGCAGCATATCGTAATGAATAACCTGGCCCTGTATATGAAAACAGGACCACGCCTGGCTTCTTGGTCAGTCAAAAGGACAGCTTTTCACTACACATTTCCATTGCATATTTATCTTCATAGTTTAATTTAATTCGTGCCTGGATCTAAATGTGACTGATTGGCAGCCCTGAAGCATGAAATCCTTTATTAGTCTCAGAAAAGGTAGGTATAGTTAAAACTATTACATACTCACCAAAAAATGACCCTTAGTCCTAGACCTTGGGCCAGAACTGTACCTGTACAAGGATTCTCAAAAGCAGCAAAGGGTTTTAGGATCAAAATATCCTACTGACTTTTAAAATTCCTTTTCGCCTATAAGCATGTGAGAACTACTTCAGTCAAATGTATAAGCAATTTCTGTAGTGGGGCCCTGATCTTGAAGAATCATTAACCCTGGTCTTACCAGTCACAATGCTAAAATATTTCTAATAGTTCCAGGACTAATAACAACTTTGCATTGTAGACACTTGTCTGCTTGACTCAGAAATATTCCCATCTGAGTAATAACATTGCGAAATCTAATCTCCTTCAACCTCCTGGTGCATATATTCATTCATTTTCAATGATATTGCATGGATTGGCGTCCCCTTCTGACCAAAGAAAACATCACTTGGTTGCAGTTCCATAAAAATCGATAAAGTGTTTGTGATTATGTGTCATATGTGTGCTTATTGCAGGAGTTGTGACCATCTTGGGTGATACACTTTATTACTAATGGCATTTGCTATTCACCTATGGGATTTGTCTTTATTTGTACTACCAGACATCTTTTAACGTGACAGGACTGAGGAGAGTTAAATAGGTCATATAATCAACATCTGCAAAAAATAGTTCATTCATCATGCCCATGACAAATCTGTCAAATGTACAGCCATTTTGAAAGCAAGATGGCACCATGTGAAAGGTTAATGGATTTAGAGTGCAGAAGATTTCTTAACAAGTCAGCAGTTGCAACAATGGACTTATTTAATATTTGCCATAATTTGTTTTCTCTGCTTGTATGGAGTAATTGTATAATGTTTGCCATTTACTATAGCTGCATGACATCCTATGGCACAGCCATGTTCAATATGAATCACTGTTCTTTGTAAATGCAGAATAGAAAAATGTACTGAAGTGGAACCAATAAATTGAAAAGCTCACTTAGGGCCTGATCCTTTGAGAGTAAGTCGTGTGAGAAATTTAGCTTCCACAGCTCAGACTACAGTCAGTGGGCATGAAGGTGCTCAGGATTCCATAGCAGGTTCTCAACAGCTATCTGGATTGGATTTTGATTAAAAATGCTCACATTAACAGAGAAAACATGATATTAAAATGCTTTTCAGGCTATTTTTTTCACCTTTTCTAAACATCTGTCTGGAAAACCAAGTTGGAAAATATGCTAGAAGACTGACTTAGGGTGTTCTGAACTAAACTCTTATCTGTCAGTTTATTACTGTTCAATTTCATTGTCAGTGTCGTTAGATATTCAAGATGCTACTGTGATTTGTTGCTGCTTCACTGACTGTTTTATTGTCTTAATTTTTAATTAATGATGGAAATGAAAAGTAACTATAATATGGTATATTACAAAGGCAGGATATTAGATGCATCAATCATGCATATTTTATTTCACTGGTATAACCAATTTTCTAATTTACCAAAGTTAGATTTGCATACAGAGGCTCAAATTTAATGAGAATAGTCGTGAAGGGAAACTTCATCTTTGAAAGCTCATCTCATCAATAAATTAAGGCTAGAAACAGATGCACAGTATGCCTGAGCCACTGTATTTTACTACCTATATTGAAAACTAATGCACTATATTACACTCTCTTTATAAGGTCTTTGGGTTTTTTATGTACAGCACTATCCATTTAATTAGTATGTCTTGGTAGAAAGAGAAACATGTTAATTAAGGGACTATGCCATTTATCAGGGACTCATTGGAATGGTTTGGGCTGGATTATATTTGTTTATTTTTGTTCAGTTTTACTGGCATGTTGGTGTTGGATGGAGAAACATGTGTGAGTACATGGACACAAAGAGAAAGCAAAGCTTGTGCACTTCCAACTCCAAGATGTGACAGAAAATAAAAGTGTCAAATATACAAGAAGATGCTCTTGCAGGGGTTGTAGTTCAATCAAAAACAAAAATATACTAGAAATGTCTTCTCTTAAGTCTTCAACATTGGGCTGAAATCCTAAAATAATACCATAATCTGATTCCAAAGAAGGAACATAAGAACATAAGTGCCATACTGGGTCAGACAAATGGTACTAACCCAGTATCCTATCTCCAACAGTAGTAGGAGTAGATTCTTTAAAGGTGTCATGCCCAGATGCCGGTGCACCCTTGACCTGCGAGCCTGGGTCGGTATGACCAGCTTGGCGCAAGGGGAGATTTATGATTGGACAGACGGGTGTTAACGGCGAGCAGGAGTCAGATAGTCAAACGATTTAAAACGTATTGGTTACACAGAAAGTTTATTTTACTTATGCTACTGATGGCTTGCAGCATAGGCAGAAGCAGTTGATTTCTTACTTATAGCATGCAGATGTTCTGTCACCCAGCGATTACAGTGAATTGCAGACTTGCTGAGTACAGGTTTCAAACAGTTTATACAAATTACTACGGTCTGCAGATTACTGAGAGCTATTGACGAGAGGGACATATGAAAGATAAGATAAGACAAAAAGAGCGAGCCGGCAGGAACCGGGTTACACCAGAAGAAAAAAAAATAAAACTAACCAGAGGCGGGGAGATATTGTTTGTAACTGATCAGGTTACAAGCTGTGTCTCTTGGGAATGCTCTGAGATCTCCGCTTTGGGCGGTGTCTCAGAAATGTCCTAAATATATGCTGCCAACACAGAAGAACTGTAACTGACATGCGCGGTTAAAGTCTGTGAGTGGAAAGTTCCAAGGCTCACCCAGCTCGTGCCCCCTGAGTGACCTGCGGACCTGTCAGTCATGTTTGACCTACTTTCCCCACAGACGCATGCTCAATGGCAGCTCAAGCATGAGGTAATTTGACTAGAAATTTCTTCTCTGTATGTGTTCTGATTGGCCACTAAATTCAGATAAAAGTTCTGTGAGCCCCTCCCTCGGGGGGAGATCACGTTAGCTGGAGACAGAGGCTGGTGTGTTCCAGGGACTGTCTTTCAGTCAGGCTTCTGGGCCTATTGATCTCCTCCCCCTATTGGCATTCCACGTCACTTGCTGTTATTGCATTGCTGTTTTGATTTCCTGGCTTTGACTTACCTTCAGCATTGGCTATCAACGTTGATCCAGTTCGTTCCTCACCGGCTTTGGCTGTGTCCTCAGTTCACCTCACTGGCTCCTGACTTCTTCTTCGGACACCATTTTGGCTCTCGTTGTCCTTACTGGACTAGCGTCACATCGTTACAGTTCGTTGTGCGTTACCAATTTATGAGCTGTTGACCAGCCCTAGGACTATCCAACAGGCAGCCGCACCTACCTCATCAGAGGTAGAAAGCAAGGGTTTGTTGGAGAACCCTGTGGGCCAACAGACCCCTTTGTTTGTTCACATGTTTGTTTACTGTAACTGAAGACATCATTTCCTACACCTCAAAGCGTAAGTTGAATAAATACCAGCTTGTTTAAGGAACCAATACGCTTCCTGTGCCGCTCAGACTCCATCACCAAAACTCCCACCTATCCGTATCCAATTTGCCACCACCCAGCCGCACCACCATGACCAACACCGTGAGCTTGGCTCTCTAGCTCCGTGTTGCTTGACAGGCAGAAGTTCTTTCAAATTTATAGGAAACAGAATAGCCAATTATTTCATGCCTGGCATGAATAATTAACGAGTTGGCACTTGTGCTCTCTTTGTTTACTCAAGTTTCATAAAAAGGGGGGTTATCTTTTTGCTTGGGTGGTACTGGTCCTATTTGGTCACAAGAGGGCAAGCATAGTATATTATTTAATTTTACAATTCCGTTAAACTCAGCCAATTTGGAGTTTCATTTTTATCTGGTCACTATGGGTACGGTATCTCTCTTTGACTAGGCTGAAATTTGTTCAAGGTTAGTTTCTCTCTCGTATGAGAAACTCAAGTGATTTGAAATGAGACACAGATGGGTGTGAATATGAAGCACTGTTACAAACTAAAAAATAATAGTGTGAGACTACAATTCCAGAGTTTGTTGTGTTAGCTTCTGACCTTTTGCCATCTGACCTTTTGCCATCGGCATCTGAAATCAAAGATTTTGATCTTTGACAAAAGGGAATGCATTGAACTGGATATATTTATAGTGATCCATCCCCTGTTCGTTACCCACCCTGGCATCCACCATTATTGGTTTATCAATGCCAAAGGCAACATTTCCAACTGTTCTATTCAACAGCTATCCATGAATTTGTCTAGTCCCTTTTTGAACTTGGTTATGACATCTGACTCTACCACCTTCTAGGGCAATGAATTCAAGAAGTTAACTACACATTGTGTTAACAAGTACTTTCCCATGTTAGCTTTAAACCTGTTTCCTACTAATTTAATTGGGTGTCCCCAAGTTTTAGTTTTCTGGGACTTCCTGAATAACAGTTCACTTTGTCTACACCCTTCATCATTTTATAGACCTCTGTCATATCACCCCTCAGCCTTCTCCTTTCCAAATTAAGTTAAGAGTCCTAACCTTTTTAGTCTCCCCTGGTATGGTAGCTAATCCATAACCCTGAACATTTTGTTTGCCTTTCTCTGTACATATTTTAATTCTACTACATCCTTTTCTGAAATGAGGAGACGAGAACTGCACCCGGTATTCAAGATGTGGGCACACCATAGACTTGTATAATGGTATGACGATTTTCCCTTTTTAATGATTTCCAACATACTTTTTGTGCATATTGAGCTGACTTTGTAGAGAACTATCTACAACGACTCCAAGGTATCTTCCCTGGGTTGTAACAACTAGATCAGAACCCAGCACTATATACCTATAGCTGAGGGGAGGGTGGTTTTCAGCCTATGTGCATTACCTTGCATTTGTCAACATTAAAGTCCCACCTGCCATGTTTTTTTCCCATTCACTTAATTTGATGAGATATTTCAGTAGTTCCCCTCCACCAGCTTGGGATTTAGGTACCTGGAGTAATTTGGTATCATTTGAAAACTTGGAGATTTCACTGTGCACCCCTATTTCCATATCATTGATGACAACATTGAACAAAATCGGGCCTCCTTCCATCCTGAAAAGTGATTTGGCCTTACCCTTTGCTTCCTATCTTTTAACCCGCTTACAATCCACAAAAGAAACTTCTCTCCAATCCTATAGCAACTCATTTTTTTAAAAAAATCATTATGTGAGAGAACTTGCTGATAGCTTTTTGAAAGTCCAAATATATTATGTCAGCTGCATCCCTTCATGCCCACGTGCTTTTTAACACCCTTAGAGAACTGCAAAAAGTTGAGGAGTTAGGATTTTCCTTTCCAAAAACCACACTGAATCTTTTCCAGCAGATCATATTTGGCCACATGACTGCTGATTTTATTCTTTATTATAGATTTTACTAACTTGCCAGGGATAGAAATGAGACTCATTGGTCTTTATTTCCCAGGGTTGCCTCTGGAAAGCTTTTTGAAGGTGGGTGTTATGTTGGCAACCTGCTAGTCCCCTGAAACAGAGGCCATTTTTAAGGATAGGTTATGCTTCAGTCATGTCTCTCCTCAAACTTACTGCCTTATAAGCAGAGTGCTCAAATCCACTGCACCTACAGTAACACTCCATGCTACTTTCTAAATAAGTAGTGGCATAGTCTCAAGGATTTTGTTTTGCTGCCAACCAAACTGGTTTTTCCTCTCATCATCACTAATCTTCCCATCTGCAGAGGTGGAGATATTAATTAATAAGGGTGAGGGATAAGAGTTTAAAACATCTTCAGTTCATCCAGTACCATAAATTTCCTTCTCTTGTACCACCACCAGAACAGCAGCTTCTGAGACAAGCACCAGCTCACCTGAATCTTTACTTACTTTTTTGACCTGAAAAGATCATGTGGCTGATAGTCACAAGTCCCAGATTGTGAAAAGGTGACTGCCTCCATCTCTGTCAGATGTAGTTTTGGTAGGGAAATTAGGTAGGAAAAAGTAAATGCTCCTATGCTGCATTCAAATTTACTAGTAACTCTCATCAGCTTTATTCACCAAACCACTTCCTGCCAAAGGCAAGCATACAAGCGCTGGGTCTGGAATCATTTCAGATTTCATTCTGGGGACAGTCCCACTTTCATTTGCCAGCTGTATAGATGTAAAGGCAGTCTGAGCCATGACTCTAGAATAGTGGGGACATCAAAAATGATAAAACACATGGAACACAATCACAGAATAAATGTGCTGTAAGAGGTTGGCTCAGGACAAAAGCAAAGAAGCACTGGGTCTACTACAGAGAAGACTTTGATACCACCAGTGCTTTCCATGAGTTTGTTAGCTGAATCTATCTGTATCACTCAGCAGACTTTACTGGACATTTCTCAGAGCAGGTAAAATATGATCGCAAGCACCCAATTGCAGTAACTCGGGCCAAAAATATATTAAAATATTGGCAATTCCTTCCTTCCATATGGTGTGTGCTGACTTCAGATGTTTTGTGGTTGCAGCTAGTCCAAAATATTAGATAGCTAGTATTTTCTTTGTCCTAATTTGAGAGTTGCAGCATGGTGTGGATAGTGTACCTGAAAGATGAATGGCCAAACAGTCGCCAAATTGACTACACATCTATTGCAATGCACTAGGCCAGCAGTGGAAAGATTAGCAATATCAACAAAGTGGCAACACGAACACTTCACTGATGACGTACCATATTTTGGATCTGTGGGTTTGAAAAACAGCACTCTTCCAGTAACATCCTGACCAAAACATATGATGTCAGGAATAAGCAGGTAAGGCCTCCACTGGGTTTGTGGCAACTGAAAATGGAACCAATATTACAGACTTCCTTGAGGGTCACTTTCAGCACATCTGTTCTGTTGCCCACTGGTTGTAAAGAAAAGTCATGAAGCTAAGGGTCAAGCACTACAGAAAACAGCTGGAAAATCCTGAGTATTTCAGCTACTTCTATGCAGCTTTTCATAAATTGCCATAACATCAGATACTACAGGATGTGGTGACCAGATGAAAGTCCTTTCAAATTCTTCAAAGCAGGTCTGAATATTCTATAGGACCCCACAGCCCTTGGGTCACAACTGCTTGTCGTGTTCTTTCAGTACTGTGGCATGAATGTACTCTTCCCCCTCTCTTTCTTTAAAAGAACAGGATGGTACCCTGTTCTCTTAGGAACATCACATGGTGAGTCAGTACAGAAGCTTAGAAAATGAGTAATTGTATGCTGGGCAGGCAGGAAGCTGACCCCACTCCACACACAACCTTAGAAACATTGGAACAGAGAGCTGGTTGTGTGTATTTTATCTCACGTTACCTGTATAACATCAGAAATTTGTGCAATGGTATGCTGTCATAAAATGATACAGACAGTCAAAAAGCCTGAGGCTGAATTGCTTTAATCTTTACAGGTTTGCTTAAATTGCATAGATTGAATCGATAATCATATAAACAGATGTTCACTTTTGATTCTGGAAATGCATCTATATGCCTGCAGTGGCCCAGGCCAGAAGCTGGGGGATGCTACAGCATGCCACCTGCAGGGGGGTGGGGTGGAGAGGGGGCTTCAGGGGAGGTGCAAAGCATCCTGGGATGCTGGGGGACTGTGAGTTAACTTGAATCTGGAGGGGATCTGGGGCAAAAGTTCAATAAACTTATTTAACCTAAATCAGTTAAGTCTGATACTACATCCATCTAGGTTTATCTTAAACCAGTTTTGGCCACTTTGAAAGTGGTTTATATGCACTGAACGTCTGTTGTCTTACACATTTAAACAAGTTTCCACTCACTTATACCAGTTTATGTGTATTTTGTGTCCCTAGCCTAGATGGCTAGTGAATAGGGGAGTGGCCAGGAGCCAAGGCTGTATTCATCCCTTGTGGTGGGAGAGGAGGGAGTGGGTGACATGTAGCTGGGAGACTGAGAAACATCATGGGGTTTTCCCACTCCACATACAGCAGAAGCCTAGTCACAGCAGATATTGGGAGAAGAAAATCTTGAAAAATTGTTTGAAGTTAGATGGGGGGAAGGGACAGGGGAAAGAGGGGGCAGGGACTATAGCAAACAAAGTAAAACACTGTATTTTAAAAAAATTAAAGAAATGAAAG
>NW_017729008.1:3892707-3896978 GCF_001723915.1 Gavialis gangeticus | reverse complement strand
ATGAAGTAAAACACTGTATTTTAAAAAAATTAAAGAAATGAAAGTGAACTAGGATTGTGTCAGAGGGGAGAATGGGGTTAGGGACAGCAGGGGTTGTGCTGGCTGAGAGTGTGGACCTGTCCTAGCTTGGTTGGTAAGACCCTGGGGCTGAAAAAGCACACTTCCCCTGGCTCCAGTTCCTGCAGCTCTTAAGCCTCTCACCAGGCAGCTGCATCAGGGAGCCTGCTTCTCTGAAGCTCTGCACTTGGGCTGAATATGAGGAGGCCACTCTGTCCTTAGACTGAGCAGAGGGGAAGGGTCTCTGTGCTGGAGCTGAGTCCCTGAGAAGCAGCCTTTCCGGGGCTTTGCCCTCGGGCTGAAATTGCTGCAGTAGCTTCCTGTTTATAGATTTCATAGATTCATAGATTAAGGGTCGGAAGGGACCTAGTAGATCTTCTAGCCCGACCCCCCGCCAGGGCGGGAGAACAACAAAAACCCCAAAAAGAGAAATGGGACTCAAACGAGTCCAGCTAGGTGGGCATCCAGCCTCTTCTTAAAGACCCCCAGGGTAGGGGCCAGCACCACTTCCCTTGGAAGTTTAGAATGGAGCAGTTGGGGCTCAGACAGAGAACAGAGCCCCAGAGAATCAGCCTCCCTGTAGCTCTGTGCTTGGGCTGAAATTGAGCTCTCCACATCCAGACCATGTAGGTGGGGGAATCAGGCTTCCCCAGCTCCATGGTCTCTCTGTGTTTAAGCTCAGAGCAGCCGCTCTCAGCAACAGAGGTGGGGTGGGGAACCACTTCTTGGAGGGTAGGAGGGGTAAACCGGCTGCATGCTTCCCAGATATTTCAATGTTTTGGCCTTCATCATTAAGATTCTGCTTCTCTGAGAGAATGATTTAGAAAAGGACAGGGTTATAAAGGCAATACACAAAAAACTATGTCAGAAAGGTGGCTTGGCTGGTCAACACGCTCAAGCTGGTGCTTTGGGAATCACTTTGCTGCTGTCAGTGGAGTGTACTGGCAGAGAAAATGCAAGAGGGAAAGAAACAGAAATCTCACAAACTAGAAAGTATGCAATGCACATGACAAAGTGATTCAGAATAATAATGAAAGCCTCTTTTCTTGATGTGCTTCCTTTCAGGTATGTTTCCCAATGATCACAAACCTGACTTAGCTAACAAATCACTGATGGAGAGAAAGGGGAACAAGAAACCGGAAAAGAAAAAACAGTGTATTTGTCAGGTAACACATCAAAATCCTATTAAGGACAAACATAGCTTATTAATAATAATGAATGTTAAAATAAGTGCCAGTTTTCTTGATGCGTCTATATTCTATTTCTTGCGTCTTGATGCGTCTATATTCTATTTCTTTTTTCTAGTATGTAACATTTCTTCCAGTATATAGCACTAGAAACACATAGTAATGTTATATTTCTGTTATACACACAGAAATAATGCTGTCCATGTTGCAACTAGGTTAAAATTAATTTAGCCTTATCTTTATTCAGGCTAATGACAACACTTTTAGCATGGTTAGGGGAAGGTTTTGCCACATATGTGCTGGCTATTCCAAGTTACATTGCAGTTTATGTCAACCAGGACAGGTAATAATGTTATAAGTAGCACTTAGACTGCACTTTTGGATTTAACAGAAGTGAGAAATCAAATAACTTTCTTTTATTAAAACAAAACAGACATAATTCAAGTTAAATTTTAATGAGAATTTGTGTCTTGGAAGTGGCAAGCTGAGGCTATTGCTTGCTCTGCTTATTTTATTGTCACCTTTTACTGTCTAACTGAGCAGCTCATTCTGGCTGGTTACTGTGAGATTTTTATGGCTCTATAGCACTTAGTATGGTAAAATTTTGATCTTTGATTAATGATACATGGAGGTACACAGGATAAATCAGTTATAAATTGAAACCTGTGAGG
This sequence comes from Gavialis gangeticus, assembly GCF_001723915.1. Lineage (NCBI taxonomy): Eukaryota > Metazoa > Chordata > Crocodylia > Gavialidae > Gavialis > Gavialis gangeticus. The sequence goes on along the minus strand of NW_017729008.1, from coordinate 3,895,063 downwards.
GTTTTGATGCTTGACTTAGGTTTGAATTCTTAGTCTCGCTCTTATTAATAATGAGTCTCTTGGACTACAGTGTTTCTAATGATTTATATATTGTTTTAAAAAAATGAAGTTGAATATCTTAAGAACTTTGCACACAAGGGACGTGTCAAGACGAGCGTGGCCATGAGGTATGTGGTGCTGCAAAAATGTCTGCAGTGGCACAGATTGCACAATCAGCTATTCTCTGCACTGTAAGGGTGCACTGCGCAAGCATGCGCTGCTTCATTGTTTCCCCCCACCATGTTTTTTTTTTACTTGGCCAGGAACGAGGCTCAGGCCAGGAAGGTGCCTGGAGACTGTGGGGCCACTTTCCTCTCCTTGTCTGTGCACATTTCCAGGCAGAGCACTAGTAGGCAGCATCCACCAGCTCCTTGGATACCTTTGAGGACCAGTGGGTGTGGCCTAGGGGGCTTTGCTTGGTGTCTACCTCCAGCGAACTTCTTTTCACATTTTAAACATATAACCCCCATGTCACTCCTACCCTTTTCTTCCTTACTTGCCCCACAAAAAAAAAAATTAGTTATATCTTTCAGACTTTGGCCCTACACAGTAGTGGGGGCTATAAGGTAACCAGGTGGGCCTTAAGGCCCACGATCTCTGGAAAATACAAATAGACAGGAGCTTCTGAGGAATCCCAGTGGCTGAATCTGTACTACACCCTCATGCCATGAGCCACTGGGGACCTCAGCTGGCAGCTCCTCCATGGAGCCGTCACAACGGGTATGTATGTAGTAGCAAGCTTCATGGACACCCCAGTCTCTTGCCCCTTCTGTGGGCAGAAGGAGACCCTGGTGCACATGACCCTTGAGTGCTCCAGATTGTACCACCTCCATCTCCAGAACCTCCTCCTGAGGTTCTGGTTGAATTTCACCCCCCAACTTTTTATTTTTTGGTCACCCCATCCATGGCCCCACCAAGTCCTGGGACCTCCTGGTCAACCTCTTCATGGTCCTGGCCAAGTGGGCCCTGTACTTGACCAGGAAGGAGGCTCTGACTGGGAAGGTACCTGGAGACTGTGGGGCTGCTTTCCTCTCCCTTGTCCATGCACGTTTCTGGGCAGAGCACCAGTGGGCAGTGTCCACTGGCTCTTTGGATTCATTTGAGGACTGGTGGGGGTGGCCCAGAGGGTTCTGCTCCGTGTTCCCCTCAGGTGCACTTATTTTCATGTTTTGACCCTTTGACCTACATGACACTCCTATCCTGTTTTTTTACATTAGTTGTCCCAAGAATTTAGTTGTACCACTCACTCATTAGCCCCATCCAGGTTTACTAGTTATCTAGGTGGTTCTTAGAGCCCATGGTATGAGTGTTACAAATAGACGGGAATTTCTGAAGCCTAGCCAGTTGGTATCTGGAGACAATAGCCCCCTGTACCAGCTGGACTGCTAAAGCAGCCCTAACCTAGAGTGGTCCCTTTACCCTTTACCCACTACAGTAGTCTGGCAGTGAGGGATCCTGGCTGGCTATGACCTGCTGCCACCTGAGACAGCATGCACCCCCTTGGACTTGTGTCCCATGGCTCAGCACCTGCTAGACCCAGACAGGGACAGCATAACTGCCTGGGCTCTGGTATGGGCATTGCAGCAGAGCCGCCTGTACCTCTGGGCCAGCTGCCAGTGGGCCTTGGATGCACACGTGGGCTTCACTGTTGGCATGTCTTTTTGTTCCCCTGCTCTGCCCTCTGGACAGCTATCACCTAGCAGATGTGCTCCCTTGCGGTGGCCCGCTTGAAACTGTCGAAGCCAAATGGCCAGGAGGTCAGCCAATTAATTTGCCCTCTAGCTGGCCCCTGGTGTTGGCCGTAGGCATGCTCCTCTGTTTGCCTCACCTGCAGAGATGCTGGTGTTCCCTATTTAAATTTTTCAAATTCTCTGATAACCCCCCACTTTCAAATTCTCTTATTACATAATGCAAATCTGTATTCTTCTGTGATTAAAATGAAATCCCATTATATAGAGAGATGAGTCCAGCAATGTTTTATTGATATCTTTATGTGTAAAGCAATTTAGAATTTGGAATTTGTAAACCAAACTATAAAGCAACTTGGAAGCCTACCAGTGTCTCTATCATCATAATAAAATTAATTATAAATATCTATACATGTTGGGATTTGCTTTTGGCTTTTTTATCATAGAAAATCAGACCTGCCCCTGGTCTTTATTCACCAGGATGTGAGGTGCTCAGCAATGCTGATATGCCAGTGTCCTGCCCATGCCCTTGCCTGTCACTCCCAACCCACAGCCCCACCAGTGCCCTTCACTTCTGACCCACAGCCCAGGGATGAGGCTTGTGGGGTGGTGTGGAGCTTGTGTAGGGG
>NW_017729008.1:3882575-3887707 GCF_001723915.1 Gavialis gangeticus | reverse complement strand
AAATCAGACCTGCCCCTGGTCTTTATTCACCAGGATGTGAGGTGCTCAGCAATGCTGATATGCCAGTGTCCTGCCCATGCCCTTGCCTGTCACTCCCAACCCACAGCCCCACCAGTGCCCTTCACTTCTGACCCACAGCCCAGGGATGAGGCTTGTGGGGTGGTGTGGAGCTTGTGTAGGGGTGTGGGGGGTATGTGGGTGGGGGTAGTTTGGGGGTGTCATGTTTGGGGGTGTATTGTGAGGGAGATTGTGAGGGGACTGTGTGTTGGGAGGAAGACTGCTCAGAAGGGGTGGGTCCCCCACCTGCCCCCCTCATGGCCCACAGTCCCCCTGCAGAAGCAGCAGCAGCAGCTGTCCAGGTGTTAATGCCCTCTCCTGGCAGAGACCCCCGGCAGCATAGGCGCACCTCAGACCAGTGGCTGCACATGGGGCTGGCCCAGTCAGGCCCGCATATCCTTAGACAGAACTGAACTGGCTCCTGCTGTCAGCCAGGGCTTCCAGCACAGCAGGCAGAAGCCACATGTCCTCAGGCCAGACTGGATCCTAGCTCCATGTGCTCCACACACTGTCCATGAAGGCAGGACCTGGTGTGGCCTGTGTGCATCATACAGATGCTCTGGCCTCATGCTAGAAAGTCTCTCTGGAGGACCCAGCCTGTGGCTGCTTCAGGCCTGTGCTGCTTTTTTCTGGTATGTCTTCTTTTCCTAGTATCAAATTTAGAGCCCAAAAATATGCAGTGCGGGAAAAATTTTTTTGGTCTTAGTGTGCTACTTGCAGCATCTCAAACTGTTTTGAGGGGTCTCAACAAGCATGTGTGCACTTGTCAGGACACGCCCAAGAAGGAGGGGGGGCAAGGGTTTTCTAAATAGCATTTTGTCATAGCCTTGTATAAACCAAGTTAGGCATGACTTAGTTTATACAAGTTTATACACTATGCCCCAAATCTTTCTGCAAGAAACAAGGATTTCTTACGGTGATGTCATTTATTGGACCAACTATGTACTTGGGATAAAGTGAGACAAGCTTTTGAATGTACGACATTTTTCAAGTCTCTGATTATAAATCTTTCTAACAAAATAAGACCCTGCTAGCATTTTAAAGTTCTTCCACTAACACTTTTTTGTCATCTTTCTTGATATTGCTACGCAATCTGCAGCTGAGAGTAAGCTGCCAAATACAGTGTGACAACCTTTCTGAACAAATACACTGTAAACAAAAGAAATTGGTTCCTGGCAATAGGATCCATGTGAATTCTCTCCGAAGAGCATCATCCTACAGTCAAGTTTTCTTCAATGTAGTAAACTGTCTGAAAAAAATCAAATAATGTGAAGAGGAGATTGAACTGATTAGATGAAACACAGGAGGGAGATCAAGTGTTTGTGTTCACATCACTTGAAAGTGCTTACTTCCAAAACACAACACAGTTAAAATTCCTGAGATACCTTGTAATTCCTGAGTAATGCTAAAATTTGCTATGAGATTAAGTACAATAGTCTGACTCTTATGAATGAGAAAAGAAACAAGGCACAGCTTCCCAGAACACTGATTCATTCATGTCCTACCCTAAATACTTAATCATTCTCTAAACATGTAAGTATATGTGTTTGTGTGTGCATATGTATAAGCAAGTATAATTAAACAGTTTTTATCCATATCCATCTGTCTATGAAACGCAGAGATATTTTCAAACTGCTCATAGGGCATGTCTACACTTAATACTACATCACTGTAGCAACATGCTACAGCAACGTAGAATCAATGAACAAAAACCACAACGCCACAGCTAAATCTCTGTAGCAATGCACTCCCTCATTATAGCATGCTGCTACAGTGACGTAGCAACTAAAAATGCCATGTGCGGCCAGCACAGTGCATTATGGGCTGTTTCTGTGCCATCATTTAGCCAAAAGAAAGCGCTAAATGGTGGCACAGTAACAATGGCATCATACAGCCAATTGTAGACATGTACTGCTTTTTTTCAGTTATCAACTCCCCACCAAGGGGATGCGCTCATATTAATTAATGTCCAAGTTGACTTTTGTCAATAAGTAGCAGAGCTGCCATTCTAAATACATTTATAGGCTATTCTGTTATGTACTAATTTATTATAATTTAGAACATAATTCCAGATCTTTGAAATGCATCCTTGTCTAGGACAAGATTAAGGGCTATGAAATAAAGACAAAAAAGCTATCTTTTCCACCCATTTTGCTTAACATTTAAGCAACATTGCATTTCTCCACGGGGAGAGAGAAAGCAGAGAGATGGAGCAGTCCAGCATAGCAATCAGAGAAGTTTCATACTTTCCTTTAACTGTAATGATATATTAGTACTTTCTTTATTACGGCTCCTCTCACTTTCACACTCAAGGATTTTCATTCAGCCATTCAGGCAGGCCAAGCATGTAGTGACGGACCTCAAGGAACTTTGTTCCACAGCTCATTGAAGCTAAAGGTTTCACTTTTAAATGAAGAGTGAGCTGTCATTTTGAAGTGAAGGGAATGGGATGAGGGATGGGGAAAGAGAGAGTTGTATAGACCAGTTTGGGGCTGTTTTCTATCTCCCTGGAGACTGCCAGAAACATCACAACTTATATTTATGTCATGCATTTATATTACTGAACAACGGTGTGTGTCTTGAATTCAAAAGTATGTTTGTGTACTTGTCTACTGATAGAAAAATGCTTGGTCATGGCAGTCTGAAGTCAGTCAGAAGGAAAAACAGGGTGGTACTTTCAAGATTAACCAGTTATGAGAATCATGAGGTTTCATAGGCAATAATTTGCTTGGTCAGATAAAGACTAAGAAAAACTTTTAGGTTAAACGCTCTCGTAAGGGAGAGGAGCAACAGCTGCTTGCTTTTTGCTGCACATTGTAGGCCGCACTAGGATTGAGCATCAATTACTTCTCCAACGTACCTTCTAAAGTAGCCTGAAAGTTGGGGAGGGAAAATGCCGCTACCCCTAGCCTGAGAGTTGGGGGGCACAAAAAATGTCCCTCAGACTTCACTAAAATTAGTCATCCTTAGAACCTTAGTTCCTAATACTGTATTGGAATGTCATACTGAATACAGTGTCTGTCATGGAGATTAAACCAAAGATCAATGTTAGGGCAAAACCATGCATACCTGGTGGCACTCATTGCAGACAATGAATGACAGCACTACCCACTCCTATGATGCAAACTGTATGTGGTCCGCTGTCCTGGGTCTACTCCTGAGTTTAGCAGATATTCAAGAGACTACAGTCCTTTACGCCTAAACAGTGAAACAAACTATGCGGTGGCACGGGGCTCCCAATGACAGGGGCTCCACCATGGCTGCTGCTGCCTGGGGGTGGGGGGGAAGCCCCCAGCTGGAGAGCATCCTTCATTTTGTTTGTGGCCCTCCCTCCTGTCCAGCAGTTGTGGGCTTCTTCAGCTGTTCCGGCCAAAACTTCTGGCCACCAACCCTTCCCCACCGCCAGTGTGCTGTGCTAATTCCCCCCGTGGGTGTGCCATGGGACCGGAGGCAGGGACACACTAACCTGCTTGGATCACAGGGCCCCACTAACCATAAATCTGCCACTACTCCTAAAGCACTACTCCTAAAGCATGCTGACGTGTATCACAGCACTCCGATATAGCTACTTTTCTATGACTGGGGCAAGTATAAGAAGCACCTCTGGTGTTCATGCAGGTTGTACAAATGAAATAAGGCTTACTGAACTTTCATTCCACAGGCACTTGCCTGATGACTGTGTGGTCAGGTTCCCTTTCTGCTTTGATCAGCAGAGTATATGAATTTTCATAGCAACCACCTATGTGGTTTTAATGCCAGTTTACAGCTTGTGTTTTTGCATGGGAAATCCCTGGCTTAGTTCTTGGTGTGCTGACTCTGAGGCCTCACACAGATGTTCAGGCCATGTTCAGTCTTTTCCTTCTGGAGTGAAAATGACTGCTCCAAGAGAAAAATAACCTGGGAACAACTAGGGTTATAACACTCCCTGGGAGATTTTCTCCTAGGAGAGTGAATGTTTGTACATGCTGTGGCTTCCCTCAGAAAAAAAATGTGGTCCTTCCAAACCCTCTCCCACCCCCAAGGAGGCAGCGCGTTGCTTGCCAGACTCTGCTGCTTCAGCAAAGAGCAGAACACATTCCTTTGCACTCCCTACATTCTGCTGCAGGAAAATACAGAGAGATCATGGGTAGTCTTTTATTTGCATACATCTTCATACACTGCCCTGTCAGTCATGGTAACCATATGCACTGTTGTCATATGTTGCGAGGCAGACTAAGAGAGCCTGTAAAACACACTGAGATGTTTGCACAGCTGTCCCCCTCTCCCCACATCACTCCCTGACTGCACAGTGTCAGCACTGCAAGCTCTCCACTCTGCAAGGCCTTGACATTCAAATGTTTGTACATGTGGGCCTGAGAAAGTTTCTTTACTGGGAGAACAAACCTTGAAGAATTCTCCCAGGTTACTTGATTGTGTATATTCAGGTAAGGGAAGAGACAACACTCAGGCTAATTGCAAGATATTTAAAGGTCCAAATCTATACTGTATGATATAAATACAAAGTATCATAAAACAGTCATCCTGTTTAGAAAATTGTTAATTAATATTTTTTTCATCTATTTACTCTTGAACATATACTAAAAATGAAAGCAATTGCTATCAATGTACTGCTTTACAGTATTTGGGTAAAACAATTAATTCACTTCTCTGGAGTTTACCTCGGTCCTCGGGAAAACCTTTCAGGAAATTATCAAGGAGAACATTTGCAAGGGCCCAGCAGGCGAGGTAATGCTCAGGGACAACCAACATGGGTTCATTGAGGGCAGGTGCTCCCTGAGTAACCTGGTTTCCTTTTACGATTAGGTCACAAAGCCCCTGGATGAGGGTGTTGGGGTGGATGCCATCTTCCTGGACTTTAAGAAGGCCTTTGACATGCTTTCCACCACATTCCCTTAAAAAAACTAGGTGACTGCAGCACTGATGCTTACACAGTCAGATGGGTGACAAATTGGCTAGATGGGCTCACCCAGAGAGTGGTAGTGGACGGGTCGCTTTTGACTTGGAGGGATGTGGGCAGTGGAGTCCCCCAGGGTTCAGTTCTGGGGCCTGTACTGTTCAACACCTTTATCAGTGAT
>NW_017729008.1:3871462-3882064 GCF_001723915.1 Gavialis gangeticus | reverse complement strand
TTTGAACCTATTTAGTCTCCACAAGAGAAGGCTGAGAGGGGATCTGGTGGCCATTTACAAACTCACCAGGGGGAATCAGCAAGAACTGGGGGAGGCTCTGTTCCCCCGGGCACCACCTGGGGTTACTAGGAGTAACAGCCACAAATTGTTAAAGAGAATGTTCAGGCTGAACATCAGGAGACATTACTTTACAGTCAGAGCTGCCAGGCTCTAGAATGGGCTCCCAGGTGAGTTGGTGCTCTCTCCTACCTTGGGAGTCTTCAAGAGGAGGCTGGACAGATATTTAGCTGGGGTGATATGATCGCGGCACCCGTTCCTACCCAGGGCAGGGGGTTAGACCTAATGATCTGTTTAGGTCCCTTCCAACCCTAAGCATGATGAAACTATGAGTTCAGTTTAATTATTCTGAGCCTACTCCTCTTCAGACATTTTTGATATTTTGACTGAAATAATAATTTATCTAGTGTACTAGAATAGGACTGACAAGTAGCAAAAAGTTGCAAGATAGGTTATTTGATATTTACTGGAACAGTAAAAGTATATAATACACAAGGTTCCAGGCCAAAAGGATCATTTTTTTGTTTTTTACCTTAGCAGTTAAAGTTCTAAATACAACATGAAACAATGCCCATGAGATTTCCAATGATAGTAGTGAAGTAAAGCAATATGGAAGTCCCCATTTTGACAGTAAATAAGAGGCAGTAAAATGCCTGAAAAATAAAGAATAAAATCAAAAGACGTAAAATTGCTAAACCTATTTAGCACCTTTGCTCTTCTATATTGTGCAGAAACTATCTCAACTCCCAGGAAATATCAAATGCAAGCCATATGGTATATAAAATGTTGAAATAATTTTATATATGTTAAAAATCCATATCTTCATCAATCAACTATAATTGTCTGGAAGCAGTAGCTTAGTTACAGAAATAGTCTAGACTTAAAAAAAAACACCTTGCTTTAAAGCCAAATATTTACATTGGATACAATATGAATGAGATTTTTTTTATTACAGTTTGATATCGCACTGGTTTAGCAATACGATTATATATAGCAATCCTAACAGAATCTTTACTGAAAAATTAAGTAACTTTCGAATGACATCTATTACAGCTTGAATTCTTTCACCTGGCGCACATTATTTCAAAACAAACCATAGTGTAGACAATAAAGTACACATTCAACACAAGGATTTTTTGCACTAATCATACAGTATTGTTGGGGCAGAGAATTATTAGATGGTTCTATTAAGGCCATTCTTTTTACTTATTTCTTGAGGGTAATGAGTCTTTGAAGCAATTCTATATTGGTTTTACTTTTGTAATATAAATGTTTCTGGAGGAAGTTTCTGCCTTAAATTCCCCCTAAATAGACTTGATTCTTGGAGTAGAGTTGCTTTCTGAGAAGCAGGTATTAGTGATTGGTCTAAGATTTCTGAAAAAAAAGGTTTGCCTGTATGCTGTTTTTGACCATCTCTGTTCAAGGACTGATATTTATATTTATATTGTATATAAGAAAAACAAGTTACACTAAGAAAAGGCCCCAACTTTTTTTCACCTCTCTCTTTCTCTCTCTCTCTCTCTCTCTCTCTCTGTCAAATGGACCTGTAAGGTTACATAATCTTGTATTTTGGCTGCAGGGTAATAGTATGAATAAATAATTCTATAATGATAAATGATTTATTTCTCATACAGCACTTCAAAATTATTGCATAATAATGGCATCTAAACTAACACTGCATTAAAAGTAAAGAGGATCTTAACTTACATGCACGTTGCCTTTAGCAAAGTGAAACCAAGGAAGAAAGATAAAGCAACCCTGCATATGCTAGACACCCTCAAACTGCTGCTATGTTAGGCCCTCCTGCTGTAGACACAGCTACTGAGGAGGCAAACTGTCATCCCAGGCAACAGTGGGTGGGAGAACTGTCCCATTCCCTGGGCAGCTGCCTGCTTCTCAGCCCTCACTCCAATTGGCTGATCAGAACCACAGCTGGGACATTGTCCCCTGTGGGTTCTAACTGCAGGCAGCTGCTGGGGCAGGGAACAATGCCCCAGCCTTCACTCTTAAGATCAGAGCAGGGGTTGGGCAGCAGGCAGCTTCCCAGGACAGGGATGCAGGGTGGGAGGCAGCTGCCCTGGAGGCAGAACTCATGAGGGCTGAAGCCCAGGCCTGATGCCTCCTGCCAGCCCAGGCCTGGCACCTGGGGAACCGTAGAGCTCCTCCTTTCTGCCATATGGGAGCAGAGCAGTGCAGGAGTAGCCCTGCCATATACTGCTTCTGTCAGGAGCAAATTTGGTCCCAATGGGCACATGGGTAGGCCTGCTCCAACGGAAAGCTTCCCGTTCAGTATTTTACTGTGCAGTAAGCTTTCAGTGCATTAACTGTATGTGTAGACATGCCCAGGGGGGAGTGGCTTCAGTCACACTACAGGTAGGGAATTAACTGTGGCCATAGGTTGTTGCTCCCTCCTACTGCAGCTGCCTGTGTTTATGCTGCTGGCAAGAAAATCTGTTTTTTTCTCCATCTTCTGGAAACAGGGTGTATGTCTTATCTGGGCATGTGTGGTAAGAAAGTACATATGATACTTATTACCCCCAATGCGAATGTTCAAGGGGTATTCCTCTTGTCAGATGTTCACACTTTTAGAACACTCTTATTAAAGAACCACCAACCTTAGACATATCTTTTATGTGTGTGTGAGATCAATCCATTGTATAATGTGTTTTTTGAATGTTTAATACGCTGGGCATATAGTATTCAGAGGAAATGTAAAAATGAAGGGCCCAACCCTGCTGAAGCATTATTTCAAAAGCAGCAGGGTTAAAAATGACTCATTTAAGAGCTACAGGATCTTGCCTTTCTCTCTCTGTGTTCCATGTGATCACTTAGGACCACAAACAACATGTCTAAGAAAAAGATTATACCTTGGCACACTCAGGCAACATTTCCCTTTGTCGTAAGATATTACGTGCTGTGTTAGTAAGAAAGCTGTATTTTTGTGAGGTTTCAGTCATGTTTATGGCTCATAAATCTCTTTAAAATGAACAAACAATAATAAGTATATACATGGCCTTATTTATTAATAATAAAACTGCAGAAATTGGGGCAAGTATGAAGAGATCGCACTGAAATTCTAGACATGCATTTTGATCTTTCACGTTAAAATCAAACTTGAAAAAGTAATCTTGTATTTTTTGTATAATTTTTCTTACAAGTTCCAATATACTGTACAAGTCAATAATACTTTGTCTCAGGTGCACGGACAGAGGATGTCATTTGCAATGATTGCTAGCATCCTGTCAGTTTATTTCAATGCTGTCAAAGTCAATTATCTACAGCAAAGATGGTTGGTGCAACTGTCATTGACCAGAAGCAACTGAATTGAACAATATGAGTATCTGACACAATAATGCAAAGCCTTGAAGCCAGTTTGCAGATTGCAAGACCTTCAAGCTCAGTTGAAAGATAGTGCTGTAAATAGTAATAAACCGAGAAGTATGACAGCTGTGGAGAGCATACAGGAGCTGTGTGCTCCTAGAATGTGTGTCAGATATATATATGCATGAACAGAAAAAAGTTTACTAAATTTCACAAAACAAACAAACAACAAAAACTAGAAAACTGCAGCAGCTGAGCAAGCTCTGATATTAAATAAATTAAATAAAATCCCACACAAAAACAAGGAAATGGAGAGGTTGCACAAAACAGACACATGAGAATTTTCCTTTGAATTTTTTATCTATGGTAATTTATTTCATAGAAAAAATATATAAAAATTAAAAATTACCAGTAATTCTGTTTTTGAAGCAGTTTTGCCTTTTAAAACAATTAACTTAATAATATATTAATATAATAAAAATAAATGAAAATATAAAATGGCTCAAAAACAAAATAATATGGATATTGAACCAAATATCAAACATACTTAAGTATTTAGGAGTTACTCATGATACAGGAAGTGAAATCTAATGGAGGCATATTTCACATGGAACCTACGTATAGAGAGTTAGATCTTAAGTTGGTACAATCTGGAAAAGGAACTTTTGACATCATCTGAGGATGTGGTCCAACATATTCACTTTTATTATGATGAGCCTTACCATTGAAACAAGTGAACAAAAGTATATAACATGATTTTACTGTTTTTGCTATGCCCTTTAATAAAGACATTCCCTATTTTCTTCGAGACCGTACTTCCTAGGATCATAGTATGATCGAAAAGGAGGGCTGGAAGGGACCTCACAAGGTCATCTAGCTCAAAGTAGAATCAATCCTGATTAAATCCCAGCCAAAGGAACGTCCAACCCACTCATAAAAATTTCTAAGGATAAGAGATTCCACAGCTTTTATAGGTAGTTTGTTCCAATGTTCGACAACCCCCATAGTCAGAAAGTCCAAACTAAATTTCTAAGCTAATGCCCAACCTAAATGTCTTCTGATGAAGCTTAAGTCCATTGCTCCCAGACCCACCCTTTACAGCCACAGAGAAAAGCCCACCTCCATCCTCTCTGTAATTTTCTCCCGGTATTTGAAGACTGTTATCAAATTCTTCCTCAGGCTTCTCTTCTCTGGACTAAATAATCCTAGATCATTCAGCCCTTCCCCATAAGTCTTGCCTCCCAGGCCTCTAATAATTTTTATTACTTTGCACTGGATTCTTTCCAATCTGTCCACATTCTTCTTGAAGCGTGGGGCCCCAAACTGGACATGATACTCCAGGGGAGACCCTCACCAGTGCTGAATAGAGTGGAAGAATTCTTGAGAACTAGTATCTGCATTTAAGTCTTTATTTTTAATAAGTCCTGAGAGTTCTTGTCTAGAATTTAAAAATCAATAAATAAAACAGCTCATTATACCAGAGATGTGTATCATATTATATGCCTATAAGAGCACATGGACTTTCATAGTAAAAGGACTGTCCTCATTTCCCAATATGCTGTTGGCATTTTGCTAAAATAACGGAGGGAGTAAAGTTAGTTCGAAAAAGAAAATATATGTATTTTCTCAGCATAGTCTAAATATAATTTAAATTAATTGAAAAATACTTCTCCACAATTTTCTATAATGTCTCCCTGTGTTTGCTTTTCACTAATCCTTATTTTGTGAGGTCAGCAAGAAATGGAAACAAATATCAGTTGGGCCAAATTTGCTTCTTTTTGTTTAAAAACAGCCATATTCACTACTGCAGAGATAGAAGAGGTACTAAAGAGACATTATCCCACCTCACTACAAGAGTGGTGATTCATAATCCCAAGAAAAAATTCCTTCCAGTAAATTCCCTGTCTTTCTTTTGGTAAGAAACATCTTCAAATTACCACATAGATTCTTGAGTTGATTTTAGGTTTTTTTTATTAAGTATATGTCCATTAATTTATAGGATATCAATTAGAATGAATTATAATTGTCCATAGTCTGAGAAGAATTGCAGCATAAAGAGGAGAGTGAGGCTAGGTAAAAATATTACACTTATTGTGTGATAAGCACACAGCAAGTGCTCTACTGCTGTAACCAAACAGATGTTCTTGGAACATACAGCACTTTGGGCACAGATAGAAGTACAGATCTCTGCTGGAACTCAGAAAGCTTTGCAGGAACCGTTCTGAGTTACAACCATTTCTTTGACCAAACAGAAGTTCATTGTTGGTTCTAGTGGGGAGGTGAATCTAGCTTCTGGCTGGGAGCCTGCAGCCAGTTACCCCTGGCAACAGCCCCAGCTCCCTCCTAGCCCACACTATTTTCATAATGGGAGGGGGGAAAGCTCATTCTAGGAGTTCCCCAGCCAATGCTAGAGGGTGGGGTGGGTGAACTGGAGAACGCCCACCTCACGGGGGCTCAAATACACCCACCCCACCCTCCAGTGAGAGCTCCCTCAGCTCCCTTTTCGCCTTCCCATTCTGAAAACAGCTTGGAGGCTAGCAAGAGGGCAGACACAAGTTACAAAAGATGCTATGATTTAAAACATCTTCATCTGAAGATGGTCAGATTTTTGCCCAATTGACCATTTTTTAACTGGTCTGCACCTGTGCACTTGTGTTTGGTCATTGATACAGAGCTCTTTCTATGGCCAAACTGGGCAAAATTTGTCCGTGCCCATAGTATATGGCAGATACCATGCTAAATTAACCCCAGATGGATGTGGTATCAAACTAAAGCATTTTATTGAATGCTTGTGCCAGACCCCATTGTGAGTCAAGGTAGACAGCATTCCATTGGCACCCATGGGGCTGTGCAGCCCCCCCCCCCCCTTTACAGGGTGGTATCTGCTTTTTCTAAGCACCAGGCTGGCCCAACCCTCAGGCTGTCAGTGACAAGAGTCACCAACAAAAGGAGAAAAAAAAGGGTCAGTAGAGTTTTACTTGCATACCAGAATGACCAGTTGCAGCAGTGGGGGGAGGGGTGCCTGAAGGACCAGCCAGGTGCATTTCACAGAATGGTTGGTATTCACAGAGGGCATGCCAACATGTGCTCACTTACTGCATAGTAACCAAAATTACTGCACGGTATGGGCGTGTGTTTACACGTGCATGCCAGTACCGCACAGTAAATATGGTGGTTTATGTTGACTTGAGTGTAAATTTGATACCTGCATTATGCAGGTATTAAATTTACACCTGATTAATTACTGCACAGAAACATACATATAGATGCATTACTGCACAGTAACCCAGGGAGCTTCCCTGCTGGGTCTGCCTAGGCTCAGGGCTCCTGGCTGGCCACCTCTCTTGGCTTCAGTTTGGGACTAAGGATAATCCCAAATGCTGGTAGCTGGCTCTGGCTTCAATTTGTGATTAAAGTTAGTCTGTAGTCCCAAGGTCTGGCAGCCACATGGCTAGAGGCTGGGGCTCTTCCCAGTGGCCAAAGGGGCACATGGCAGGCTGCTCTGAGCTGGCACTAATTGTATTCCCAGGTCACCTGTGTGTGTAGATGCTGGCCTATTTTTGTTTACTACATCGTAATTTACTGTGCAGTAAATTTAAGATGGCATAAATGTACATTTAGACATGCCTATGTAACACTGTATGGGTTCACAGTGAACTAGATCAAAAAAGTACTTGATTTTCCAGGTATATTTTTTTGAATTGTTCAAGGCATTTTAAAATGGGTTAACAGACTTGAAAGTCTACAACAGGTTTAAACCTCACTTAAACTTGTCTAAGTGTTATGTATGTCTACACCTTCTGTTCTCCCCACAGACTTAGTAATTTCATTGTGCTATTCAAGTCCCTGCAAGATTTTCTTATCAATTTTAAGAAAGAGATTGAGCCATATGTGAGCCGGCATTGTGTGAGAAATGTTGGTGATAGCCAGGTGGTCCATAGTTCCAAGTCAATTTTATAATGAAGTGCTCCTTTTATAGCATCAGAAAGTGTGAGATTCAGTTTGTAGAAGGAATACAAAATGAATTTCTGTTTGTAACCTGTTTAGAGGCAGTAGTAGTCTAGTCATAAAAAGACCTTCTCAGAACATCTGTTTGGAATGTCTGAATATCTCAGATATTTAAGTATTTAATGATTTGTTTGCATTTTCATAACAACTTATTTAAATCCATTCTTGAAAGGGTTGTTGCAATGTACTTGCTTCACCAGGACTCCAGTCTGGATTTTTACTGGAAAACAATGACAGTGATGCATTGGGAAGGGGCATTTAAGAGTGCATTGTCCTGACTGTAGCTTTCAAAGTTATTGGCGTATCTGAAGCTGGTACAAAGTGTCTATACCTCTGTATATATACCACCTTTGGCATTGCTAATGGTGTGCCATGTATACTGTTGGCTTGAAAATGATATTTAAAGGCCTGTGTTTGGGGAATTGGCTTATAGGTATAGATATACCTGGGCTGAAGGGGAGCACAAGGAGCCAGGAGGGTTACACTAACTACATCCTGCATCCTGACCAGATGTACTCTGATGGTTCTAATTGAATGCATTAGAAGGGTTTAAGATGGACAGCAGGGTTTCACTGATTTGTAAGACCCTGGGTTTCACACACAGAGTTTCTCAAAGTCCTGAAAGAAGACAGGCTGCCTAGCATGACAAACCCAACGAATGGACACAGCGTGAGAATTGAGGGGGGCATGCCATAACACAAGAGCACAGACTTCAAGGCAAGTTGTCTAACACAACAAGGACACGTAGTCTAGAAAGCATCCTTGGAACTAAAGGAGTAAGTACTATACTGCCCATAACATGACATAAGCTACAAGGCCTCGGGGGGTGGGGGGAGGAGGGGGAGTCTGAGTCCCAGTTTGTGGGAAACAGACCAAAATTAGGAGAAGACCCAGAAGGCTACATGGATGTGTGACCACAGAGAGACAACAATCAGAATTAGCCACAAATGAAAAGTCATCAAGAGGCATCAGGAGGAAAGGAGAATACAAAAACAGAGACTTGAGAGTAACAAAGTGTCCCTCCCTCACTTCTTTTCATTCCCTCCCTTCGTCCCATCCCTCCCCTTCCCCATCCTTCTCCTTGAGAGGGGTGCCCATCCCCTTGGAAGGGTCCCTGAGCCCACCATGGAGGGGACACAACTAGCCCATCTCATGCACCCCACTGGAGGGGGGGCTGTGGGCCTCAGCATCCCACCTCCAGACTGCTGACATCTAAGAGGCAACCTCAGAGTGGACCCTGCATCTTGACCATATGTACTCTTATGACAGCCCTAGAATTTGGTAGATACATGGAATTGTTTGATTGTGTTGCTTTATGTTATCACTCTATCAATAAATTTGCCTATTATTGAATGGAAAGGTTGTGGTCGGACTGAGGGTGGGTCCCCCTGCCCTGAACAAGGTATCTGGATCTTAAATCCAGAGCCAACATATACCACCTTTGGCATTACTAAAGGTATGCCATAGGTTCTGTCCCCTCCCATACCAATGTAGTTCTGTGACTAGTGCAAAGAAGAACAGAATCAGGGCCCTTGCAATCCATATGTTTTGTGGCTTTTATTCCGCAGAAGCTGCTAGATCTTCTCACTCGTTGCAGTCAGGGGATGTCAGGCCCAGACCTGGGGTGGTTTCAGTGCAAGGATAAAGGTGGGAGAAAATATTTTTTGTCCTTATTGTTACATGCTGCAGATGACACAATCTTGTTCTTAAGACAAACTTGGAATTGAAAATTACATTAAAACACAATTCCCATGCAACTTTTTTTTCAGTCTAGACTAAATGGTATTTATTAATCAGTTCTACCACATTTCAGCCCTATCCATGCTAAATGGATAAATAATGACAAGTTGCTTAGTGGTGTGTTTCAATATGAATATGAACCTTTAGCTTCATTCCAAGATTGCTAGAAAGCTGAAGCAGGAGCTTCCTCATTTTGTCACTGCCTCAGTTTTCCACTAACCATCTCATTATTTTATCACTAGTATCACAATATTTGGTGGGTTTTTTTATAGATCCTCAGATGGTGGTACAAATAGATCACCTGAGAATTTTAACTTCCGGTTTTTTTAAATGTTTGTTTCAAGCTCTGATATTTTCAGAGAACTTGAAAAGGTAAAGTAGATTAATGTGAAAGGTTCAACAGGGAGAAAGCAAATAAAGAAAAATCTACAGGAATTTTTAGAACTTTTAATGATTTTATGGCATGGCTTTTCTTAAAATAGTTTGTTTTGGCAATACTGTTTCCCCTTGCTCTCCAGTTAATCAAGCTTCATACTTTGATTTTTTTCCCAGTTCTCCAACTTCTCACTCTTAATATATAGTTTGTTAGTATAAAGTTCAAAGCAAAATAAAACTTCCACCCAGATTCTTTCTGGGTCACAACTATTGGCTCAGAGTTCTTAGCCCTGTCTCTGCTAAGGGTTTTTATCTAAGAAGTTTTCCCCTTCTTGTCTAACTTTCTGAATGAGTGAATCTCTGAGCTTCTGCCCTGCCATGCCCTGCCTTCTGCCTGATTTCAGACTAACACTACTATCTACCTCTCTCTTCCTAACTGGCTCTTGATCTGATGCCTAGAAACTCCTTGGTCTCTACCTGGGAACTATGAGAATCTCTGCTCCACTTGTTTCTCTCTCCAAAACACTTAGTTGAAATCCTCCCACTCTTGTGACTGAATGCAGACCTCTACTCTTAACTTGGGTCTTTCTATTCTCCAGGAGACCTAGTTCTTAGTTATATGGTCCCATCAAATGATCCTTGGACTCGCTGGTAATTTAAGTGTGGTTCAAGGATCAGTTTGTAGAAAAAAACCCAGTTCTTTTTTTTTTTTCTTTTTTATTGCATTCACTCCCCTTCCCCAACTATTTCTGACTTTTTCTTTCCCTTTCTATTCCCTATAGATAAGTATAAGTAAGCTAAGATGTAGGATAAGCTTTAAACATTTTTATTTTGGTAGCAAGTTTTTGGTTTTATATCCACTGTTTTATATTGTATTATTATTAGGTTTGTATTGATTTTTACTGTTGTATATTGTATTATTATCATTTTTGTATTTTTTTATTGTTTCATATGGATATTGTATGGTTTAGGCCTGTGTTTGTAAGTGAACCAAAGTCATGTCAAGTTTCCATTTTATATATCAAGCCTCCATCTTGTGTCCTCTGCATGGGCAACCCCTGTGTGTCGCAACTGTATGAGTCACGTATCCTTCCCATGTAA
>NW_017729008.1:3855464-3861340 GCF_001723915.1 Gavialis gangeticus | reverse complement strand
AGACCCTTTAGAATGAGCAACTCTCACCATTACAGACATCCGAAACTGCACATCCCTGCATGGAGCACACATGCTCAGTATGCCAGGGGCTGACCCTTGCCTGGGCATGCCTCCTGTCACTAGGGTCACACAATATCTGCCCTATAAAAAGGGGCAGTGAGGACAGACCCAGTGAGACACCCTCTCCATCTGGACCAGTACCATGCCACACCACCTAACCACCCAGAGGCCCTGCTGGCAGCCCCCCTCTGGACAAGGACCCCTTTCCAGCCTGAATAGGTAGATATTACCTGCATACCTCCTCCTACAATTTGGATTCTCTCTCTCCTCCTGGACTTCAGTGAACTTCAGCCCCTGCACCAAGCCTCTCTAACCCCTGCTGCCAGTGTATGTGTGGGTGCAAGGGAACCAATTTGGCATTGTGTCACCATCTCCCCTGTTCAATAAAACCAGTCATTTGCAACCCCGAGTTGGGTCGTTTTACTAAATCCCAGTCCCTTCCTTATCTTAAATTTCAGCCTCATTCTCTCTCAGCTCCAGTTCCCACCCTGTCTGCTAGTTTCCCCATCTTCTCCCAATTCCATCTCTCCTTTTTTGCCACCTCTTAGCCTCTCCTTGCTTTCCTGCTGTCCCTGCTGCTTTTCCTGTGATTTTCTGCTGCCCCTCTCTTGTTTTCAGGCCTCCCCCCACTGCAGCTTCCCAGCTCCTATTAGCTGTCCTGCAGTTCTCTCCAGCTTCCAGCACCTACTACCACTCTCTGCAACTTCTCTAGCTGCCCCGGAGCCATCCTCTGGCTCCCCACACCGAGAGCCCCTCTTTAACACCCACATTTTCCCTTAGTCCCATTTTCCCTCCTCTCCCCATCTACCTTTTCGGTTCCCCCATAGCTCTGGCTCCAGTCCCAGCCTCTGTGCCAGCATTGCTTCTCTGTTCTGCAGGCTTTGGGCGTTGTCTTTTAATCAATTAAGATCAATTAACCTAATTTACCCCCCAGCCTCAGTTCTTCAGCCCAGACCCTTGTAGTCTACCAGTTCTAATCCCAGTCCTGGTAACTTTAACTCCTTACATTTCTTACTTTAACCTTTCCCCAGATATCCCAAATACACCAAGTACATACATACATACATACACATCACAACACCCAACTTAGGAACTCACCTGTGTGTATGTGTAGGTGGGTGGTATGTGTGTAAATTAGTAAATACACATATATAGGTATCAGTGTGTGTGTGTGTGTGTGTGTGTGGTATATGAATTAGAAATCCACATATGTGTATTGAATGTACAGGTGTTGGTAACTGGTAACTGATTCTGTATAAATTTGGATGCGTATGTGCCTGAACTGGTAGTGTG
This sequence comes from Gavialis gangeticus, assembly GCF_001723915.1. Classification (NCBI taxonomy): domain Eukaryota; kingdom Metazoa; phylum Chordata; order Crocodylia; family Gavialidae; genus Gavialis; species Gavialis gangeticus. Next base: position 3,859,987 of record NW_017729008.1, on the reverse strand, counting down.
AGTGTGTATGCCTAGTAGGGATGTATGGACCTAGTGAGTGTGTGTGTGCTTAATTGATTTTTATGTGTGTATGTGCAATTGTACACCACACCCTCCTGTCTAACAGTGTAATATTGAGATCCTGAGTGTTGGCCTGACCCCTCGGGGCAACAAGTTCACCCTGCGATAGAATCTAATCTACTGTTTTACAGATGTATTTTGGAAGATAGTTTCCAAGGCCAGCTGAATTTAGGGCCTTGGAATTTAAAAGGCTGCCAACAGAGAATACAGATACTTTGTCACTTAGGGTGTGAACAAGCATTTGTGGTATCTAGTTTTGGTTTAGGTGGCTTACCTTAAACCACCTCGATCTAAAGTGGGAGCTTTAGGTTAGCTGCATCAGGTAGCACCATGGGCAGCCTGATGTAAATAACTTTGTGGGGAGAGGCCTGGCAGGAAGTTAGCAGGTCCATGGGGGCTGGAGGGTGCACAGGGTTGGAGGGTTTCCTGGTTCAGGGGGCCAGTAGGGGGCTAACAATAGTCCCCTCAGGGTCAAGGGGTAGGAAGAGTGTAACCCCAGGGCAGGGGCAAGTGGCTGAACTTTCCTAGCCCTGGGGCTGTGCTGTGAACACATACAGGTGTTCACATTTTAGATTGGGTTAACCAGGGTTGATGTAAAGTTCATTCACCTCCAACATGGACCAACTTTAAATTGGGCATGCCATTTTTAGCACAATTTAAGCTTTGTGAACACCTGGCCATTTATATTCCCCTAACCTTGGATTGGTTGATCAACATGTGACACTTATATATACCTTTAGTAGGAACTCAGGAAAATTTAGTAGCTGAGAATTGGCTTGGCACTGCTGTTAGGGTGATAAAAAAATGATAAAAAAGTTAATACTCCCATATAGTTGTCCACTTGACTGTGTGATCTAGGGATCATACTTCCTAATAACTACACAGCAAAGAATTTGTGAGGTGTAAGGGCAGCAAATTTGGTTCAGTTTGTGCATGCTATGTAGCTGCACTTTCCAAAGTGCGCTGTCCCTTATATAGTATAGGAAGTATAAAATTGATACCTTTGAAGAAAGGAGTCCAAAAAGATTCCAGTCCTACAGGGTCTCTTCCAAAGACATTTGAAAGTTTAGAGGGAAAAACTCTTTATTACCTTCAACTGTTTTAGACAGCTGTGAAATAGAAGTGCCAGCTTTGGGAGCCTTTCTCCTGGGTCTCCTCCATTCCTCTCATTTTCATATTTCTTATGCACTGCACAGGAAATATCTTCACCTGCACCCTAGGCAAATGCAATGAACTTTGGAAGATAGAACTGCAAAATGTGAGCTGAACCTGTAATCTAATCATTGTACATTGAAACCTCCTCACCCTAGCATGTATGTGTGTGTATGTTTGTATATGTTCACATATATGCACTCATACTTAGATAAGAGGAATACCTGAGGAGGGATTCCTCTTCAGGTGATGAAGAGGGAGTGTACATGGGCACATCTGCATTGCTTTGTGCCATATATTACTATATATATAACTATTAACTACTATCTAAATAACTCAGTCACAATGAATTTCAGATATGGGCATGTATATATGCAGTTGGAACACATCAACCTTTCCATAGCAAACTAGGTAGAGTAAAATGTCAGTTTTTACCTTGCAAGGCATTTCTTGCCAACAATTGGTTTTGTTTTCAAGATATGCACCAGTAAAAAAAGAATTGCATTTTATCCTTTTCTGCAACATTGCATTGGGTTTTGTTTTTGGTCCTGGGTATGACTGTAAACTATATCCAACTGGAGGGCCTCATGGCAATGTGGTAAGGCTACTTATGGAAGGGTACCTCCTATAAAATACTACAATAATGCAACTTCCAGAGTAAAGAGCGTATAGGGCACCTCCAAACCCTTTCCTCCTCACCCCCTTCCCACCTTTGGTGCTCCTTGGTTGAAGCAAAGCTAAGGGTTATCACCCTAACAGAAATGTACACTTGCTGAGGTTTTAAGCAGTTGACTTCAGTTCTTATGGATGTGTGTAGACGAAATAAGGGGCATGTGTGCATGACACTTTAAAGCAGGTTAAATGCTTTGCACTGCTTTAATGATGTCAGTGTTTTCATGCCTTGGTGGCATATTGTGCATTAATTACAGCTGCTGTAGCAAATTCGGAGGTATAATGCACCTTAAATGACTTAGGGCACAGCAAACTAAAACTCCTCTGAGGAATTTGGTTGCTGCCCTACCAGCCGTAGAGCAAAGCACTGGGCTCCATGCAGCTCAAGGACTCTGCAGGAAGCCCTGCAGGCAACCTGGTAGCAGCCCAGGAAGGCAGACTCCACCCAAGAGAGGGGAAAAAAAAGCAGTGAGCCTGATCTTTTTTTCCCCCCATCAGAGCCTGCCTGCCTGCCTGAGCTGCACGGGGGCCCTGTGCTTCCTTCCATGGTTGCAGTGCCCCCCAGGGCCACCCAAGCTGGGTGCCTGGGATGGGCACTGCCACAGAGGAAAGCAACAGCCTTCTGCAGCCCAGGGACCACTCTGCCTGCCAGCAGCTCACCCTTCCCTCCCTGCAGCTAGAGAGGCAGGTAAGTTGTGTATGTGCACAACATGGGGCTTTAATTGGCCCTAAATTGAAGCAGTGTTTTTAAAAACCTACCGCTTCAATTTAGGGCCCCTGTTCCATCTACACATGCCCTATATGTTGCTCTCTGGCAGAAGATATAATCACTGAAGCACTGAACAGCTGGACTTCATCTGACCTTTGGATTCTGTCTCAATGGTCTAAAGGGAGGATGGTAGGTCTAGGGCAGCCTCCACTCCTCCATAGTCTTGCCTAGGAGTATGCCTCAAAGGTCTTGGTGTGGCTGTTGCAGGACTCTGTACAAGTGATTCATCAGGCACCTGACTAGATGTCTTATGTGTACTCCATGATCCAGAGGATTGATGGTTGCCTACAGCATCTGGTTTAGAAAATGTATCATTTATAGCAAGCAAATTTGAATTTCAGAGGTTTTAACCACTGGAATTCACTCTTCTCACTGACAAAACAATATGTAGGAATATGGTAAAACAAAATGACAAGTTTTACTTGTGGAAAGTGATATTGTAAGCATCACATGGCACCTTTTATAACTTTTTGAGAAGCTCACTATATATATTTACATTTTGACTTATGAGGGGAATTGTTTTGTGCTTCTCTGATAGAAACTAATTCTCTTTTAATAGAGATGGAAAAGCTCCCTCAATGCAGACTGCTCTTGCTGATGCTCTTGATGCTGCCACTTCCAATGAATGCCTGAAAAGCTGCTGCCTCTACAGGTATATCCTGTGCTATTTTTGCTGCTGCTTAATCTTGTGAAATAAGGCACAGGGATCACTCTAAATCTCCACATGACTAGATGAGAAAAATCTGCTTTAGTGCCCAAAAGATAGAACCACTGATGCAGAAAATCACTCAACTACCAATTTCTTGATGGCACTGAAGGCATGAAGGGAAATCATTCAAAAAGGCAAAGGAAAAAAAAAAGATATGGGTCTGTGAACCTGTAGTCCATGACACCCTGAGAGAATGGAACAGGATTTTAGGGAAGCTAAAAAAGAAAAAAAGAATGGGTTTTTCCTTAAATTTTCAACAACATGTTTTTCAAACGGAGAAAAAGTGGACCAAGATAAAAGACATTTTTAAATAAAGGATGACTGAAGCAGTCCAGATACTGCCTAAGAAAATTGGAAATGTCCAGTTTTTCCTTACAAAAATATTACTCTACTCATAATAAGGTTTGGAATGGGGAGGTTTTATATGACAGAAATGGGGAGAAAACATGCTGAAGAGCACCTATAAAAAAGTACTATGGCCCTTTGATCTAGTATATAAATTGAAGAGCTTTCAGTCTACACTCCTATTGGTCATGACTTCACTAACCAAAAAAAACATAGAAATCTGATCATTCTCAATGAAGTACATGTATGATCTCATCTGTCCTCTTAATGTTCTGCACTATGTAACAAGCTGCAAGTTCTTGTCCAAAGGAGCTTAGGACTGAATGAAAGCCAAAATATCTTCCCATCTCACAGGAGATCTGCTGCTTGAGGATACATTTTCTATCCATATTGTACTTTGCCTGTAGTTAATTTAGCTGCAGTCTCTAGTGCTTTGAGTCATTCACTTTTCATGAAAATTCATGTAGAAGAAAAAAAAAATCAAGTCTTGGGATTTCTATAACAATCTTTTCCGGTTATATCCAATATATCATAACATACTTGGTTGAAACACTATATATTTTTTTTTTACTGGTTGTTATTTCTTACATGTTTGTGAAGGGGGAAGAGGCAGCCTGCTATGGTCTCCCCTGTTGCCTACCTTAGGGCAGGCAGTACATTCTGGTAGCAAATGGGATCCGCCATCCAGCGTAGGGTGTCAAGGGCCCGCAGAAAGGCAGTAGCCCTAGACTTCAGGAGGGCCAACTTCGTTGAGATGAGGAGATTAGTGGGAGAGGCACTGGGGTCCTTGAGGGCAGAGGAACTCAGTGTCCAGGA
>NW_017729008.1:3848442-3854957 GCF_001723915.1 Gavialis gangeticus | reverse complement strand
GAGGCTGGATGCCTACCTGGCTGGACTCGTTTGAGTCCCGTTTCTCTTTTTGGGGTTTTTTGTTGTTCTCCCGCCCTGGCGGGGGGTCGGGCTAGAAGATCTACTAGGTCCCTTCCGACCCTTAATCTATGAATCTATGAATCTATGAATCCAGTGTGCCACTTCAAGAGCAGTGTGGCCCTGAAGACTGGTGGGGAGAAAGGGCAGGGCCTGCTGGCAGAGCAGCACCAGGAAGAGTGGCACTGCAGCAAGGCATGGGGCAGAGAAGCTGGAGAGTCTAAAGTGTGTGCAGCAGCAGAGCCACATGGAGCAGTTGTGCATAGTGAAGGAGCCCTAGAGATAAGGTGGAAAGGAGCAGTGGAGCCGCACGGTGGAGGAACGAGTGGCACAAAGACCCCAGGGACAGGGCAGAAAGACATGGCAGAGGTACAGGGCAAAAAAGTCCCAGAGTTAGGTTGGAGGGCTGCTGCTGAGTGCTGTAGCAGGACAGCATATGGCACAGAGGCTCTGGAGACAGGGTGGAGAGCTGCAGCAGAGGCACGCTGGGGAGAGGCTTCAGAGATAGAGGAGAGGGCTGCTACTGAGCTGTGCAACAAAGCAGTGCACAGCATGGAGATCTCAGAGATAGGGCAGAGAGTGGTATGGCCAAACATTAAGAAGGGCTCTTCTTCCTGAAGAGGCCACAAAAGTGCCTCCCACCAAAATGGTCTGCTTACATGTCAAGTATCAGTCTATCCAAGACAGTTCAGGTAACAGTCCAAGGGGTTGCCAGGGAAATGCCAGTTGGGATAGCAACAGATTTACCATACCCTATGGTCCTAAGGTAAGATTGGCCCCAAATCTACTAGATTGGTAAAGGAAGAAAATGAAATACTAGAAAGGAATTGGGCAAAGGGATGTTTATATGAGGGTCTAGTCAGAAGGCACCCAGGATAAGTCTGCAGGTGATGATGGGGCTCTCTGGGATATGGAGATATTAGCCTATGGGACCTAGTTTAGAGAAACACAGTGTAAGGAACTTATGTTTCAGGCCATTTGGGAAACAGAGGTCACCAGATGGGAGCAACAGGTGTTTTGACCTGAACTATATGACCAACTGCCTTGGTACGAGGTGAGAATGGGTTTGTTATTCCTGCAACACTGGGATCTTTTGATTCCCCCATTGTTGCTCGCGGTCAGGGAAGCACCCAGGGCCTCATTAGGCTATGCACCTTTTGAGTTAGTCTACAGCCATAGAACCTGAGGGTTTTATTTGACATCATATGGGAAAGCTGGGAGAGGGTGGAAGATGAGGGGCTACCCCTTCCCAATACACCACTGCACTTAAAGAACAATTGCAGAAGGCTAAGAGTGTGGTCGTGGATAATTTGAGAGAGGCACAGTTAAAATAGAAGCAGCGGTATGATAAGAATGTGAGAGAATGAGAGTTCCAAGTGGGGCAAAGGGTACTGGTTTTATTACCTATCTCTACAAGTAAATTTTTGACATGTTGGCAGGGACCTTTCCACATAGTACACTGGGTAGTGCTGCAGCCTGGACATAGATATGAAAAACAATTTTTTCTTGTCAATTTGGCCAGAGGGGCTTCTGGCTACTCCTCTACTGGAGAATGAAGAGTTTGGTAGGGAGATGAGCAAGGAAATCAGGGTGTAGTGATGAGTGGGGAGGTCCCTATACAACTAAACCTGGCAAAAGATCAGCAAAAGCAACTAGCTCAGATAGTCCAGGATTTTGTAGATGTGTTCAGTGAAGTTCCTGGGAGATCCAAAAGTGCAGTGTATAAAATTGTGACACCAGAGGTGGGTATTGTGAAGGAAAGGTGGTGATAGATACCATATTCATAGATTCATAGATTCATAGATTCATAGATTAAGGGTCGGAAGGGACCTAGTAGATCTTCTAGCCCGACCCCCCGCCAGGGCGGGAGAACAACAAAAACCCCAAAAAGAGAAATGGGACTCAAACGAGTCCAGCTAGGTGGGCATCCAGCCTCTTCTTAAAGACCCCCAGGGTAGGGGCCAGCACCACTTCCCTTGGAAGTTGGTTCCAGCTCCTAGCCGCCCTAACGGTGAAGTAGTTTTTGCGGATGTTCAATCTATACCTCCTCTCCAACAGCTTGTGCCCATTTCTCCTTGTTATGCCAGCGGGCGCTAGGGGAAACAGCGTCTCCCCCAAACCCCTCTGGTCCCCCCTAGTGAGTCTATAGACAGTCACCAGGTCCCCCCTTAGCCTTCTCTTGTGGAGGCTGAATAGGTTCAGGTCCCGCAGTCTCTCACTGTAGAGTCTGCCCTGTTGTCCCTGGATCATGCGGGTGGCCCTCCTCTGGACCCTCTCCATATTGTCCACATCCCTCTTGAACTGGGGCGCACAGAACTGGACACAATACTCCAGCTGTGGCCTGACCAGTGTCGCATAGAGGGGGAGGATCACCTCTTTGGCTCTACTCGAGATGCACCTGTGGATGCACGACAAGGTCCGGTTAGCCTTGCCAACCATGACCTCGCATTGTCGGCCCATGTTCATCTTGGAGTCAATAATGACTCCAAGATCCCTTTCTGCCTCCGTGCTCTCGAGTAAGGAGTTCCCCATTGTATAAGTGTGCTGCTGGTTCCTACTGCCCAAGTGCAGCACCCTGCACTTGTCCGTGTTAAAACGCATCCTGTTCCTGTTAGCCCACCCCTGTAACCTATCCAGATCCCTCTGCAATCTCTCGCTCCCTGCTAGCGTGCTCACCTCCCCCCAGATTTTGGTGCCAATTGGTAAAGGAGGAAATAGAGATGATGCTGAGGCAGGGCATAATTAAAGAGTCTAGCAGTCTTTGGCAGAGCCCTAATCTGATGATCCTGAAATCAGATGGCACTTTTCAGCTTTGTATTGATTTTCATAAGCTTAATGCCATCATACAATTTGATGCATTCCCCATACCACAGGTGGGGGAATTGTTGGAGAGAATAGGACAGGCTCAGTTTATTTCAATTTTTGATTTGGCCAAAGGATATTGGCAGATCCCATTGTTCCCAGAAGATAGTGTCAAGATGGTGTTTGGGACCCTGTGGGGGCTTAACAAATTTTATAGCATACTATTTGGCCTCAATGGGGCTGCGGTGACATTTCAGAAGTTGATGGACTGGAAATTAGCCACAGCCTACATCAATGATATCATAATATACAATAATACATGGGATCAACATCTGATAGCATTAAGAGCTGTGCTACAAGAATTGAGGCAGGTGGGTTTGACAGCCAACCCAAAGAAATGCACATTGAGGCAGTTTGAGACCAAATATCTAGGATTATTAGTGAGCCAGGGTCAGATTAAACCCTTAGCTGACAAAGTAGAGGTAATAAGAAATTATGATATCCCTCAGACTAAGAGACAGATTGCACTCAAAGGCAAGGGAAATGGGGTCCTTAAGTTGGATAATGAGCAGCGAATGGCCTTTGACAAGCTCAAAAGAGCCTGTGCCAAGATATGGTATTGCCTACGCTGGATTTTTCACTATCATTTGTCCTTCAGGTGGATGCATCAGGACAACCAGTAGAGATGGTACTTTCACAAAAGGTCAAGTGAAATAAATGACGGGTGGAGGATGCTAGCCAAAAACTTAATGAGCAGAAAAAGAGGTATGTTACAATTGAGAGGGAATGTTTGGCTCTGAAGTGCGGGATAGAATGTTTTTGATACTATATTACTATATCTTAGGCCAGGAGTTTATGGTCATAATCGATCATGCTCCCTTGAAATGGCCAAGTTGACTAAAACAGATAACAAGCGTATAATGTGATTTGCCCTTGTCCTTACAGCTATTTTAGTTTTCAAAATAATACAAACCAGGAAAAAATAATGAATGTTGTAACTAATTTTCTGTCTCATTGTCATCAAGGGAGCCCCAAGATTTATGCCAGGTGTCCCCAGGAGGGACATCAGCACCAGAGCTGACCATACCAGGTAATATGAGAAGAACACCTAGAAGCATCTTGAGGGGGGGATATGTGAAGGGGAAAGAGGCAGCCTGCCATAATCAACCCTATTGTTTACCTTAGGGCAGGCAGTGAATTTTGGTGGTGAATGGGCTTTGGTGTGCCGCTTCAGGAGCAGCATGGCTCTGAAGATTGGTGGGGAGAAAAGGCAGGGCCCACCAGCAGAGTTGTGCTGAGAAGAGCAGTGCTGCAGCATGGTATGGGGTGGGGAAGCTGGAGAATTTGGGGAGTGTTCAGCAGAGCCACATGGTGCACCAGCACATATTTAAGGAGCCTCAGAGAGATGGGTTGGAGAGGAGCAGTGGAGCCATGCAGTGAAGAAGTGAGCAGCATGGAGACCCCAGTGATGGGGCAGAGAACTGAGGCAGAGGTACAGGGCAAAAAAAGCCTAGAGTCAGGGTGGAGGGCCACAGCTGATCCACATGACAGGTAAGCATGTGGCTCAGAGACTACAGAGATGAGGCAGAGAGCTGCAGTGGGGACACACGGTGGAAAAGCCCCAGAGGTTGTGTAGAGAGCCACAGCTAAGCCACATGACAGGTTGGCATGTGGTGCAGAGGCTCTAGAGACAGGGCAGAGCGCCACAATGGGGGCATGTTGGGGAAAGGCTCCGGAGGCAGGCCAGAGGGCCGATGCTGAGCTGTATGACAAAGCAGCATGCAATGTGGAGACCTCAGAGATGGGGCAGAGAGCCACAGCAGAGGCACAAGGCAGAGAGGACTCAGAAGAGGAATCAGCAAAGAGCTTGAATGGGGCTGCCAATGTAATGGTATACCCCAGCAGAAGCAGGCTTTTATAGTCGATAAAGATAACCTTTTTATGTTTCTGAACTACCTTAATTGAATATAATAAAGAATTATATTCAAACTGTAAAATTCTAGGGGGAGGGTTCTGGCTGATGGACCCTCCACCATTCCTTTCCTCACTGCAACAGTGGAAGGGATGAATTTAAAATAACTCCCCCATAATTAGATTGTATACATGGAAAATTATAAATTCATTATAATTTTTCATATGTATAATCTAATTATGTGGGGGGGTTGTCTTAAATTCAAAGTCATCTTAGATTCAGATAAGTATGGTACCATGATATGAGAGGTAACATAGAAGTTCACAGACAGTTTTGGAGAAGCCAGATAGGCTAAGCATTAAATGCAGTATTTAATTCAATTTCAACAAATAAGGTCAGCTCTCAGATGATAAGCACAGTTAGTGGAAAAGAATTCAGGAAAATAATCAGCCTAGAGTAGAGGAAGAACAGGTGACAGTTATTTTGGAGAAACTGGATGTTTTCAGTTCATTGGGGCCAAGGGAATTGTATCCTAGAGTACCCAAGAGATTGGCTAAGGTAATGACAGAGCTAGTGATTATTCTGTCTTAAAAACCATGTAGATCAAGTGAGGCCCCATATGGGAAAATATAGTCCCCATCTTTAAGAAAGGGACCAAGGAGTATCCAGGGAATCACAGATCACCCAGTCTGATCTTGATACCTGGGAAGAATATGGAGTACTTCACTAAAGAATCTATTTCAAAGCATTGACAGAAACAGTCAAGGTGGATTTGTCAAGAGCAAGTGATGTTTGATCAACCTGATTTCCTTTTGCAAGGTGACACACTTTGTGGATAGGGGAAAGACAGTGGATGTCATACTCCTTGGCTTTAGCAAAGGTTTCAATACTGTGTCCCAAAATATCCTCATTAATAAGCAAAGGACATATAATATAGACAAAATATTGAAAGGTGAAGGCATAAGTGGCTGGTTCAATGTCTGTTTGGGTGGAGGTATTCGATGGAGTTCTCCAGAATATCTCTGCTGGATCCATTCCTGTTTAGAATTGTTATTTATGATATGGAAGATGATTTTTAATGAACAGTTAGTAAATATGCAGATGACAGCAAGCTGGGTGGAGTCATTGACAATTTGGAGGATAGATTGACCTTGATGAACTGGAAAATGGTCCAAAATTTACACCAAGGAAGCTGTCTTGGAAATTTGCTCTGTGAGTGCTGCCAGTGCAGAGGCTCTCTTGTAAGCGCCATAGTAACAGGCCCTGCACGTGGCCTTTGCATGACCTATGGGCCTGTCACTCAAGGGTGACCTAGTTTCCCTGTCAGACGCATGCCCAGTGTGAGAGAGGATAACAGTGCACATGCCCAATTATGTTATATAATCAGACTAGAAAGTTCTGTGGAGTATACATTCTGATTGGCTACCAAATTCTGATAAAAGGCTAGCGAGCCCCCTCCCACAGGGAGAGAGACCCGCGTAACTGGAGACAGAGGCTGACTCCTTCAGGGACTGTCCTCCAGTTAGGCCCTTGGGCCTATTGGCCTCTCTCCCCACCTGGCGTTCTGTATTGCTAACTGTATTGATCTTCGGCTTCCAACCATCTTCGACCACGATTCTGGATCACCCCTATGGACTTTGACTGCAACCTCGGCGTGACTTACCTGGCTCCTGACTTCAGCAATCACCTCGGCTACCCAACTGTTCTGTGGACTGGCGACACCGACGCGTTACAGTTCTGTTTC
>NW_017729008.1:3846081-3848432 GCF_001723915.1 Gavialis gangeticus | reverse complement strand
TTTCTCTGGGGAGGGAAACCCAGCAGAAGCCAATAAGGACAAATGCAAAGTCTTGCACTTCGGACAGAACAATCACATGTATGAATTCAGATTGGGGAAAGACTTGCTAGACCATGGCCTGTATTATAGTGGACCATAAGTTCAATATAAGTCAATTGTTTTCTCTTCTTGCTAAAAAGGCCAATAGAATAAAAGTTTGTGTTGATATAACATGCCTTGTACAGCAAGGGAAGTGATTCTTTTACTCTATTCAGTTTTGGTGAGGCATCACTTTGTGCAATTTGTCCAGTTTTAGGAACCACAATTCAAGAATGATTCAACTAAATAAGAAAGAATCGAGCAGAGAGTAATGAAAATTATTGATGTCTCAGAAACATGACTTACATGGAAAGTTTGAAAGAACTGTGATTATTTAGTCTGCAGAAGAGAAAACTGAGGGACCTGAAGGATACTATTACAGTTTCTTCAAGCTCTGTTTTGATAAAAGTCTTCAAATACCTGAAGGGTTGTTATAAAGAGGATGGTGATAGACTCTTCTCTTTACCAGGGACAGGACCAGAAATAATTGTCTTAAATTGCAAAATAGAAATTCAGTTTAGATATTAGGAAGAAAACTCTTACTGTGAGGGTGATTAAACTTTGGAACAGGTCACCTAAAAATTACCTTTTTCTCCGGAAGTTTGAGCCAAATTATATAAACAGTTAACTAGAATGATTTAGACAGAAATCATTCTGCCTTAATCAGGGGAATTGGGTCAGATGACCCCTTAAGGTGCCTTTCATCCCTACTTCTCTCTGTTTCTGATATATGTATATAGATAAATAAAGAAAAAATATGCACCCATTACCAGAAAGTAGCACTATTTGACTTCTATGTATATGTGAGTGGGGTTTTTTTGTGGGGTTTTTTTTGTTTTGTTTTCTCTCCACTGAACTAACTGCATGTACAATGATGTTTCAGCCAGCATAGAATTATTCCCAAGTTCAGTGCAATTGTACTGAGTCACATTACTATTATTATACTTCCCTGGATGGGTTTCATTCAGTTAATAAGTGTGCAGATGACAGCAAGTTGGGTGGAGTTGTTGACATTTTTTAGGGTAAATTTAGGATTTTAAATGACTATGATGAACTGGAAAATGGTCTAAGGATAAAGTTGATGCACTCATTTAAAATATATAGCTATTATTGGGTTTGCTTTCCCTTCTTTGGCTGTGATGATTTTAACTCTCACCTCCGAGAAGGTTGTTCTTACCACCTGATAGGAGGTATTCAAGTGTGAGTTACTCTCATTCCCTTCTGTAGAAGCTTTCCACTTAACAAAAAATGCCTAAGTATTTGCTGAAGTATGGAACAGAATCATTGTCCCACCTTCGCGGTGATCATCTATAGCACTGAGCTTGAGAGTCAATCTCATTCTCATGTGTTCTCTTTCTCTCGCTCAATGAATAGCTAAATATCTTATACCAAGCTCTGACAGTACCACCAGGATATACTTTCCCTTAGGACTAGAACACTCTCATGAGAGGTTGAAATGCTTAGTTGAAATCTCTGTTCTTAGTCAGGCAGTCATGATCTAAACTGGAGTTTCCAGTCTCCCAGGTGACTGCTCAAAGTCATTCTCTCTGACTCAGCAAATATATAAATGTTGTGTATGAAGTAAAACATGAATCTTTAGATCATACCTCTCCAGCTTCCTACACCATGATGATTAGGAAACTTTCCTGGGAATGATGGATTCTGATACAAGCTGGGGAAAGAATCCCAATTGCTGTACTATTGGGCAAAAGGGAAATGTCTATCTCTATCCATTGTTGTGAATGAGGCTAAATTTAGCCCTTCATTGCCATTATTTAGTTTTTGCCACAGATGTATGAAACAGAAATATTTTTTTCCTTTAAAGACGACAATGCTAACTTTTTTCCCCATGTTGGTGAGAGAAAAACAATAGAAATTATCCATTTCAACTCACACTAAACTTTTTTTTTTTACTTTGTCAGTTAGCCAAAAATAATTAGTCATAATTTTACACTCTCACTCCAACCATATTCTGACCAATGTAGCATTTTCTGTGTGGCTTTGAAGCAATATAGGTATTAGGGCAAATCCCATCCTGAATCTGGACTTCAGCATTTTTCATTTTCAAAGTACTTTACTACTGTTATTGAGTTTGTTTCTTGTTTTTGTTTTAGACTAGCTCTATATTATACTTGCAGATGAAAAGAAATGAAGCAGAGAAGTTACATTCACTTCTGAAATACACAAAGCCATGACTTGATGTAGGATTTCAAAAAAAGGTGGTGAGGGCAATGGGTGTGGCTGCAATATTCCCCCATGGGCAGATAACATTT
>NW_017729008.1:3829267-3841081 GCF_001723915.1 Gavialis gangeticus | reverse complement strand
TATATTATACTTGCAGATGAAAAGAAATGAAGCAGAGAAGTTACATTCACTTCTGAAATACACAAAGCCATGACTTGATGTAGGATTTCAAAAAAAGGTGGTGAGGGCAATGGGTGTGGCTGCAATATTCCCCCATTGGCAGATAACATTTCAGCAGCATCTATCAAGAAGTTTTGAGTGCCTGAAACAGCTACAAGTCCTCGACCCCTCCAGCCCCTGCCCAAGTCTGGGCAGCCCCTCCCCTCCCATTCCTCAGCTGCAGCCAGTGCTCAGTTGGTGCAACTCCCTGCCCTCTCATTCCTCCATCCCCCTCTCCGGGTACTTCGGGGCCTACTATTGTCCTCAGCTGACCACAGTGGAGAAGCCCCTGAGCCACTCCAAGCCAGACCTGCATTGGGTGCCAGACTCAGGTGCTTCCAATGCTTCCCTGCTTGGTTCCCCTAGGTATTCCCTGCTGGCACTAGAAGATGGAACCTCCCATTTATGCTGCTATTGTGGTCATAGCTGCTCCCTGCTGAAGCCCTTAGAACATAGGGAAACCCAGAAGAGGGGACAGGGTGCAGGGACTCACCCAGTGCCTCTGTCGCCTGAGCAGCCTGGAGCTTCCCCTGCCCTGGTCAGCTAGAAACAGCAGCAGTGACAGGTGTGTCACCCCTTCCTCACTTGCTCCCTGCTTGGCCCAGCCAGGTATCCCCGACCATCCCAGGACTCCAATCATATCTTAGAGTTTGTAGGGGGAACCCAGGCATTTGCAGGTCTGGGGAACTAGAAACACCAGCAGATGAACTACAGTCTTGAATGGAGGTGTAACCATGCCACTGCATCTGTCCTTGGCACAAGGCAAATCAGTAGAGTTGATTAAGAGGACATGAAAATGATTTCATAAAAAAACTGGGAATTTTGAAAGTGTTTCTAAATTTTGGGATTTTTTTTGTAATGTTTCTAGTTTACCATCATATGCATGTTATATGTTATATATTTTTTCTTCAAAAAATAGCCTTGTGGGAAAAGTCTCTCCTGCTTAATAAAAAGGATAGAGAGGAGGAGAAGACAGACATTTTTCCAGGTAGATCCCTCCTCCTCCATATTACATAGCCTTTGAATCAAAAAGTCTATCTCCATAGTGGAATCAGTCACACCAGAAATCTTTCTCGAACTACAACAGGAAATCAGATAATTCACTAGTTAATAATAGTATGGTATCTATTAACTAATGATCAGGGAAGTGGGGTGGGGCAAAGGAACTGTTTTATTTTTTTGTTGGCTCTGTTTTTTGTTTTTCTAATGCAGTATCTATTGTGGTTCATTAATCACTTATTTGACCTGTACAATAAATATCTGTGGAAATGGTATTGCTGGAAAATCTATATTTTGTTATTCATACATCTGTCTAAGAGAAAGGCTTTCCAGTACTAACAGTGTCAGGCATTTTGTAGCAATTTTCTCATGACCCATATTGTACTACTTCTATTTATAGTTAATTTGATTTTCAAGCATACACAGTGTGGGGTGTACAGGAAGGTTTTACAGTGCAGGCAATTGGACATACAGAAGAGACTCAGATGGGTTTTAAAAAAATTAACTTTACTGAAATAAATGTAAAAATTGTCCTTATTGTGTTTGTTTGTTTTTCTTCCCTGGCTGAGACTCCTGATTCCCTTGGGTTTTGACTGATCTACGGGATAATTGTCTGACGCTCTCAATCTCCAAACACATATCCTAGAAACACATTTCAGAAAGTAATCAGAACATTTGACTATGCTGCTATATTATGAGGGATAATTATTAGCAAATATACCCATGACCATTTTTGTCCTATGCCTGTGATACTTTTTAGTTGGATAAGTAAATAAATAATGAGGGTGTTTTGTTTTCTGAAGACACCTATTTTAATTGTTTGATAAAGCTACAGAAATACTTCTATTTTACTCATATTACTTTTTGTTCAACTGTAGTATGGATATGATCAGTTTGGAATTCTTCAGAAGGAAAAATAAGTTAGGAGGCACAAGAATAGGGCTTTTCAGAATTGCAAGTTTGGATTTAGACTCTTAAATTCCAACAAACCCTAAATCCCATTTTGAAGATGTTTGCACAGCATTTCTTCAGCCCTGAATATATATATTTTTTGGGAAGAGAATAACAAGAGAACAACTGTATTACTGAATAATTAGGAAACTTTCTTATACATTTTCTTTATATACTTTTCATGTCTATACTGATTGGAAAAGCAGGAATACAATATGAAAAACATCTCTAATATCAAACTCCCACTTGATGCTAGAAACAGATATTAAATGGGAAGAAAAACATATGGGTTCTTCTGTCCTCTGTCCTCCATGGTCCGATAGGGAAGGAAGTCCAAGAAGAGTGGTCATTCCTCAAGGATACAATCCATAGAGCACAATGGAGGTCCATTCCAGTTCATAAGAAAAGGTAGAAAAAGGACTGGGATACCCCCCTGACTCAATATGGAGATCATGGATGTCCTGAAAACAAAAAAAAGAAGCCTATAAAAAAATGGAAGCTGAGAATTACTCCCAAGGAGGGGTACACAGAAATGGTCCGCACCTGTAGGGATCAGTTTAGAAAAGCTAAGGCAGATACCAAATACAAACTGGCAACAGAAATAAAAGGCAGTAACAAGTCCTTCTTTAGATATACTGGAAGAAGGAAAAAAAATAAGGGAAATGTAGTACCCCTGAAAAACACAAGGGACAGCTAACAACTTATACTCAGAAGAAAACCAAACTCCTAAATGAATACTTTGTGTCGGTATTCCACCACACAGAGAACACTAACTTGCCAGCCAGAAAGCTGGATGAACAACTTGGAGGTGATCGCCCATCTATAATCAACAAATATCTTGTGAGGGAACATCTAGAGAGGCTGGATATCGACACATCAGCAGAACCAGAATGACACCCTAGAGTGCTGAAAGAACTGGCTGATGTCATCACACGAGCGATGGCAAAGCTATTGGAGCTTGGGTGAGTTCCCAGAAGACTGGACAAGGGCCAATGTGGTTCCTTCTTCAAGAAAGGAAGGAAGGATGACCCAGGGAATTATAAGTCAATTAGTCTGATCTCAATCCTTGGAAAAATCCTGGAAAATGTTATCAAAGAATCCATAATTGATAGGCTAACAGAAGGCAGTATTCTAAATAACAGCCAACATGGTTTTTTTGCAGGCAGGTAACACCTGACCAACCTCATATCTTCTTCTATGATTAGGTGACTAACCCCCTGGATAAGGGAGACGAGGTTGACGTCATATACTTGGATTTCAAAAAGGTCTTTGATTTGGTTTCCCACAATGTCCTCATGTTAAGATTGGCAAATTGTGGCCTCAACAACTTAATGATCCGATGGCTAGGAAACTGGCTCAAAGGTTGGACCCAGACAGTGTTAATAGACAGAAATGAGTTGATGTGGCAAAAGGTAAGCAGTGGTGTCCCTCAAAGCTTAGTACTCGGACCAGTGCTTTTCACCATTTTTATCAACAGTTTGGGCGTGGCTGTGGAAAACATATTGGAAAAGTTCACAGTCAACACCAATTTATGGGGAAGTGCGGTCATACTGGAGGACAGGTTGAGGATACAGGCTGACCTGGACAGGCTTGTAAAATGGGCAAATCTAAACCCGATGATGTTTAACTCTGAGAAATGCAAAGTGCTCCATCTGGGGAGAAATAACCCACAATATACTTCTAGGCTTGGTGGTGCTACATTAGCCAGAACCACAACCAAGAGAGAGCTGGGGGTCACAATCAACCATAAAATGAACGTGAGCCACCAGTGCAATGCTATAGCTGACAAAGTGAACAATACTCTGGCATGCATTAAGCAATGCATCACAAGCAAGACTAAGGATGTCATCCTCCCTCTCTATCAGCATTGGTGAGGTCGCAGCTGGAATACTGTGTCCAGTTCTGGGTGCCACAGTTCAAGAAGTATGTGAAGAAGCTGGAAAGAGTCCAAAGGATGGCCACATGAATGATTACAGGTCTGGAGAACAGACCATACAAAGAGAGTGTTGCTGTGCTGGGTGACTTGGCTCCTCAAGTTCCCAGGAGTAGGGGGATTTCCCCCCCACAATGAGCCTGATCAAAAGGGAAACTCAGCCTAGTATGGGCTGAAGAGATACTCGCTTTCACTGCAGCAGCCCAAGCCCAAGATGATGAGACGCACGCAGTGTCTCCTACACATTTTAAAATCTTGTTGTCCCTGTGTGTGGGAGAGCACGCCTCTGGTAACATCATAAAAAGGCATCCAGGGCTTCGGCAAGCCCTGGACACTGGCAGTGGAGGAAGAGCAGCATGGGCTGCAGGGAGTGTCCCTGAAGATCCATCAGAAGCTGAAGAAGATGCTGGGGGAACCTACATCGGAAGGCATGGGGGAGAGCTGGGAGCAGCTCACCATTTGAGCACTGGCAGCCAAGCCTGTGGATTTGACTGGTGGGACCCACCTCAGGAGTGAGCCCACACAGCACCACAATGGACATGTGAGTCCCAGCTAAATGTCACTATGTCAGATGCCAGAGTAGTTTTGAGTTATTATCATTATTTACTTTGAAGATGTTGATGAACACTGAGATAGGGTCAACCGGGGAGGGAGTACTCCGGCAGGACCCAAAGAAACCTGGTGGGGAGGGTCAGTAACAACAGACTTTCCCTTTTAAAGCGATATGGCTACAGAAGAATAGCTTGGCCAGTGGCGCTGGACACTACCCCAGCAGGGAAAAGGGTCAATTTAACTCCTAAATTCTGATAGATGGAGTCCATACTGTGTGATGGACAAGCTCACACCACTGCTGCGACTGTGTCTTGGTTGGTGAGTGGACAGAGTGTAGGGGAGGCGGAGCCCTAAGTCACTTGCTATTGCACCTAGTCAGCCTCAGTCTGGGAAGACAGCCAATCTTCTAAGGAGCCTTCCATTCCTTTCTTAAATCCATCAAGTCATGGCGGGTAAGTAAAAGGGAGGCCCACCTCAGATATTGAGGCCTCAAGTGCTGGTTACTTTCTCCTGGCACAGAGGGGCTGAGGGGACATGGGACTGTTCAGCCTGGAGAAGAGAAGACTTAGAGGCAGCCTTTAAGTATATAAGGAGCAAACAGCAGGGGCTAGGAGAACACCTGTCTACCAAGCAATCTCAAGGGAAGACTGGAAATAATGGTCATAAACTGATTGAGGACCACTTCAGTTTGGACCTGATGATTTCTGAGGTCCCTTCCAGCCCCTAACTTCTATGAATCTATTAACGTGTAAAACTTTTTTCAAGACTATGACACTTCCTAATTGCTGCCCTATTTAGGTCATTAGTTCAACTTTTCAGAAGGAAGGCATACAGAGGGGAGAAAATGAGAAGTATATTGACAATGCCCATATCAGGTTTTGACATGAACATGAGTTTACCCTTGATCTTGGCTTTAAGATACAGCCAGACAAAAGAATAAATCTCTTTCCACAAGGCTCACAATATAAACTTTTATAGGTTCCTTTACTTAAAAAAGTTCATACTGTAAGAGTTCTAAAAGTATATTTACATCAAAAGTTAGATTCATAAGGGGGACTTAGGGCCCTGGCAGATATTAGCCATTGGGATCTGCGGATTTTTGACCCAATTTCCAAGATCATGGCAGCCATGCATGGCAGGCATAACATTCCTTGGAGCACAATCATGTGACTGTTGGCAGTAGGAGACTAGGGGTGCTTGTACATGCGACAGGGGTTTAGTTTGGTTTAGTTGTCCCTAAATAGAAATGGTACATTTTGAAAAACCCACCGTTCCCCCACTGTTTCAATTTAGGGAGAACTAAACCAAGCTAACCCCCCTTTGTGTGAACACAAGGGTTAGGGGGCCCAATCCTTAGAGCTTACCTGGCTCGGGGGGGGGGGGGTGAGCTGCCAGCTGGCTGAGCAGTCCCTGAGCTGCAGGGGACCCTAGTGCTTCCCTCTGTAGTAGCAGCGCCCCCCAGGTGGCACCCACCCCCTGGCACCTGGCCTTGGCAGTCCTGGGGAGCACCATAGCCACAGAGGGAAGCATCACCCCCTATGCAGCTCAGGCAGGGATGCAGGTAGGCTCTGGGAGAAAAGAAAAAGAAAAGAAGACCAGGCTGCTCACCTCTTTCCCCTCCCCCCCACCTTCAGTCAAGCCTGCCTGCACCAGCTGCTGCTGAATTGCACAGCCCCTGAGCTACGCAGGGTCTGATGCTTCCCTCTGTGGCTGCGGCACCCCCCAGGACCACACGGGCAGGGTGCCAGTGGGCTGGTGCCACTTGCGGGGCACCACCACCATGGAGGGAAGCACCGGGTTCCCCCACAGCTCACCCCCTCCCTCTGTGCTGTGGGAGAGGCAGGTAAGCTCCAGCACTCCTGCACCATCCGTGCCACATTCCTGCTGCCTGGGACCACCCAGGAACAGCTGGTTTGCTGTGGCAGGGCAGCAAGGCAGCAGGTGGGCAGCTGGGCGTGCTGGTGGTGGGGGAAGGTGGCAGGGACAGTGCATGGGTGCTGGAAATCTGCCAAGGCCAAGCTTTCCCAAGCACATTGGCTTCAAACACCCTGTGCACTGTCGCACTTTGTTAGGTAGCAAACTAAAACACCTTGGAGGGTTTTTATCTTGCTACGTTACAAAGTCATTTAAAGTGGAATACGCCACTGTATGTACAAATAGCAATGCCATTAAAGCAGAATACATCCCTGAACATACAAACAGCAACGCCATTAAAGTGGAATACACCACCATGCCTGCAAACAGCAAACCCATTAAAGCAGTGCTGAAGAGCATTTAAGCCACTTTAAAGGCCAATTTGTTGGCCCTAATGCAGAGCCAGGCAATTATTTTTAGCGGAGGGCCACTTACAGAGTTTTGGCAAGCCATTGAGGGTTGCACGACAGGCAGCCAGGGACAGATAAATATTCATTTTCTAAATTTTTGGGGGACCCTGTGAGCCAGATAGAATGGACTGGAAGGTCACATCCAACCTGCAGACCATATTTTGCCCACTCCTGCCCTAGGGCTTCTCCTGCCTCATCCCCATGATCAGCTGATGCTTAGGATAGATAATGAGACTGGTCAATAGTCCAAGATATAGCTTCACTGTGGCCAATCTCTGCTGCCAAACCAGACACAGGGCTGTCCCTGATCCTGTGGGGCTGCAAGGCAAGGCAGGAAAAGTGCTAATGTGGTGGGGGGGCCCATTGGACATAGGGCTGTCCCCGGGGATCAACCTGGGATCACCTCAGTATGTGACTCAGGACTGCCTCCAAGGATTGGACAGGGGTGTTCTTTTCCCCAGATCCCAGGGATGCACTGTGCCCCAGCCTGACAGTCAACTGAGTGTCAGGATGGTGTATCGGACAATGTTGGGCCCCAGCTCAGACTAAGTGCTGTCTTTTGCCTCTTTCCAGGTATGGAGTGTGGGGAGGAGTGCTGTCCAATCTCCAGGATCAACGCAAGAATCATAACATAAATTTAACATCTGCTAGTGCCCCATGGAGACTGGGGTCACAAAGTGGTGTGATTATACTAACTTCTGCCAGGGTCCTGAGTTCCCCTTATGAATCTATCTTTTGATGTAATATATGTTTAAAACCCTTACAGTATGTAAATATGATAATCTTACACGCAGTTTCAGGCATGCAGTTGTGCAAGCATCTTTGCATACATGCACTTGTTTAAACTTGAGCCTGAACTTTATAAACTTTTGTCATTCCTGTTAAACATGCACATAACCACTTACGTCTTTGTAGTGCTCAGTGATTCTCTTACATTTAAGCTCCCATAGAGCTTACACAATAAGACTTTTCCTATGTGCGTCACCCTCAGGGATGTAGTAGACTCAATTTAAGCATACATAAACCTAACAAAAAAACCCCCACATTTAGAAGGATCCTTCAAATCTACCCAGTGATTTGAACACACCTTAGTTCAACCCCATCCTCTGTCTTATTTGGAACACTTGAACTCACTTCAAAAATATATCTTAATCTCCAAAGTATAGATTTTGGTTATGGTAACAAGGCTTTTCAGTCTTCTGTTTATACTGTTCCACTGTGTATAATTACCATATTTACTCAATTTAAAGATGATTTGTCCTCCCACCCATTTAAGATGGGGAAAAAAGACCCTTGCCTTACAATCGAGAATGAGGCAGTGTGGGTGGAGCAGGGCAGACAGCTGCTGTGGCTCCAGTCCCAACCCAGAGTAGGGGTGGAGCTGGCACCAGAGCCGCAGTTGTCGCCTGCTGCCTTCCTCTGTGCGCCCTGTCATTCCTTTTCTGCAGCACCCATTCTCCCTGCCACTAAAAACAATTTTCCCTCTCTCTCCCCATGCTGCACTTTTCCCTACCTGTACTCCCCCAGGACTGCCCGAGCCACCTGGCGGCGAGGCCACAGCTGCCATGGAGGGAAGCACCAGTCACTCCCCTGCAGCCCAGGGATTGTTCCACCCAGAGGCAGGTCGCCATCCTCTCCCTGCTGGAGAGACAGGTAAGTTGGCAGGGTGTGTGCCTGACATGGGGGTTTAAATAGCCCTAAATTGAAGCAGTGTATTTTAAAACCCACTATTTCAATTTAGGGTCCTCATTTCATCTATACATGCCCATAAGCATTAATTAGGCATCAGCTATGTACTGTAGTCAGAAAAGAAAGGATAAAAATATATGGTCACTACAAGACAGCAGTACTTTCTTGAACAAAACCTTATAACACTTGCAAACTATTAAGAGGAGAAAATGATAAATTATGGATTTTTGTTTCACTGGTTTGCAATGATAAAATGTTCTGCATAAAACTATAGCATACTTACTGTTTCTCTAACACAAATAGTGCAAGGAGATAAAAGATGATAAAGTAATAAACAGATTTATAATGTACTTTAGACCAAACAATATTTAAGGAATTATAGCATACTTATTTCATCCCTGACATTTGCATCCAGCTCAAAATGATAGAAATAATACAATAAAAGACAACTTGGGTATAGTTTGTGTTATAAAAAAACAAAAGAAAAAAAAACCCAAAACATTGCTTGGGAAATTTTATTGAGCTATATCATGGCATGGAGTCAAACCTCCCTTAAAAATATCAATTTGTGCTCTGGTTTAGATGATATTTCTATAGCAGAATGTTATTTACCTTCCTCTGAAATATACATTTTGCCATGAAACCTTGATCTGCACACATAACATAAAAAGAGACTTGCATGTCATATCATTTCTCATAATCCCCCACTTTAAGTGCTACTAAAAATTGTCAAATGACTTGTATACCAAGTACCAATGTTTATATAAGGTAAAAGAAACATCTATCAGTAATTTTAGAGACAGAAATATCTTCTTTTTTTGGTGAAGCTATTTATTTGGAAACCCCTTTATTCTGATAAACATTGTCCTCCTACATTTTTGTAAATAGAATCATCTGCAAAGTTACTTCTAAATACTGGGGCTTAACTATCCTAAAAGAGATTGATGGGATCTTCTTCTTTGACATGGTGTTTTAGATCTCAAAGACTGAGAGTGTGTCCCTTACTAAGGTTACCATTCCATCCATACCCCTTCTCTGAAGAAATCTTCTGGTGCCAAACTCATGTGAGCTGGTCTATGGTGCAAAGGCCTATTAAACAATTGCCATTCCTCTATTAAATACATAATATTTTGGTAGTTGATGATATATTACTCCATTGGTGATATTATTTACTAAGCAGCTTTTCATAAAGTAGCAGAATAAGTTTACAGAATAAGTAAGACTTCTCAAGGCAGATCATTATTTAGTATAAATAAACCTAGCTCTTTTGATCACAGTGAAGCTATAGCAAATGGAGGAAGACCTGGTCCATTTATATTCTTTGTGTGTGTATGTGTAGAGGGAAAGCCAACTCAAATGTCATGCAATGCTGCACAACATTGTGAAATGGGTCAGTTAGTGTTAGAAGTTACTATTGTGCATGAATCTTTAACTAGATCTGCAATGAGCTTTTCAACAGATTCAAATTCTGTTAGGCAAGCCCCTTTGGGCTCATTTGGAGAAGCATGTAAACACATTGCTGACACAAACTGGATTGTGACCTCTTGAATTCAAGCTACTACTCAAAACAAATAATGCCATATAGATGCTTACAGGACAAAGAGTCATACTGAGAACATCTTTTGTTATAACTAAGGCTGTATGAATACAGGTTCAGAGGCCAAACTGAACATTTCAACACACACAAGAGCATATTTATTTTCTTTCCAAATGAAATACATTTCCTTTGATCTAAAGCAAATTATTATGGTACCGTTTAGAGCATTTTAATGAAAGGAAACCAGTGGAACTGAAGAGGTATACAGCTCCCTTTTCTGGGATACAGAGGCAGCTGGGTTCAAATTCTTATTCTGGATAAGGTTAAAAAAAAACAAAACAGAAAAAAAGTATTTGGTTCTTCTACATTTCAGAGGTAGATCTACCCAGAGATACTCTGATGCAAATTACTTTCGATTTATTTGTGTAGTATTTTGTATAATATACTTAAAAATGAATGGCAAAAGTGATCAGAACAGGCCTCCTACAAGGTCATGACCTCTATTGCTATCTTTTTATCTTGTTATTTCAATATAAATGCATACTGAAACTGTTAATGAGAAAAACCGAGAGCTACTCTCTTAAAACATTTTTTACACGATGGTTAATTCGACCTCCTCAGAGAAGAAACATGAGAATAGTGAGCTGTACCTGAGCTTGTATTAATCATACTCAGACACCAACTTCCACAGACAAACTCCACATCTGAAAGTAGAGGAATGAAGATGCTTTATAGTAGTGATTCTCAAGGTACTTGGATGCCATGGCATTTTTTTAAGGATGCCATGAAGTGCCGCACAATATTAGCACTGTTAGGTATCCAAACAACTACACATGATATCCCAACGTAAACTCAGAAATTTCAAATAGGAATGCATAGTGTCAAAAACATTCAGACCTCTTGAGGTCTTTCTGAGTTCTTTGCAACAGAAGATTGTTCTATTATTTTACTGTGGTCAAAAAATGAGTGACAGTTAAGAGATGGCATTTGCTGAGGGATGCCTTGAGTCTAAAAAAGGTTAAGAACTACTGCTGTAGGGCATCTCCCTGTGGCTTCTTGCAAACCCTGTCTCTGGCGTGCTTGAAAACAGCTGCTAGGATGACTCCAGAGCATGTTTACTAGCATACTTCTAAATGTGGAGAGCATGAGGGGGTGGAGCATACTCAGGACAACTCGGTCCAGAATATGCTTTTTCTTCAGTACTGACACATCTTCAAAAATAATACAAAGGAGTCTATATTTACAGTATTTAACACAGATCCTAATACAGCATCTTCATCATCACAGTTGGCTTTGCACTATCAAAAAGTTTTGCAAACATGAAGTAATTTATCAGCAAACTTATCTGTAAATGAAATTAACATGCTTCTCACCTTTTCTTCCTGGTCATTGACAAAGAACAGCTTTTAATATAATTGGGGTTATCATTGATCCTGGAAGCACCCCAGGGAATACTTTTCTGCTCAATCCATTGTTACTTTAATCATTTTTACAGACCTTTAGCTTGTTTTCAGTCTATCTAACCCTGCTCATACCCTAGACCAGGAGGAGTTCACCTTTTCAGGTAAAATTTTGTGAGATATTGTACTAAATGTTTTATTGGAATCCAGATATATTGTGCCTACTTCCTCTACTAGTTTTGTGAATCTAACTGAAAATTGATCAGCTTTGTCTTAGGTCTTACTGAGAAACGTATAAAATGCATTTTATACATTTCTCAGTAGTATCAAAAGAGGATTTTCCTATGACAT
>NW_017729008.1:3813171-3824267 GCF_001723915.1 Gavialis gangeticus | reverse complement strand
AGGAGGAGTTCACCTTTTCAGGTAAAATTTTGTGAGATATTGTACTAAATGTTTTATTGGAATCCAGATATATTGTGCCTACTTCCTCTACTAGTTTTGTGAATCTAACTGAAAATTGATCAGCTTTGTCTTAGGTCTTACTGAGAAACGTATAAAATGCATTTTATACATTTCTCAGTAGTATCAAAAGAGGATTTTCCTATGCCATTTATTACTCATATTTTAAATAGCCTTCACATCCTTGTAGAACCTTTCCTTTTACTGTGATATTTATCTCAGTACTTTACTAGGGATAGACGCTGGTTTATTGGACATTATGAAGCTTGAACTTTTTCCACTGTTTCACAGAATGGCAAGACATTTGCATTGTATTTTATGTATTTAGTGTTTTATAAGCTCTCTGAGTGTCCGCTACTTTCCACAAACAATGGCCCAAGGCTTACTGAGTTCATATATTCAATATGTTGCTCTTGTCTTTATAAAGATAACAATCTTTATTAACTAGATTTTCATTACTTCTCTATTATTTTGTCTTTAGTTTCTTTTGTCTTGTTTCCCAACAAATCAAAAGAGATAAGGGGAAAAAGCAAAGAAAAACTACATACAAATGGCTGATCATGAACTGCTCTTTATTCTTTACCCTTATTCCACTCCCACCTCAAGCCTCACCCCTTCATGTCTATAAGCCCTCCTCTAGCCTCTTTTCTTTTATGGGAACTTTTGCATCCATGTCAATAAGCCTTGGAACAGGTCTCAAGCCTTTCCTTAAATTTTCAGAAGTCTTCTGAAAGGCAGGCAAACCCTAGTGCTCTCTTCTTCAATGAGAAGTTAGCAAAATGCCAGGTTCATTAATGATGTATGGTATATTTTCAAAAATGGAGCTGGGAGGAACAGGCTGGAGAGCTTGTCCCCCTCTAACTCTCCCCCCCTCCCAACCTTATGGATCTGGTTGAGGAACAACTTCCCCAGCCCCTGCTCTGCAATTGCAATTGCAGAGCAGGGCCTGGAAGCTCCCAGCATGGACAGTTTCCCACCCAGCCTGGAGCTGTCTGGGACCTGCCCCTCACCAGGACAGTTTGCCAGCCTTACCCTGCATGGGGAAGTATGTGCAGCCTGGAGGTGGCTGGGGACTGTCCTGTTTTGGACAATTCCCAGCCAGCTCTAGGCAGGACATGCAGACCTTCTGTACAGCCTAGGGCTGGCCAGGAACTGTCCCGGTCAGGGACAGTTCCCAGCCCTATGCCCAATTGGGTGATCAAGGCACAGGGCTTGGAAAGATCTGCAGGGGTAGGGCAGGTCCCATCCCCCTGCCCTGATCCCCCGGTGGGCCAGATACAAAGAAGCTAACTGCTCGCTGCCCCACCGGTGGATCAGGGCAGGGGGCTGGGACCTGCCTATCCCCTGCAGATCTTTCTAAGCCCCGTGCCTGATCGGGGAGCCAGGGCCAGGAGTGCCCTGATGTCAAGGGAAGGGGATATTGTCCCCATTCCAGTAGCAGCTGGCTCCCCCAGGGCCAGGAAACAGCTGCCTCCTAGCCCCGTGGTCCCTACCAGATGCGGGGCTAGCACCCAGGGTGAGCCTGGAGCTCTGCCTGGTGGCTACAGGGGCAAATTGCAGGGCTGAAGGGAACTGAGAGCAAATCTGATCTCTAAGCCTTGCAAAGGTAGACACCTACCCAAAAACCCTTACCATGCAGTAGCTTACTGAACAGTGAATCTAGGCTGGAGTAAAAGCATGTGTTGATGTGCCCTCAGAGACAAAAGCGATCGTGTTCCCTAACTTTTACATCTTTGGCTATTTGTTCATGCTTCCATCAAGGACTTTGACTGGTTCCATTTGGAACTGTAGCTTAGTTTTCTGGGGTAGAAAACCCAGCTAGCAGCAACTGAAGTAAGACCATGTGGGTGCATCCACAAAAGACAATAACTGTGCAGTAGCCTAACAGCACTGCCCAGTAGCATGCTAGGAAAAACCTGTGTTAATACGCTACTGTGCACTAGTATTAGGCTACTGCACAGTTAGCATCTGTAAAAACCCGTGTGCCAGTGCTGCCGCATAGTATCACTGTGCGTTGATTTAGTACTTGGTTATCGAAGTACTAAACTTAATGCGCTGTAACTACAGCACATTAATGAACATGTAGACACACCCTGTATATACAAAACTAACCCAGAGAACCAAATTATATTTACCTCATTGAAGATACTTATTTAATTATAATCATTAATCATAATATAAATAATTATTATAATTAATCGCCATGCATTTGTAATTATTTATATAGTTAGAAATAATTATTAGCATCATGAAATACAGTTTGTGCAGCATGGCCTAATTACACAAAGGCATGTACAGAGTGCAAAAAATTCTCATTTATCTGAATTTTTGCACCTCACTATATATGGTGACACACAAGCACTTCACAAAAGCAGGAAGTATCCATCTTTCACTGTCTTTCTCTTTTTACTATAATCAGTAGGGGCTGGAATTTGTTTCTATGTTTTGTTTTGGTATTATCATAGAAAATTTACATGAAAAAGTGGGTTTTGATGTACTTTAAATTATTGGACTGAGTTTCATTATTGTGCATTTCTATTCCATATCAGAGAAAATAAATGAAAGAAAAATCATCCTATAAATGGGAAAGAGTGTTTGAAGTTTGACATCAAAGAAATATTAAGAGTGGATTTTGCTCTTACTAGAAACATATAGCCTTGATTTTTCATATTTGTGTAATTATAGTTACACTTCCAGAAAAGAGCAGAGATTAAAAATATTCCAGCATGTACCAGTTCTGAAGAGTTTTAATCCTTTCCAATATAATATGTAAATGAAAAATAATTCTGTATTGTGATCTTGAGCCTTAGAACAAAGAAAGGAAAAAAAATAATTTGAGTTTTCATAAAGTTATGTTAGAATATCTGCAAAATTTGTAGATGGCAAAATGCAATGAGGTAGCACAGCAGATGAAACTCGGTGTAAGCAAACTGAAGATACCAGAAGTGAAATGGACAGTTAAACCATGTATTCATATTGATGCCTTCTAAATAAACTACCCACTCAGGAAAAAAAGACTGAGGCATCATTATGAGTTCCTAATGAAAAAATCTGCTCAATAGAAAGCAATATTAAAAAAAAACCCAGAAAAGAAACATTCCACACCCCTAGAGAGTCTACTTGTTCCTGTCCTTGACCATCCTCAAAGTCAGAAAATTCCTTCTAATCTCCAACCTAAATTTTTTATGATGTAGTTCGAGACCATTGCTCCTATCTAGTCCCCTATAGCCACAGAGAACAGTCTTATCTCCATACTCTCTGCAATTGCTCTTCAGATATGTGAAAACTGTTACCAAATATCCCCCTCAATCTTCTGCTCTGTAGACTAAATAACCCTAGCTCTTTCAGCCTTTCCTCATATGTCTTGCTTCCCATATTTGTTGCTTTCCAGTGGACTCTGAGAATCTCTCCACATCTTTTTGGAAGTGTGGAGCCCAAAACCAGACACAGGACTCCAGGTGAGATCTTACCATCACCTCTTACTTTAGTAGTGTAGATAAGTCACTGCCTTTGATTTGTGACACCCATTAAAATGTTGGCCTTTTTTCAACAAGGGTCAGCTGTGGTGAAATAAGCACGTGGTATCAGCCAGGCTAGCAGCTGCTCCTGGGGAGTGGGAGTGACTATCCGTGGAACTAGCAGAGCAGTAGACTGCACAGGAACTCTATATCCAAGGAACCCAGGATCAGACCTCCACGCAGCCCAGAAGAAGCAACCACAGGCAGCTGAGCTAAGCTCCAGGGGGAAAGGCAGGCTAGCCAGAAGGCCTAATTGGAAACTCCTGTGGGTGGCGAAGAGCCACCCGATAGAAAGGGATGGAACTTCACTCATTCATAAGGCCAGTGCCTGAGAACAGTCCTGCAGTCTGATCCTGCACATGCAGAAAGAGGAGCTCCTAAGCAGGATGACTGCAGGAGAGGCACTACCCAGCACCCAACAAATCCCCGAGAGCTGCAAGTAAAGAGGAAAGGGGTTTATGGCTTGCAGGAAAATTAAGACCCACTGTAGGAAGAGTTTTCTTATACAGCCAGTGGACTTGCATTTATGTTTTTATTAACCATGGCAAACTGGTTGTGGCTCTAAGGTGTAATGAGGAGACCATAGGGGTGCCCAAGAGGCACATGAGGTTTTGAGCCATGCCAAAGGCTGGAGCCCAAGACACAGGCAGGCAGAAGCCAAGAAAGCTAAAGCCTGAGCCACAGTAGGGTACCTGAGGGACACATCAAGCCTTGATCCCTGATGAGGTCAGGTTTCAGCACCAAATTGAGGCATTTATACAGATTCTCTGGGAGTAAGGGTGGAACGCTTTATATTAAAGTGCCCAGAGCATCTCATGTATCAGCATCCCCACGCTGAAATATGGCAGTGGGGGAGCTTTAACTAAAGCTTGTTAACTAAAGCTTGGTATGCTGATGCATGAGATGGAGTCTGCTGGAGCATGGTAATTACCACCATCCAGCAGACACCATTAATGAAGTCTGCTCTGAAGTACTGTAATTATGGTACACCGGAGCAGCCCTGCTGCTCGTCTATAGGTTCCCCAAGTGATTAAGGCTGGAAGGGCCAACAGCCTGAACCTAACAGGGGCCAGATAGGTTGGCTTAGGCCAGAAGGGTCAGAGCCCACAGCCAGGGAAGGGCAAAACCAGTGCCAGTGGCTCAGAATCGATAAGAGGTGAGTAGAGATAGGCTCAAACCAGGAGGACCACATCATCATGCAGGGAAAAAAAATAGAGTTGGCCTGAAGCCTAGAAGGTCAGCCATAGACCAGGACACATGAGACCCAGACTTGGACCCAGAAGCTGAGGTCTGAAACAGTGGGGCTTGGACAGTTTGAACAGCACTGGGTTTAGGACACACCCCTGTGGGAATCTACTTGACACTTCCTGCCATTCTGACATGTGTTCCTTTATAATTCCCCTTTGCTTGTGGCTATTGAGGCAGTTGTCTATCTACTTTATTGTAGTTTTATCTAACTCACATTTCTCCAATTGTTTATGAGAAGGTCATGTGAGACCTTGTCAAAAGCCTTTTTGAAGTCCAGATACACTGCACCAACAGCATTCTCTTCATCTACCCAAGTTGTTACTTTGTCAACGAAGGAGATCACATTTGTTTTACATGATCTGTTTTTATTTCATCAGTCTTCTTCAGTGACTTGGACAAGGGCACAGAGAGCACCCTGTCCAAGTTCACAGATAACACCAAATAATGGGGCAAAGTTAACACAGCAGAGGGTAGGGAATGGATCCAGGTGGATCTGGACAGGTTGGAAAAAAGCAGAACAAAAGGCTAGATATCAGGAGGTGCTACTTCACGGTCAGGGCGGCTAGGATCTGGAACCAACTTCCAAGAGAAGTGGTGCAGGCTGCTACCCTGGGGGGTTTTAAGAGGAGGTTAGATAAACACCTTGCTGGGGTCATTTGACCCCAGTACTATTTCCTGCCATGGCAGGGGGTCAGACTAGATGATCTACTCAGGTCCCTTCCGACCCTAGAAACTATGAAACTATGAAACTATGAAAATAGGATGCTGTTCAACAAAGACAAGTGCAAAGTGCTACACCTAGGCAAAAAGAACCATGGACACACTTACAGGCTGGGGGATGACCTTCGCAGCAGCACACCAGCAGAAAGGGATCTTGGAGTCATAGCTGACTCCAAGATGAACATGAGTCGTCAATGTGACAAAGTGATCAACAAGGCTAACTGCACTTTATCATGCATTAGCAGATGCGTGACAAACAGGTCCAGGGAGGTGATGCTTCCCCTCTATGTGGCACTGGTCAGGCCACAGTTGGAGTACTGCATCCAGTTTTGGGCGCCGCACTACAAGCGGGATGGGGAGAATCTTGAGAGGGTTTAGAGGACAGTCATTTGTATGGTCAGAGGCCTACAAGGAAGGCCCTACGAGGAGACACTGAGGGACCTGGATCTCTTCAGCCTTCTCAAGAGAAGGCTGAGAGGTGATCTTGTGGCTGCCTATAAATTCATCAGGGGAGTTCAGCAGGGAATAGGAGATGCTTTATTTACTAGGGGACCCCCTGCAGTAACTAAGAACAATGACCACAAATTGATGGAAAGCAGATTTAGGTTGGACATTAGAAAGAACTTCTTCATAGTAAGGGATGCCAGAAGCACCTAGCTGGGGTCATCTGACCTCAGTGCTCTTTCCTGCCCAGGGCAGGGGGTCAGACTTGATAACCTACTGAGGTCCCTTCTGACCCTAACATCTATGAATCTATGCATCTACAAATCTATCTTTGATCCTTGTGATCAGCTTTTCCTCCTCCATATGCTTACAAATGGATTTCTTTAGGATATGGTCCAGTAACTTTCCAGGTATTGAGGTGAAACGAACTGGTCTGTAGTTCCCTGGGCCCTCCTTTTTGCTTTTTTAAAAAGGGGCACTATGTTGGCCCTTTTCTAGTCCTCTGGTACTTGGCCAGTCTTCCACAATTTCGGGAAGACCATTGTCAAGCATTCTGAGATGTCCTCTGCCAGTTCCTTCAGTACCCTGGGATGAAGTCCATCAGGCTCTGATGACTTCAGTTTATTCAGACCCATCAAAAGCTCCCTGATGGTCTCTTTTGCCATTTCATCCTTCAGTTTGCCCCCTTCCTTATCCCCATAATCCTTATTATCTGACTGCAGCTTATTTTTTTTGTGCAGACTGTGGCAGAGTAGCTGTTGAGTAGCTCTGCCTCCTCTGAATTTTCTGTTAAGAGTTTCCCCAGGCCGGTTAACAGTGGGCCCACAGTTTCCTTAGCCTTTCTTTTCTGGCCCAAATACTTATATAACCTCTTCTTGTTTAACCAAGTGCATCTCAATCTTTACATTTGCCTTCATGATTTTGTCCATGTATGCTTGTACTATTTCCTGGTAAACTTCCTTGGTGACATCCTCATTTTTCCATCATCCAAAACTAGTTTGCCTTTTGCATTCTGTAAGGGACCTATAGTTTCTCTGGTCCTCCTTCTCATTTTGACATACTTAAAGAATCCTTTTTTGTTACCTTCAATGTCCCTTACCAGTTGTATCTCAAATTCCTTTGGCCTTTCTAATTTTCTTCCTGCACACCCATGTGATATTCATCCCTAGTACTATTACAAAATGTCCACTAGGATTCCTTTTTGAGTTTCACTTCATTGAAGAGACAGCTAGGCTGGCCTCCTGTGGCACTTCCCATTCTTGCTCTTGTGTCCTTAAAAGGCTTCCTTGAAATACTGCCAACTCTTTTGCACTCCTTTCCCTTAGACTTGCCTCACAGGAAATCCTGTCCATTATTTCCCTGAGTTTGTTTAAGTCTGCTGTTCTGAAGGCCAGTGTCTTTATTCTGCTGCTCTCCTTTCTTTTTCCTCTTAGGACCTTGAATTCTATCATGCTGTGGTCACTGTCACTTGTTCCCTTCCTCCTTCACATTCCCAACCAATTCCCCCCTTGTTTATGAATAGCAGGTTCCCCTGTAGTTGGCCTCTCTACCATCTGTATCAAAAAGTCATCCCCAGCACACACCAGGAATTTATTAGACTGTCTGTGCACTGCTGTGTTCCCCTCCCAGCAGATGTCTTGATAATTAAAGTTCCCCATAAGAACCAGGTCCTGCAATTTGGAAGCTTCCATCAGTTGTTTAAAGAAGGATTCATCAACTTCTTCCTCTTGCCTACCATGACATCCCATCTGCCACTCTCCCTTCTGACCTTAGCCCAGAGGTTTTTAACAGGTCTACCCTCCACTTTGCTTTCCCATGTCAGAAAATGTGTATACCTACCCTAAATATAAAAAGGCAACACACTTCCTCCTTTTTTCCCCTGCCTTTTATTCTTGAAAAAATTATACCCATCCATGACAGTACTCTGGTCATGGGAACTATCTGCAACCCCTCCATATTATTAAGTAAAAGTGCAAGTTCTGGGCTGGAGTCTGTAAGGAAGCAGAGTGGCATGGTGCACCAGGCAGGCAGCTGGTCAGACACCTCTGGTACTATGCAGGAGCAAGGTGGGTGGACTAAAGCAAGTGCCACCCTGCCCACACGTGGCACATTCTTGCTCCCACCCAGCACCAGCATGCCTGCCTAGCTACTAGCCTGCTGCATCATGCTGCTCCACCTCTTTGCTGGACTGTTGTCCAAAACTTTTAACCAACTGGCCAGAACTGGCCCATGAACTGCAGGAGTGTCCCAGCCAAATTAGGACATATGGTCACCTTCTATATTCCAGCACTTCTTGTGTTCAAAAAATTGGAATACTTCCAAAGAGAAACCAGAAAGCAGCACCTACCTATGAAGCATCTCAGAAGAAGGTCTTCATCTCTATGGATTATAAAATGTAGACCTACATTGTTGAATTTAAATTATAAAATAAAATTATTGTCAGTAACTGTAAAACAGGTTAAGATTTTTGTAGGTGATATCTTTTATTAGCCCAACTACATGGTGAAAATAGATTGTGTAAGGTCTTTCCCCACCATGCAGTTAAGCCAATACAAGGTTTCACCCACAAAAACCCTTACCTCTCACCTATTTCCTGGACCATCACAGCTACAACATCACTCCGACACTATTGAAAAAGAGGTTGTTTTAAAGAGGTAAGGAATAGCTTTTCTTAAGAAAGAAAAAAAAGTGATCAGACTCACATTTTCATTAAGCAAGCTTGCAAGATTGCATTTGCCGTGTTTTATGTTAAAGCATAAAACTATTTATTTAACTAAAGCTCTTTAAAAGTGATAGCTGGAAGAAACAGACACACTAAAAAAGAAATAACTGGGTTACAGAGAGTGCCAAAACATATTGTTTTCACAGAAGAGTTGTGAAACTTTATGGGTAATTCTGTGGGAATTGTTCTGACGGCAGCTGGCAGAAAGGCTGGCTTCTTAGCAATATCGATATATGCCAGCTAACAGTTTTCAACTCCATGTGAGAGTTTTGGTTTTCTGAAGTTGAAAACAACAGTCCTGAAAATGTTCATCACACTTCACTACAATGCAAACAACAAGGCAAATCTTTCACTGACTTACGCTCTATCTTGTTTGGATCACTTCAAATGGACTGACTACATTGGTGCAAGTCACTGCAGAGTTTGGCTCAACATACTGTTTCTGCCACAGCGGGGAATAACATTTTCATGGTGATATTTTTGGCAGGAATCTTACAGAGATCCAGCAGCCCAAACAAAAATGTTATATGTAAAATATGCTTATAGTTCAGATAAGCACCACATCTACAGTTAAACAAACCAACCAGATATCTGAATGAAGACTTTTCTGGCAGAATGCAAGCTTTAGATGCCAAGGGCTTAAAATCAGACTAAAACAGGGGTGCAGTTACTCCACCCTCCTCTAACCTGGTTCTGCTCACAGAGCTCAAAGTGAGCAGGACCAGATGAGGAGGGGCCAGAGCATTTGAGAAACATGCTGATTCAGATATAGCTTCTCCTGATTGGGTTTCTTTCAAGGACTGCCTGGAGATTAAAACCCCTTCCTGTTTCAGAATGAGTCCCCATAGTGACTGGTACTGACCCAGCTGGTTTCTTACATTCCTGTGCTCTCCAAGGGAAAAATCACATCTGTAACTACAATGGAATTAAATTTATTCTCCAACATGGCAAATGTGATCTCCAGGTATAAATTCACAATAAAAGTGAAGCTAACCTAAGAATCAGTTCTATGGTAGCATGTGTCTATCCCATCTGTGTGGTGTTTTCAAAGAGCTTCCAAAAAACAAGTCCTGCCTTCTCACTCCCACTCTGAACATGCTACATGATGAAAAAAAATGCCCAGGAAAATTGTGGAATCTCCTTCACTGGAGGTTTTTTTAGGATGAGGCTCAAGAAACATTGAACAGGGTTGAGTTAGCCAAATCATTCCTTAATTCATACAGGGAGGTAGACCAAATGACACTTGAGGTCCCCTCCCATCCCATGATTCTGTTCTCAGCTTGCAGACTTGAAAACTTCCCATCACTTTTCTTTAGCTTTTTGAAGAGTTCACAACTCTAACCAGATGAGCTCCACTGTAAAGGAATGCCTACTTAATATCCTGAGACAACAAAATCTGTGTTTAGATTTCCAATTTGTTAAAGAAAAAAAGACATCATAGTCTCTACTGATGCCACTCAACTCATATAACAAAGAAGCATATATTGAAAACCACTTGACTATAAATACATCTCACCTAGTTTTAGCAAACTACAGAACTACCTGGGAATGAAATATTTGTATGATAAATCTCTTGAAATTTAGGATCATCTATATTTGTCCAGCATTCTCCTTGTTAGGTTTTTGAACATCTAGTAATGTATTAAGTCAGATCACAAGCTATGATTACTACTTTTGCATAGACATATATCAATGATGGCTCTAGGCACACACTATTGCTGATCATGTTAAAAAAACATGATAATTACCAAAGCTGTTGAAATTTCTAGTTTTTCCATCTACTTGCTGGTGGTTAAAGTATCTCTGTTACAGTAATATGATGGGTGGAGATTTCCCTCCATTAGTGTTGTTTTGTGTAAGCCTTTTCACAAAATCCCTGATCAAACTATATCTCCACGATATTAAATATCCTTAAAATCCATTTCTTCTTCTTCTTCTTTTTTTTTTGGCTCACCTGTGTAGGAACACTATTTGTTAGTGCAGAGGTTCCCATATTTTTAGACCAATATACAGTCAGTTATCAGAATGTCTTGCAGGCCACCATCCACCCTTATTAACACACTTTTAAATGAAAAGGTGTGATTTGCAAACCACTTTCTATGGTTTCACAGACAATCCATGACCTATTCATATATGTTTAAACATTTAGGGTAGACTAATGTTTCATTAGCAAGTTACCCCTACAGGCACATTTACACTGGCTCAACCTGGTTCTGGAAGATGTCACCAAAATATATGTCTACTACCCACCTGTTCTCACCCTACACATTCCAAATTTGAAATAGGGTAGTGGAAATGTTTCAAGATGTGTGCTAGCTCTCTCTCTCTCTCTCTCTCTCTCTCTCTCTCACACACACACACACACACACACACACACACACACACAC